>NC_058410.1:90921687-91296102 GCF_002201575.2 Neomonachus schauinslandi | reverse complement strand
TAAAGATTTTATTTATTTTTTGACAGAGAGAGAGACAGCGAGAGAGGGAACACAAGCAGGGGGAGTGGGAGAGGGAGAAGCAGGCTTCCCGCCGAGCAAGGAGCCCGATGTGGGGCTTGATCCCAGGACTCTGGGATCATGACCTGAGCCGAAGGCAGACGCTTAACGACTGAGCCACCCAGGTGCCCCTCTTGATTGGATTCTTTGTTCTTTGGGTGTTGAGTTTGATGAGTTCTTTATAGATTCTGGATACTAGCCCTTTATCTGATATGTCATTTGCAAATATCTTCTCCCATTCTGTCGGTTGTCTTTTGGTTTTGTTGACTGTTTCCTTTGCTTTGCAAAAGCTTTTTATCTTGATGAAGTCCCAATAGTTCATTTTTGCCCTTGCCTCCCTTGCCTTTGGCGATGTTTCTAGGAAGAAGTTGCTTCGGCTGAGGTCAAAGAGGTTGCTGCCTGTGTTCTCCTTTAGGATTTTGATGGACTCCTTAGAATTGTTATATATAATTCATTTTCTCACTGAGTTTCATTTATGATTTAGCAGGTTGTATTGAGGAACCCAGAAAGAAGACTAAAGAACTAAAATGTGTGTTCCTAGGAATTATAACTAGTTCCTATTTAGTTTTTACATGTATTATAAAATTGTAGAGATAGAGGATCTAGTATACATGTAACCACATCCTTACTAATCATCAAGATGGGATTGAAAGTAGGGGAAATAAAGACTAAAATTCATGTTTTTTCTATAAAGAAAGCTTGTGAGTTATCTATTCTCATATGGCTAAATGCACCTGGAAAGGAGCATGTGAAAATAAGGCAAACATTCCTGAAATTGCCATCTGTAAGTGCTGTGGACCCTTTACTATCGGAAAAGCCAAAGATGGGCAGGAAAGCACCCCATGAGTCAGGAAGGCTTGAAGAACTGAACTTCTCCATTAGCTTGAATTAATTTCAATGAAACCTCGAGCTAGGTGCACCATAAAGTATCCTTGGCATCAAGACTGTCTAAGTAGCTTGAAAATTTGCCTGTTTCATTCAAAATGCCAGCATGTGAGTAGGTTTTCTGTACCTTAGGGAATGAGAAATGAGTGGACAAAAATTGCACTAGGGATGGAAAGAATGTAAGAAAAATGGGAACATTTTCAATATTTTCCAGGCTAAAAAGTTAAAAACACACATATTATAGAATCTCATTTGGCTAAATGTCAATAATATGCAATAGTTAAAATTTAGTGGTATAAAAATATTCCAAGAAAAAAGCAATTTACCAATAATGTGGGAAAAATAAATTGAGAGGAGTGATTTTGTGATTCAGTAAAGGTTATATGTGTGGTTGTAAACCATAGATTCTAACAGGAAATACAGCTACAACTGAAAAAAAAAGAGCAAATGAACAAGCTTTGAGTGTATGAGAAAAGAAACTGGGCATATTGTCTGTCTCGCAAAATAATTAAACCAGAGTTCTGCTAGAAATAGAATATGTTAATGACTAAACTGGATTGCAAAATATTTACCTTAACCTGTTATTTCTTTTTAGGTTAAGATCAATAGTCCTGTGAACTGTCAAACCCAGATGCCATCGCTTGCTGACCACCCTTCTTTAGCTTCAGTTTAATTTTTAGGGCCGGTTTAGGGCCCTCCTGGTGAACGTTGTGTATTCCTGTACTTCTGGAACTAGGCTCAGATATTTTGAATCATTTCTGGTGGCTATGACCCTGAAAGCCATCCAATTCAAGTGGTCTCTTGATATTTTCCTTATCACAGTGCCATACCTCAGTGGAATTCCTAAGGAGTTTGGGGTGAGGCCATAGTGAGAAGAAAAGCTGTGCCAATCAGGAATTCTCCTCTTTCTTAAATGGATTTTTCTTCCTGTCAGCTGTAGGTAAAAATGTTTTAAGGGACTTGAAAATCACTTTTCCCCATCAGTCAGACATCTTAAGAGTAAGGGATAGACAAAGTCAAATTTCACCACTTAAATTGTAACTCTAGGATAGAGAATCTCCTCCTGCCACTCTCTTCTCAGATATATACATGCACTTTAAAACACTTCAGACTACTTAAAATACCGGGACAAGGGCATTTTATTAACCAGTTCTGCATGCCACAGGCTGCACAGATTTCCACTCATTTCATGTGACTGGTAGTTTTCATATTTTGATTGTGAAATATAAACAATACAGTGTCCTGGGAAACTCACTGGATTGGTGGTGTGAAGGCTTAAATTCTCAGTCCCACTAACGCAGAGTTTGACCTCTTTCAAAGTAGAAGAGTTGGGATTAAGTGATTTTTAAGATTCTTTTCAATCCTAGCCATTGATGACTCATTTAAATACCAAGCTTAGTTCTGAAGTTATTTGAATTTTAATGATTATTCTGCCCCTTTTTTAGGTTTTCCTAGATAAATGGAGTATGATGGTTGTTGATAAATATGTTACCTCTACATCATTAGTTCCTATGCTATATTTAGTTATGGAATGGCTATTGTAAGGGACTGCTAAGATCTAGAAATAGAGTGTTAGTGAACTCATAGATTATCTACCGTGTTTATATTTATTAACTAATTATTACACAACTACTAATAATTGGATTGAGAGTCCAGAGACTTGATTCTGAGACTTTTGGTACATTATTTAATTTCTCTGAGCATTAGTCTCCTCATTTATAAACTGATACTGTTGGACTAGAAGATGATTGGTAATGTCCTATGGTTCTACACTGCTGGAACTCCCTATACCAAGATGTATATTTAGTTCATAATATAGCTGAATTATTTTTTTAAGAGTGTTGGTCTGAGTTTGGGATCTTGAGAACAAGAGGAGAAAATAATACTCTGTATTTTATAGCACTTTATACTTAATAAAGAACTAATATACATTACCTTCTATGACTTTTGTAAGGTAGGGAAAATAATACTTATTATATCAGTGAGGGTCCTAGCAGTGAACAGATGGTATGCTCATAGAGGGTACTTTGAAGATAAGGGAATGAAAAGATCATTTACAAAGATGTGGGCAGGGTTTAGGGAAACTACAAGAGACAGGGTGTTGCCCTGGGGTTCGTCTCAATGGGGAGCTGTTTCCACTCCTTGGCCTAACGTTGGGGTAGGTGAGGATCTCCCAACAGAAACTGTGTCCTTGGGTAAAGGTAAATTTTGGCGACCTAGTGGCAAGGAATCTAGGGAAATAAATACTCTGTCTTGCTCTCCTGTCCTCTGATCGCCTGTTGATGACTTCCTTGGCTAAACTCAACTGGAGGCAGACTGAGGGGGAGCCCCTTGCTGTAATCCCCTGAGAGGGCCTCAGGAGGAGTGACAGTAGAACCAGGAAGGGGGGCAGATGGAAAATAGGTGACACACTTACTATTGCCACTTTACAGATAATGAGTTATCTCATTACTGAGAGAGTTAAAGGACACAGCAGAAACGAAATCATTAGTTACTAGAAGCATCAGGATGCAAGTTTTCTGCTTCTTAGACTCCTGTTTACAGTCTTCACAGGCTTTTTATTTTGTTAGCATGAAATTAAAATTCTTTACCATGTTTTCCAAGATTCTATATGATCTGCCTTCTGCTTGCCTTTCCAAATTCATCTTATAATACAATCTCCCATTCTGGGAATACTGGCTGCCTTTCTCTCCCTCAAATATGTAATATTATTTTCCTGTTGCCAGGTTTAGCCTCTGCCTAGAGTACTTGTCCCACATGCCTTCACACCTGGCTAATTCTCACTCTAGATGTCAGCTCAAATGTCCCTACTTACAGAGTCCTTTCCTGACCGTCCCAACTAAAATGTACTCTTCCAGTGAGTTTTTATTTCCTCTTTATTTCCTTTCTGGTATTAACTCAATCTGTATTTTTCCTCACTGATTTGTGGATATGGTGTTTGCCGGCCTCCTCCTACGAAGGCAGGGCAGCTGTCTGTCTTCTTAAGGGACTATTCCCGGCACGTGGTCTGGAAATAGTAAACAATCTTAATACATTAGTGAATAATCCATACTACAAGCACTACTCCAAGGAAGGGAGAAAAGAACAAAGGTTACCAGTGCTTCACTGTATTTTGAGGCAAGTGACACCCTTTCACCATCCTTCCCCTCTCCAGCATCATCAGGTTTGCCATCAATTGCATCTTGTTCTTGTCATTCAGAGATTATAAACATGAGTTTTGATTCTTATTGGGGGTGGCGCTTATTTACAATAAAGATAGTCAAAAACTAGGTAAGTGTGAAAGCTGTAAGTCAGGGGTTCCACGTACAAATTAATTTTCCTTCTAAGACTTAAGGTTTCTTGGAATGGGGAGGTAGGAAGGAGGAAGGGAAAAGAGGACTTATTAGTTAGGCATTTGTGAGTTTAAGGATGCTGGTACTGAATTCATTGATAATTTTCACACCAGGTTATAAGTATAATAAAAGTGAATTGAACCCCAGGCATTTCTTCTACATTCTAGGTGCCCATAACTGAGTAGAAATTATGAGGCATCATCGACGTACTGGTTATGACGCAACTGGGA
Source organism: Neomonachus schauinslandi (assembly GCF_002201575.2). Taxonomy (NCBI): domain Eukaryota; kingdom Metazoa; phylum Chordata; class Mammalia; order Carnivora; family Phocidae; genus Neomonachus; species Neomonachus schauinslandi. Next base: position 91,291,598 of record NC_058410.1, on the reverse strand, counting down.
ACAAGCTGTCTGGGAATAAGAAAAATGCAACTACTAGCAAGACACGGGAATGCCCTGAGGCCTGGTTTCAGAGGCCTGGGTGCTATCTGCTCTTTATTTTGTTTTTTAAATTAACTTTTAGTACCATAGCTACTCTGTTGGAAAATTGCAAAGTCAGTGGGTCAATGGAGATTTAAAAAAACAGACTTAAAATTAGACTTAAAGTTTCTCTCTGTCATTTTGGATCGAACTTTCTTCATTATTTCTACTTCACCACAAACATGGTTTATAGTTCTTAAAATCAACTTTAGTATAAAAATTACTATAGAAAACAACTTTCATTTGGGAATCTAAAACCTATAGTCCCATCCCCCACATAATAATTTATCCTGTCAAAACAACAGCATCTAAGATATGATTTTTTTATGACTTATTTTTTATAATGAACCAAACTCATTTTATAGAACAGCAGGGTATATAATTAGTTAACTTTTTGTTCAGAATTCTATGAGGATGACACAAGTTTTCTGGCAGCTTTTATCATACTTTGTAGACTCTCTATGAAATAACTTTATTGCTGTCATTATTTCTATCTATCATCTATCTATCTATCTATCTATCCATCATCTCTATCTGCCATCTCCCTATAATCTATTTATATACATAGCAATATCATTTATTTATACACACACCCCCCCCCCAAACAAACTTTGGGTTAATCCCCCAGGTTTTCATCATTTGAGCTATTAAGCTTCAAAAATCTAGCTTGCCCTATTGTTAATCACTATTCCTATGTTAAAAGGTCCTATTATTTCTTTCAGTTTCTAATAGCTATCTTTTGGGGAGTAATAGAGGTACATTATCTTGGTAAAATTTTGAGTACTTTGCTGTTCACTATAGTCAAGAACTATTTCTTGAAAACTATTACAATCGTTTTTATTATTTTAGAGCCAGTAAGTTGAAATGTACATACCAAATGTATGTATGTATATATATATATATATATATATATATATTTTTTTTTTTTTTTGCTCTGCACTATATGGTGGGTGATAAAGATTCAACAATAGAAACAGGCACAGTCACTGTCCTCAGTTCTCTGACAGAGAACCCAGGAAGGCTTCCCTAAAGAAGTAAGGTCTGAGTTGAAACCTGAAGGATAAATAAGTGTTAGCTGAGTGTGGAGGGGAACATGAGAACATTTTAGGCAGAGGAAAGGATATGACAAAAATCCCTATTCCAGGATGGAGTGTGGCATATTCCAGGAACTAAGAACTGCCATTTTTTAAAGATCAAGATCTGTCTCTAATGTCATTATGAAAAAGACTGATTTCCATAATAAGCCAGACACAAAACTCCACCTCATTATTTCACAGTCACACCTTATGACACGATTAAAATTTCTGTCACGAAATCACTAGTATTTTAAACCTCCAGTGTCTTCCATTTATCTACACTTTTGACTTCTGGAGGAGAGTTAAACACACATAGAGTCTCAAAGAATATAGGATAAAAAATGTTTGCATTAGTGTATTTGATAAAGTGATCTGAGAGAGATTAAGTTTGTTCTTACCACACATATGAATATGATATTACAATAAGCCCCGCATATTATGCAAAGGTGTATCTAACCCAATTGGTGATTGGCTCCTGTACGCCTTCTACACCAGCCTCTGTTCCTACATAGGAGAAGTAGAGGCTCAAGCTTTATCTTCCAGGTGGAGGGTGAGGTGGGAGAGAGTAATAGTGGATTATCCAGGCTCAGGAAGCCAGGAGATAGCAGGTAAAACTCCATGACCCCCTATTTTCTGGCTTAATCTCTTGAGATTCCTTAACCGTGAGTTACGTGGATTCCCTGCCACACTGTTCTGAAGTCCCAGCCAGCCCCAAGACCTAAAATCATCCTTACTGACACTCAATCTGGAAAGGACAGAAGCCAGCAGGTGGCAGCAAGCTGAAGTAGGAGCAGGACCCACTTGGATTGTGCCACTGGATGCTGACAGGCTGGGCAGGTTCACTCAGGCCATTCCGTTAGCCTTAGAGTAACACAACTGTGCCTGTTACACAGCTGAATTTTTAGGAGTCTGAGCATGGTGTTATGGAGGTCTTCTTTTATACGAATTTTACTGTGATATTTAGAACTACACTAAATATGACAAAATGAAATATGAAGCATTGATTTTTGGAAGATGCAGAACTTGAGACGTTCAACAGCATATGCTTTCCTGATTTTCTCCATAGACTCATTTTACAATGTCCCCATTTAGACCTTGTGTTTGTGGTCACTGTTCACCTTAGGGGTTCTCTTGCCTCAGGGGTTCCTAGAGCTTTAGCAGAGGATTGTGGTGTGATTGAGGAGATTTGAAGATGGCAGTGTTTTATTAACCCTCTCATCAATCTTGCCTGTAAGGGCAGGAATAGTGGAAGGTGGTCAGGGAAGTTATAGGAGGAGATGAAAGCTTGAAATGTAGCATGAGTTCTTGCTTGCAATTTGGGGATGATAGGCGGTAGAGAACCACACTCCTTCTCCTGCCAGTGTTAGCTGAGTGGTAGTCCATGAAGACGAATTTATGCTATTAGGCTACAAGGAGCACAGCAGAGGAATGACTTTGGTTCATCTCTATTTATGATGGCTAGCACAATACTGCCCTATTCCTCCCACTCCCTCCCACCCTGTAGTGTGCTTGTAACGCGGAGGAAATCCAGATCTTATGCAAGTTCAGGATTATTATATATTTTTCATTTTACTTTTCCAAAAGAAAACTGACTTAGTTAATTTGTGAATAATCAAGGCTTGAACTTCTGCCTGACCTTGTTCACAGTAGACTCCAGTGGTTCCCAGGGGACAGTAACAGGTGTATCCATGAGGCAGAGCAGCACAAGTTGCCCCTTTGCTACAGTGCTGTGGAGGCTCATGTGCAGGGTCGCAGGGGGAAACGGTCTCCATGCAGAATTCTCCTTTCCACCCGGTGGTACAGTCACAGCTGCGGGTTGAGAAAGAGGGTCCCATGGTTTGAACACTTGAGCAGATATGGATATATATACTTGCTGATGGTAACTTGGCAGTTTTGACTGAGGTTCCAAGATAGAAAAGATTTTGTACATCAAAGCGAATTGTGAGTCAAACTACCAAGAGCCAAACTGTCAAAGGAAAGAGCTAATAACTGATTATAGGACTACTGGACTCCACATAAAAAAAATTAAAAAAGGTTCAGCACATGGAAACTGGAGACTTTAGAGAATCATTTCTTTGGAAAAAACAGCATTGTAAGTCCCTCTCCCTGCCTGACATCACCACTAAGGGAGAGGCTATGAACAGAGTCGCTGCCTCCTAAACTTGAGCCTAGAGAAAAGAAATTCGGCTTGCTATACGTTCCCTCACTTTGGTGAACACATAAGTCCAGCTCCTGGGGCTGCAAAAGGAACTGTGAATCCCTCCAGAGGGGAGGCAAATGGCAGTGAATCCCAGGGATGGGCTGTGGCACTCTGAGTTAGGATCAGCTTGGAGACATACAAAAGGGATTTGCCTAGAGGGTATCCTGGTAGCTTAAGAGACCTCAGCAGTGAGAGCCAGTTAGTATATACCTGGGGCAGAATCTGAGAGATAAAGGGGACATCCCATTTTGAAGCAGACTGTCTGGATTTGGAGAGTGATATTGGGGAGACCCCAATAGGAGAGTGAGAGACCCATTAAATGTAGAGATGCCAGATAAAATGTAAGGCATCTAACTAAGTTTGAATGTCAGATAAACAATGAGTAATTTTTCAGTATGTCACATGCAATGTTTGAATTTCAGATAAACAACATTTGAGATATACTAAAAATTATTTGTTGTCTATCTGTTATTCAAGTTTTTCTGGGTGTCCTGTATTTCTACCCCTAAATCTGGCAACCCTATATACCAAGGGCACATGAGAGAAAGGGTTACTTTTCATCCCTGCCAGGCCCAGGGAACACTAAACCATCAGACAATGGTGCAAATCAAGAAGTCCATTCCAGGATGTGGTGTGTGGCAGAGTCACAAACCACCAGACTGGGAAAAGACAGCAGTAACAGATCACACCTCTTTCGGAGACCTTTCGTTCATGTGGTAAGCCCTGGCTGAGTTTAGGCCAACAGTCATGCAAAGTGAAGTGTTGTTAGTATTTTGAAGTCGACCCTTTGAATTAATGAATTGAGAGTGTATTTGCAAATTAAAGTGTCTATTAGTTAAGTTGGAGCAGAAAATTCAACGGACCTCCCATGTTTTAAATCCAGGTCCAAGAAAAGGATGACTCCTAAGCAGGTTTAAAAAGACAGTGAGAAACAAAAGTAAATTTACTTTATGAATATATCCATGAGTCCAGGGTCAAACTGACTTGTCCTCAGTTCACTACAGTGGTTTTTACTTAATGGCAAACTATAGACACAGACGACGTTAAAGTGCTGCTGGGGTTGTTGAAAGCACCACCAATAGTATAACTCCTAAAGTGAGCAAGTCAAGATAAGACAGATAGAATACAGAAATATCTTCAGTTCCCTTTTTTCTTTAGGCTGGAAAAATCCTCACAGATTCTTAGGATTAAAGGCAGCTCATGCAGTCCGCACTATGTGGATCAACCAGTACATGACAATACATGTCAATATCAGCATATGGCAGATTATATGCCACGTGGAGGGGGAAGTAAGGACAAAGGAGACTCTTTCTACAAACATTATTGACAACCTTTACCATTTCATAGAAACAATAGGTAAGACCTTCATAAAATTGGGACTAAACCAAAACAAGAAAACCAAAATCACTTGTAACTTCTGATCATGGTGAGGCTGACATTTTTTTAGCACTTGGCATGTATCTTTCCACAACTTCCTCTAAGCAAATTTTAACATTAAAAATACTGAGAAAAGGGGCGCCTGGGTGGCTCAGTCATTAAGCGTCTGCCTTTGGCTCAGGTCTTGGGATCCCAGGGTCCTGGCATTGAGCCCCGCATCCAGCTCCCTTCTTAGCAGGAAGTCTGCTTCTCCCTCTCCCACTCCCCCTGCTTGTGTTCCCTCTCTCGCTGTGTCTCTCTCTGTCAATAAAATCTTTAAAAATAGATAGATAGATAGATAAATAAATAAATAAATAAATAAAATCTTTAAAAAAAATCCCAAGAAAATCGGATATTTACACGTAAAAGAATGAAACTAGACTCCTATTTTAACCACTTAAAAAAATTAACTTGAAACGGATTAAAGAATTAAATGTAAGACCTGAAACTGTAAAGCTCCTAGAAGAAAACAGAGTTTTTAGTTTTCCTTTTCTTAAAGCATTATATAAATGTAGTGATATTACTGCCTTTCATTCAGGATTACATTTTTGGGATTCACCCTTGTTGATGCATGTAGCTGCTGCATTAACTATCAATACCCTATAACTGACGAACAGAAGTTCATATCTTTTGTGTAGTTGAAATTTCAATGTTTTCTTTATGGTTCGCATTTTTTAATGACTTATTTAAGAAAGCTTTCCCTATTTCGAGGTCAGAAAGTTATTATTTTATGATGTCTTCTCAGACTACTATAGTTTTTTTCCTTTTACATTTAAGTCTTAATACATCTGAAATTATTTTTTGTGTTTGATGCGGGGTTAGTGATTCAATTACATATGGATGACCTTATGTTTTAGCTTTCTTCACTGACGAGTTCACCCTTTTCCACTCATGAGCCCTGTCCATGTGTGGACTGTCCTGTGCCTCTCTATCCTGTTCCATCAGTCTGTCTGTACAACCTTGCGCCAATACCAACTGTCTTAATTTCTCCTGCTTTTCTAATAGGTCTTGGTAACTAGAATGGCAAGTTCTGCTATCTTGTTTTCTGTTCAGGAGTGTCTTGTCTATTCTTAGCTCTTTGCTCTTGTACATCTTTCCCTTCAAACTAATCCCAAGTTCAAAATAAGCAAATTTCCTTGCTTTCTCCTTGTTTAAAACAAGGTTCATTTTTCTTTTGTTCTTTGACAGTGTGGCTCTTAGGAGTCGCAGACCTGTAAGGAGTCCACTATTTGATCCCCTACCTCAGGCAGTCCTTAGTCTTTAAAGCAGGTCCACTGTCACCTGTGCAGCCCTCAAAGGGTAAATTCATGCACGCTTCACATTTTAGCAGGAACTCAGGGCAAAAGCCAACTTTGATGCTTACTTTCTAGAGTCTTGCTTTTGTTTCATTTGAAATCTATAGATGTGTTGTTTTCACTTCAGGTAACAGTGTTCTGAATGTGTACACCTTATATTTTATTCGGATTTCAACATTTTCCTTTGGGAGGGTCACTCAAGATGTGTAATACCCCCTAGTTCCACAAACAGAACTCCTTATTCCATATTCATTAACTTCCCTTCCACAACCTCACATTCAGTGGTTAAATGTTCTTTCACTGAATTGAAATCAATTCACTGGTAAGATATGTTTTATTCTTTTTATTTTTTAAAAAATTTATTTATTTGACAGAGACAGACAGCGAGAGAGGGAACACAAGAAGGGCGAGCAGAAGAAGGAGAAGCAGGCTTCCCGCGGAGCAAGGAGCCTGAGGTGGGGCTCGATCTCAGGACCCTGGGATCATGACCTGAGCAGAAGGCAGACGCTTAACTGTCTGAGCCACCCAGGAGCCCCAGATATGCTTTATTCTTATAGTCACTTGAGAGATATTATGTTTTTAATTTTTTACTGTCTACAAACAACAGTGATAAAACTCTTATAGTTAAATCTTTATGCACATCTTGATAATTTCTTTTGGATAAATTTAAATATCATCCTGACTTCTAGGCTTTGGACACATATTCCAACCTCTCCTCCATAATAATTCTACCAGTTTATATTCCCATCATCAGTGAATGAGAATGCTCATAAAATAATAGAAGTGTATATACTCAAAAATATGAACTATTTTATAGGCTTTTTGTTCTTTATTGACCTAATAATTATTTCTTCAAATAAAATGACTTAGTGTTTGCCTATACATATTTACCAAGAACATATTCATTTCAAACTCCTATATTTTCCTATATTATTTGGCAGTCTAATCACACTTATGCTTCAACAAAATTCATTTTATCAACTTAAAAATTTTTTTTTTAGTATTTACTATGTGCACAGCACTGTCATAGGTCATAAAGGATGGGCAGAAGATGTGTAAGGAGTGAGCTCTGGCCTCGGCGGAGGTGAGGTATGCCAGAGCAAAGCACCATGGGCTGCGTGTGCTAAGGAACCAAGTGAGTGGCACAGAGAAATGCTGTTAGATCCAGAAACCAGCATGGGAATAACTCAGGGAGCAAAATTAACACTACCACCATATGTTCACCAATGCACTGTGAGACTTGGTGCTGGGGGGAGTTCAAAACAAAAATTCTTGTCTATTTGGCAGTTATAGATAGAGGCCTGGGCACATACATAAAATGGTAAAAAAGCAAACCACAGTTTCTGAGGATATTGCCATTTCATCAAATAGAGTGTTTAGCAGAGTTCTGATGAAAGAAAATTTATATGATTATTGTATCTAAGTTAATATTTGTGCAAAAAAAAAGTTTGAGAAGTTGCATCAGTTCTCCAGAATGGAGAGAAACAAAATACAGACTTAATCTGCTACAAAATTACATATTGATTTGAGTTATTGTTTGAAGAGCACAAAGCATGAAATATGTAAAGACCTTTTCTACAAAAGTAGACTGCCTTCTGGCTCACAGTCCTCTCCTGCGGCCTTCCCAGGGATGGCCCTATGCTTGGTGGCCTGCACAGGGATGCCTCATGTGGGGGCGCTGCTGTCCTCCCATGGGGACCCAGGTCAGCACAGGCATTCTGCTGTGTGCGACCTTCTAAATGTATGTACCTATGGACCTTCAGATTTGAAAAACGGCTTTGGCTGGATGGTTTCAGATATATGTTTCAAGTGGCGTTTTGTACAATGGAGTTTAGAATTCAGGAATTTAGAGTGTGTGCAGAGCTTCCTGGGCTAGCACAAGATGCTTTTCCAACTGCATTCTGACATAGGGAAGGCATGATAGGCATTATATGCCTTTTTGGTTGTTTTCCTGTAAATGTTATTATTTTTTTTTAATTTGCTTTTCTCCTCCTGTTCAAATTGACAGATTTCCTATTTAATAAATTCTAAAATAAAAAACTCAAACCAAAATAGACTATCTTACCAATTTCATAAAAGAAATAAAGTATAAGAATTTTTATATAAAAACAAAACTCTAATATTGTTACTTTTTTATGATGATTGCGCCATCTAGTGGGTCATTATTATCAACTTAAAGCTAAGAACAAAATCTCATTGTTTTATAGACAGACATAACAATGGTAAAATATTTATTTTTATATTAAATACAGCTTACATCACACTAAGCATAATATAATACAGATGTTATAAACTTATTTGAAAAATAAATCTTAAATAAAAAAATACTCATAGGGTGCTCAGAATTTTTAGGTCTGAAGCAATTAGCTTTACGTTTGAAGATTTAAAAAATTATATTCAAATACCATATACTATTTTGTTACATTATATTTTAAGAGATATTTTCACCATAATGATTTTATGCAAGATCAATTTTTTCTTTTTGTTCCTTCCCTGGCTTTTTAAACACCCTGTGAAAGGTAAAAAATAAAAAGGCTCAAATCTTTATTCTTTATTCTCACTTTGGATGATAATATTTTTCTAAGCCTTGAAATTAATTCATTAACATTTCTTCCTTTAACCACATATTTACTACTTTCCTTGAGGAAAAGCAGGTTTTGGAGAGGTATGTGTGTGAGGTGGGGTGTCCACAGCATGGAAAAAGCAGAAAAAAACCCAGAGAGAGGTAGATATTCATTCATTTAAAGAATGTTTGTTACTATTTTTCTTTTACAAGCTAAGTGTCTGCCAGTGTGCTTAGCACTGAGCATTACACAACACATAAGACCCCATTCTTGGCCTCATGGACTTGCTCTTTCTGAGGTCAGATTAGTTAGCAGACAATTTAAATATTTTATTTATTTATTTTGACAGAGAGAGAGAGAGAGTGTGAGCACAAGCAGGGGGAGTGGCAGGCAGAGGGAGAAGCAGGCTCCACACTGAGCAAGGAGCCCGATGTGGGGCCCAATCCCAGGACCCTGGGATTATGACCTGAGCCGAAGGCAGACACTTAACCATCTGAGTCACCCAGGCGCCCCATAAGCAGACAATTTAAATACAATGTGACAAGTGCTAAGATGAATACTATGAGAGCCCATGGGAAGGACACCTAAGCAACTTTAGTGAGTTCAGGGAAGGCTTCTGAAGTGAGATTTGCCTACATGAATGAGTGCCTCGAGAGGGAACGGCAGTAGAAGATTAGGCTGGAAAAGGAGCTTTGAGCTCAAGGGCTTTGAATAACAGGCTGAGATAGTTCAACTTGTTTTTTTTTTTTTTTAATTTTTAAGTAATCTCTATATCCAGTGTGGGGCTCGAACTCACAACCCTAAGATCAAGAGCTGCATGCTCTACTGACAGAGCCAGACGGGTCCTCCAAGATAGTTTAACTTTTAAGTGACAGACATGGGGAATGACATGACTGATGAGGCATATTTTAAAAATATTAATTTGGTATGTATAGGATGACCCTATGGTGTAACTATGAACTCTCTAGTGATGTAAGTTTAACCTTAGTGGGATCTTACTATTTTTTTTTTAAGATTTTATTTATTCATTTAGAGAGAGAGAGAGAGCAGGGGGAAGGGGGAGACAGAGAATCCCAAGCAGACTCCCTGCTGAGCGTGGAGCCCGACATAGGGCTCAGTTCCTCAATCCTGAGATAATGAACTGAGATGAAATCAAGAGTCAGACACCTGACTGACAGAGCCACACGGGCGCCCCAGATCTTACTATATTTTTATCATTAGATGAGATTGGGCTCATTCAGGATGGTATGGCCGTAGACTATTTTTACCATTAGAACAGGGGTTGGCAAACTTTGGCAGTATACAGTTTGCTTTGTGGCCATACAGATACTGTTGCAACAAGTCTGCCAGCTGTTGAAAGCAGCCACAGACAATCCACAAGGGCATGGACATGGCTGTATCCCAATAAAACTTTATCCACAAAACCAGGTGATGGATCAGATTTGGCCCATAGGCCACAGTGTGCTGATCCCTGCACTAGATTCTTAATTGCATGGGGGCAGAGATCAGGTCTGTTTTGCTCTCTTTCATAGTCCCAGGTCCTAAACCAGTTCCTGGCATACAATAATTTTTCATTGAACATCTGGGGAATAAATAAATCAGTAAATGAATGAGTCATAGCTGGGGCACAAGGAAGTGGATGGATACAGAGGCCTGGACAGGGAAATGGCTTTGAGGGTGGAGAGGTGGAAGCAGATGTGACAAACATCTGGTAAACGTTGGTCTGAAAGATGGAAGATTATAGTAATGGCAAACATTTACCGAGGCTTACCATGTTCCAGGCATTCTTAGCACTTTAAATGTATTAATTCATTTAATCCTCCTTACGATCCTATTAGGAGGATACTATTATCATCCTCATTTTGCAGAGGGGGAACCTCAGGAACAGAGAAGTTAAGCAAATTGCGTGGCGATTTGTGGCCGAGGGGGTCCATGCATTTAGCTGCTGTTCTGTGTCTCTCAATCTATGGAAATCTTTGGGGTTTCAAAATTAAATGACCGAAAGAATATGGTGCCATTATTGGGAACAGGGACATCTGGCGAATATAGTTTAATGGAAACATATAAAAATCTTTTAGCTACACTGAGTTGGAGGTGACAGCAGGTGATAAAAGGGCTTTTTTCCTTTAAGTATCTAGTGACATGGCTCTTCAACTTGATGAGAAGCGGGGACCTAAGACAGATTTGTGATAAAGTAGAACAGCAGACAAGTGGTTGAAGCATCTCTTATATAAGCTAAGAATAGTCCAACGATCCTGGGGAATCACTGATATTATACATAGAACTGTTCTCTCAAGTCCATTCCAAAAATGTTAGCTATCCTCAGTTGTTAACACATAAATAATAGTTTGTGGGTTCTGCCTCTAAACACGGAGATACGAGAACACAGAAGAAAGCATTAGGCACTTTAGAAATATAGGTAACAGCTGGTCACAGTGGCAATCGAGAGTTGAGTCTTGGAGTATTTTACTAAGATAGTTAATTATTTTACATCTGTGCATTTAGAACGAAACTGATTTAAATTTGTAAATTGCAGATAAACTGGGTTTTATTGCCAATTTTATAGCTCAGAAACATCTATGGATTAATTTTTTCTTGTTACAATAGATATTCAACACGATGAATTTAATTTTCTTGTAATTAGGCAATTCTAAGACTTCTGAAATTTAGGATGAACATTGATATATAAAAGTTAACTGAAAATGAGATGATGGAAGATTTAATATTCTGTGTTTGAATATCACTTAAACATCATTCACTTGCTTACTAAATATTCACCAAAGGAGAAATATGGTGCACCACTCCCCATTGTTACCAGGGTGAATACGAAGCAGAAAACATGGTTTTGCTTCCCAAGGGCTTTATGATAATTTATTTACAACAAGTTATTTGTTTGAAATATATATGATATATGTAAAATATACTATTCAAAGTTTATTAGGGCCTCACTTTAGCGCCAGGCACCATGTTAAGTACTTTGTAGCTAGTAACTCATTTAATACCGATATTAACCCTCTGAGGTAAATGCAATTATTAGTTTTCAGTGTGGAGTTAAAAAACAGAGAAATATAACCCCTGCCTAAGCTACTTTTTCAGTTTAGCACATAGATTCTTATTGCTTTGCATAAGAGAGATTCTTTTATATATGTTGAGGCTAATGAGGGCAAATTATTAGAATCATCATTGTGAGATGAGAGCAGAAAGAAAAAGCTCTTGGAGGGGGGCGTCTGGCTGGCTCAGTCGGTAGAGCATGTGACTCTTGATCTTGGGGTTGTGAGTTCGAGCCCCATGGTGTGTGTAGAGATTACTTAAAAATAAAATCTTTAAAAAGAAAAAGTTATCTATAACTGGTAGAATCATGTTATACTTTATTTTATACTTTATGAATTTTACAAATTAGACAAACTGTATATTATATGTACTATTGTTTTTTAATTCAAATATATACAAAAATAGAAAAGCATAGTATTAATCACTTCTTTAACCAGTTTCAAATGATCAGTTTTTAGCTCTTTAGTTTCATTTGCTTCTTTGTCTACTCTTTTTCTTTTTTGGCCAAAGTGTTTTGAAGCAAATCCCATTTATATGTAAATACTTCAGTATATATCACTAACAGATAATAAACTTTAAAAAAACCCCACAACCAAATATTAGTATCATACCCAACAAAAATAACATTAATTCCTCATGATCATCTAATTTTTGTGTCCAGTTAATTATGATTATAAAAAAAAATTTTTTTTTTTTGGGTTTTTTTTTTTTTTTTTTTTGACATTTCATAAGGATCCAAACAAGTTCCACAAATGCATCTGCATAGTACCTGTCTTAAGGCTTGGTACCTAGATAAAAATTCTTCCCCTGCATTTCTTTCCATCCACATGCTTTTTGTGTTGTTTGTCCAGTAGAATTTACCATATTCTAGATTTGGTTGTTTATATCCTTATAATATCATTTAACTTGTTTTCATCTATTGCCCTGATTTTTCAGAGTCTTGTAGATATAGAGGCTTGATTAGATTCATGTTCAGGTTTTTTAATGCATTAGAGGTGGTACTGTGTAGGTAATGACATCATATCAGGAGGCGTATAATGTTTGCTCCACATTTAATTATGACTGGCCAGTTGGTTCAAGTGGTGGGTGTTAGCTTGACCCAACCATTTTACAGTTTTTTATCAACCTTTCATTAAATGATTCAAGCAGCCATTATTTTCCCTGATGGTTATAAAATGGTGATATTTCTAATTTCTATTATTTATCCTGCACTTAAATTAGCTCAGTTCTTTTTTTAAAAAAGATTTTATTTATTTGTTTGACAGAGAGATAGAGAGAGAGAGCACAAGCAGGGGGAGCTGCAGGCAGAGGGAGAGAGAGAAGCAGGCTCCCTGCTGAGCAGGACCCTGGGATCATGACCTGAGCGGAAAGCAGACGCTTAACCAATTGAGCCAACCAGGTGCTCCTAAATTAGCTCAGTTCTAATAAGAACTACTTCTCATCAATTATCTGGCTAGTTACTATTATTTTATAACAGTTACCTATTGCTGCATAATAAATTACTCCAGACCTTAATGGTTCAAGGCAATAATAACCATTTATTGTTATTATGGACTCATAATAGGTTCCTCTGCTTTCGGGCTTGCCACCTGCAAATTCATTCTCAATACAACTGCCAGAGGGACTATATAAAATAGAGCCCGACCATTATTAAAACTGCTCAGTGGGTAGAATCATTTAATCCTTAAGTCTCACAATTTAAGGAAGGAATAAGTGCTAATGACTTCTTACCTAGCTTTGAAGTCACAAGTTGTCATTTACAGAATATCTCTTTTATTTATACAGGTCAGCCCTATTCCTTGTGAGAAGGAACTACAGAAGGATGTGTCTCTTAGGAGCGCCACCTGGAGGCTGGCTACTATACTCTTTACAGGAAAGGTTGAACCTATCCATCTTTTGCTTTAGTGGAATTTCAGAATAATGAGTGGTACACTAGCAATTTCCATAGGTGACAACTTTCTTTTTTAATCCCTTGGTGGAATGTGTGTATGGAGTATCATTACAACTACATGTATTTTATATATTGGCATGTTTAAATCTATTACAGACATTATTCTCTGGGATTCTGAAATGGTCCCATCTTTAGCCAGTGGGAGTCTCTTTAAGTTGGCTTCTGTCTTCTTTTAAAATTGCCCTAGTAGTCTTTGACAACTCTCCTGCTTTCAGGCACAAAAAGACACCTAGGATCATATCATACATTTCCTACCCCAGAGTTGAATGTCCAATTATACAAGATGTTTTGGTTTATTTATTTTTATTATTTTTTTTTTTTTTAGAAGACCTGGTTTATTTTTTGTGGAAAATGCTATTTGGAGGTAACGATTTTGGTACTAGAGTTTTCATTCCTCCTGAGTTACTGTTGTTTCTAGATTTCTTTCATGGACATAGCTAGGAAATAAGTACTTTAGGGGTGCCTGGGTGGCTCAGTCGTTAGGCGTCTGCCTTCGGCTCAGGTCATGATCCCAGGGTCCTGGGATTGAGCCCCGCATCGGGCTCCCTGCTCAGTGGTGAGTCTGCCTCTCCCTCTCTCACTCCCCCTGCTTGTGTTCCCTCTCTTGCTACGTCTCTATCAACAAATAAATAAATAAAATCTTTAAAAAAGAAAGGAAATAAGTACGTTAGAAGAAAATTAAGTCATGAATTCATGTTATTTCTAGTTCAAATTAAAAGTGAGAAGATTTTTACTTTTTTAACTTTATGTCTGTATCTCTTTTCTCTGATGTTGAAAATCTTGGTTCCTAATGAGAAATATTAATATAATTACTCCCTTGGTTTATATCCATCCATTCATTAATCCTCCCTTCAAGCTATCTTGCTATCGAGCTATTTTTATCTTTATCTGTAGCTCCAAAATGATACCAATGCTAACACTAACATGAAGACCATAGGATGCAATATAAATTATCTTTATGGTTCTTTTTGTCTTTAGGATATAAAACCCACTGTATTTAGTCAATTTATAATCAATTGAATTAAATTTTCTCTCCTAGGTTATCCCACTAACTTGAAATACAGTTAGATTCATTTATTTCCTTATTTTCTTTCAATGCTTAAGAATTACTCCCCTTTTTTTTATATTCCAGGTGAAACATTGACCTAGTTCCAAATAAAAACTATGAAGCAGATTGTATTTTTAAAAGTAAAAAAAAAAAAAAATTAAAAAAATTTTAAAAAGTGGGTGCCTGGGTGGCTCAGTCATTAAGCGTCTGCCTTCGGCTCAGGTCATGATCCCAGGGTCCTGGGATCGAGCCCCGCATCGGGCTCCCTGCTCTGCGGGAAGCCTGCTTCTCCCTCTCCCACTCCCCCTGCTTGTGTTCCCTCTCTCACTGTGTCTCTCTCTGTCAAATAAATAAATAAAAAGTTAATAAAATAGCTGTCATCCTGGTCACTTCTCCTTGTTCTCTTCCTCATTCTACAGGTGACCATTTATAATTTTTTTTTCTGTAATCTTCCTCTGTTTTTTTCCCTTAGAAAAACATGACCGTATGTGTATATGTAATACACATATCTATATGTATGTATTGATATCTATTTATCTATATCTATCTTTCCCTTTTCTTGCATGCTTCTTTACCCTACTTTTTTCACTTACTATATCCTGAGGATCACTCCACAGAGACATAACAACATATACAGACTTTTATAGCCATGTCCTCTGTTGGGTAAATGTTCTCTAGCTTTACCAATCAGATACATAGTGACGCACATCTTGTGTCCAAACAAAGAGAGTTTGCTCTGGTAACCCCAGTGTCTGTTTCTCTACAGCCTCACCGCTAGATTAGACAATTTTTTGAACTTTTTCTTAATCTTAAAGGTAAGAAAAAGTATTAGCCTTAACTTGGAATCCCTAGAAAACAGTCTAAAAGCACTTCCGGGCGCCTGGGTGGCTCAGATGGTTGGGCGTCTGCCTTCAGCTCAGGTCATGATCCCAGGGTCCTGGGATCGAGTCCCGCATCGGGCTCTCTGCTCCTTGGGAGCCTGCTTCTCCCTCTGCGTCTCTCTATGTCTCTCATGAATTAAAAAAAAAAAAAAAAAAAAATTTTAAAAGCACTTCCATGGGGGTGCCTGGGTGGCTCAGTCGGTTAAGCGTCTGCCTTCAGTTCAGGTCATGATCCTGGAGTCCCGGGATCGAGTCCCACATCGGGCTTCCTGCTCGGCAGGGAGTCTGTTTCTCCCTCTGACCTTCCCCCCTCTCATGCCCCTCTCATGCTCTCTCTCTCAAATAAATAAAATCCTAAAAAAAAAATAAATAAAAGCAGTTCCACGGAAACAAAGGGGTACTCTGCCTAGCAAGGAGGAGTGAGAGAAGAGCAAAGTGAGGGGAAGGAAGAAAACCAAATGAGCGGTAGTGCGTTACCCAGCTGAAGGCACCCACTGGTTGCTCGCAGAGGGGGTGTTTCCTGAGGGGCTGGAGAGAGCGATACAATTCTTTGGAATACTGAGCAGGGAGAAAAGTACAGCAGGGAGCAGACAGGGCGACAGCAGGCCTTGTCACACCTTGAACAACAGAAGGAAGAACTCACGTTTTGCTGCGCTGGCAATGAAAGACTAAGGAACATTTTGAGCAGGAAAGAGACAGGGGGAGAATTTTTAGCAAGGCTCAGAGGGAGAGAAGTTTAGGGAGCAGGGTATTAGTTGGCACACGATGGCACATCCAGCAGAGGGGCACCAGTAGACTGCACTTAACACTGCTGGGTGATGTCAGAGGACAAAACGGGCAAAGAATTCTTAATTTGGAGAGTTTGGGGGACCCTAGAAGGTCTACGATTGGGCACTATAGAGTTTGGGAAACTCCAAAATTTTATGCAAATTTTTGTGTCCTAAACATGTTTATTTTTCAGAGGAAAGGATTTTTAGATTTCACCTGATTCTCAGACATCTGTGAGCCAAAAAATAACCAGGAAACCCAGGGTCAGTGAGATTCTGTGCTCACAGATGGATTTATGTTATAAATAAGCCTCATTTATGAACTTAGTGTAAATCTCAGGTGCCTTTCACCTCTTACAGCCACATTCTCTCTGAACGCCTACGTACTTACCGTCTGTGCAGCTCACTTTTACATTTAGCTTGTTTTTGTAAGTTTCGGTTTTCCTACCCTGTGCTTTTCTTAAAGGAACACGCCTCATATCACCCTCAGTCATAGTCAGAGTATGACTTTAAGGTGTTAAAAGAAACTGAGGCGTATTAAACATTTTGAGTTCATTTGAGCAAAGATTGATTTGAACCGGCAGCCTCCAATCTAGCAGATAGGAAGGAGCTCTGAGGAGCTGTAGCAAATGAAAGACTTTTACCGGCAGAAGGGAGTGGGAACAAGGAAGTTATACTGGCAAAAAAGCAGACTGGTTAGGGCAAGGTCACTTTCCTTTAGGGGATAACAGGGGCCTATCAGGCAGATTATCTAAGTCGTGCTGATCAGGCGATTCCTGACCGACTGGTTTCAGATTCCACTTCTGGGACAGCCTAAACTGTAATTAAGTCTCAGTTTGGTGATGTAGGGCTGAGCATAAGCAACTCCATTTTGGGCCTGTTGTCTTGTTTTTAACAAAGGTCAAGCAAAATGCAATTTAAATGAAGTAAAATCTGCTTAAAAACCTGTTGCACAAAGCACATGTACATATATGGAGAAGTTACAACTAAACAAATCTCTTCTTTTAGCCTTGGCTGCTGACTAACAACAGAAGTAGCTTGCTGGTTCTCTGCTACATCAGAATGCATCCCAGGAGCATGAAGGCCTTACATGAACTCTGTCTTATTATACCTTCATCTGAGAAGCTGCATTAGGACACAGCTGGATCTGTGCATGCTGACATACTTGGAGCAGGAAAGCAGGCCTTGCAGGGTTTACAGAGCCCTGAGTCCCCGCCTTATCAAGCCTGACCTCCCACCTTACTTGGCACAAGACTTCCCCTTATGTATCCACAGTGCCTCCTACTCCCAGCTATGAGGCAGGGAACCAAAGGGAGCATTTTGAGTTCTTCTTAAAAAATTTATACCATCCAGCTATGCATTGGTAAGACATTCTGACCAGCTTTGAGATTTTGCATTTAAAATTTGTTCCAAACACCGTGAAATTTATGCTTCTGGGCTGGGACTTGCCTCCTGAGCATTTAAAAAATATTTTATTATGTGTCTTAGTTATTTTTCAGAAAAAGACCAAACTTTAGCTTTGATCTGTCTATACTGTTACCTAGAAATTCAATTTAATATTATTCTGCTTCAGGTAAAAAACAAAAGCGTGGAGCCATGTAAAGTTAAAAGCCTGGCATAGAGGAAAACGTCTTAAACACCATTGAAAAGTATATTACAAAGGAAACATCTTCTTTCAAAAAGGGATTCTTATTATTGAGATTAGAGCAGAATTACAAAACTTACCAAAAGGAGTAAAATTCTCCGTAAACTCCTGCTACTAGAGCTGAATGTCCGTGAACGGGAACCTTAGTATTTTCAAACAGCTTTATTGAGCTATAATTTACATACCATAAAATTTACCTCTTTTAAATTCAGGGAGCTGTACTTTTAATAAGTCATTATATATAATACTCACAAGAGCTACTTCTGACGGTGTAGCAGTGCTTCACATGTAGTTAATATGGTGAATATTTTGTTATTTTAATAAGAAGATCCCAAACACTGGTCCCAATTTTGATAAGAAAGATTTTAGAATCCTATAAAGGAACTTGTCAGAGGTGTCATTCTCATCGTACACGATTAATCAAGTTTATTTGTTATTCAAGTCAAGGCTCTCATGTTAGACCATGAGAAAGAGCTTTCCACCCACACAGGAATTGAAACCCCCAGGGCCTGTGTTATGAGGCAAGTTACTTCCAATTTGGAGAAAATATCAAATGTCAACTGAAGACAACTTCATTAAAAAAAAAATTAAGAATAAATGAACAGATTACATCCTGCAGTTAAAGAGACACTTAACCCTTTTGTTACCTTATCTATATTATTAGCTGCTTTTAAATTCATTTCTTGTTATTTAGGTTCTGAAGAGAGTTTTGATCCAGGAACTAGAAGATTTGATTTGGGGGCCTGCTATACTACTTTTAAGGTGCTGGTTTATCCTCCTGATTCACTTGCAATCTCTAAGCCTTGGTTCCCCATCCATTAAGTTGGAACTAGCGTATCTGCCTTGACTAATTTAGGAAGGTGTGTGATTAGGAGCAATGGAAATAGTGTATGCAAAAAATGCTCCGTTAGCCACACACTGCTGTGCAATTGTGTGGTATTACTTCTATTACCACAAATCAAGAAAATTATCTATATTAATCAAAATATCTGCAAAGAGTTTGGAGTGTCTCTCTACACTTGACACTGTATTTTCCAAGATAAACACTTGTGGCTTTTAAATGGAAACAGTTAGGCCCTTTATTCCATACAGAAGAATGATGAGTTGGAGTGAATTTCTTACCTGGGCCTTCAATTTCTTCTGCTTTCTTAATGTCACTTCCCATTCTTTATTACTGCATTCTTTATTACTATCAGTTTATTTATTACCGCATTAAAAGATAACAAAAACACCTCATAGGTGACTTGAAGAATGACCACATTTCTTTAGATAAAGTGAGGTAAATTTGATCTTTTGAATAATTAAGCTTGGTTATAGAGCAAATTAGAATGCATAAGTTGTAAAGCAAACCTAAAGGTTTCATTAAAAATTGTAAAGAAGTAGCAATAAAATCATAATGGTTAAGCTAATTCAAACATATATTTCTTTATGATGGTGGCATCCCAAGCCTCAGGTTTTGTCCTTAGTACTTCCATGGGCTTGAGCACATTACACATTTTTTCTTCACAAGTTTCCATAAAATTCAGCTAGCTCTTTTAACTTACTGATTAGCACATTAGATGTCTTGGACATCCCAGAACACATCAAGCCTTTTCGAACTTGTTTTGGATTAATTTAGATTTGACTCCCACTGACATTCTTCCCACCATCATAATCAATAGGTCATAATATACCATGAACATTTCTCTGTAATATCTTCTAAATTAATTCTTTCCCTTTTTATGGCTATTTCTTAAAACCAGGCCCTTCATAATGTGCTTAGATTTTCCAAAACTGTCTCCTGGTGATTCCCCAATATATCCATGCTGCAAAGGGATGTCGACAGGATTGTCTTTACTGTGGCTTTTTCCTGCTCAGAAAACTGCTTATGTCTCATTCTTGAGGACAATCAAATCTGTTATCTGTCATGTCAATGTCTCATCCTTCTATACTTCATCTATCCCATTTCTCATAGCTAATCGATTGCAATATTCTGTTTAGTCAGTTTGGCTTCATTCTCATGATCATCATGGGGTCACCTTGCTTGTCCTTACATTTGCACTTGTGCTTAGAACCTTTGGAATAGAGATTCCTTCTACTTTTTCATTGAATAGCTACTCACTGTTTCATTAACTGAACAAATAATTACTGAATGCCTATTCCATGCTGGGCAACTCTTCAAGGTGTGAAGGAGACAATGGTAGAATGAGAGATCAGGCCCATCGTCAAGGGAAAATAATAACTAACATAAACAAGCAAACAAATAAATACAATTAGAGAATAATATTTATGGAGAAAGTAAAATATGATGATGTGATAGAGAATGAGTAGAGGGAGGGATAGTTTTGGGTTGATCTAAGGGAGCACCTTCCTGAGGAGGTGATAAGAGGGAGGCAGCCAAACAGACACTGATGGCAAGGGTGCCCCCTGCTGGAAGGCACAGTGTACAGGTCTAGAAGCAGAAATGAGCTGGGTGTGTTCAAAGGACAGGAGTAGGCTAACTGGACTTGAGCACACGGAGAAAGCATTAAGAGAGAAGGTCCAAGAGGCTGCAGGGGCCAGATCATGTAGGGCCTTACTGGTTATGGTGGAGGGTTTAGATATTATTCTGCATGTCCTAAGAAGTCCCTGGAGAGTTTTGGGTAAGAAATAGGAAGATCTAATGACAATCTCCTCTCTATCACCTCCACCCCCCAACAAGAAGCCTTTCCTCACCAACCCAGTGCATTGGAATTAGCAGGTGTTTGAAATTTGCCCTTTGCTTTTGATTATTTTCCAGTGAGGAGGTGGAGGGGAACTGTTCAGGGGAGGTAAGGGACTCACTCAGGCCTTATAAAATTGGGTGCTCTTCTACCCTTGTCTTGCAGGTATAAGAACTTCCTACTTCGTGAATTGCTCTGCAGGGAGCTAGCACGAGTGGTGAAGTGCATTGTGCCTTCTGACATGCCCTGTGGGACAACGTGGACCGATCACTTTTGTGGCTCTCTCATACATGTAGAGAATAGCTACGATGTAAGGAACTGAATTGAATAGCTAGAGTGGAAGAAATGGAAGGACGGAGTGTTTACTTCCTCCTTCTTTGGCATATTCCCAGAGCACCCTCTAAGACTACTTATGCATAGAGGAGATGCTCAACAAAAGTTCTTTACAAGACAACATTCCTTTTTTGTTCCCATTCAGCAGGTCCATGTTTTGTTTCATACTGAAGTAATTCGGAAGTCAAATCACACAGCTTTGCTAGGGTCCACCTCGCGAGGACCCCTTCTGATGGAGCTCAAGCCTAAATATGAAAGCAAATCCCAGTAGGCAAATCCTTGTATGATTAACATTTCTGGCAACACTCTCAATGCTATGAATTTAAGATTCTTTTCCATGGTGTCTAGAATGAGATGTAGTGACTCATTTCCATTGTTTAAAAGAATTGAGAAGATAGCATAAATGTTGCACTGACCCTTTCCAGTTGCTTTTATCTGTGGCCCAGTCACCTAGGAAGTCCACATAAAAACATTTTAAATGTGAGCATCTGTCTCTGTTTCTTGTTTGTGTGAGTGGAGTACTGCTTAGCATGCAAATAACCTGCTAGTTTCTTTCTGAATAATGTCATACTTACTAAACAGGGGATCCACCCTCTATGCATGTCCCACCATTGGCACATTTCATTAAACTGCAGGGAGAAGCATCGCACTGGCCAACGCTGCGCCCAGCATTCGGGTGGCCCTCAGGGTTTCCCAGGCCTCTGAAATGGCCCTTCTTAGTGAGAACTTGCATAGTGAAAATGCAACCTTGGAGAAAGGCAAAAACACTTCATATTAAAAAACTAGAAGAAACAGACAAAACAAGAAGATAATTATCTTTCATTTTTAAAGCAGCATTTTCTCAACATAAAGTAATACACGTGAATTTTTAAGAAAAGACTATAAAAATGTAAAAACAGAGAAGCACAGAGAGAAAAATTAAAAAATTATTTACAGTATCAACACTGTAGAAAAGACAATTATATTTTTTAAAGATTTATTTATTTATTTGAGAGAGAGAGAGTGATGAGCAAGGGTGGGGCAGAGGGAAAGAATCTCAAGCAGACTCCACACTGAGTGGGAAGCCTGATGTGGGGCTTGATCCCAGGACCCTGAGATCATGACCTAAGCCAAAACCAAGAGTCGGCTGCTCAACAGACTGAGCTATCCAGGCACCCCTAGAAAAGACAATTATTAACATTTTGGTATGAATTATATACCACTAATTATTAGATTGTATACACACACAGCAGTTTTTCTATGCTTAGCTCTATTTTCTTTTTTTTTTTATAAAGATTTTATTTATTCATCTGAGACAGAGAGAATGAGAGAGAGAGAGCACATGAGAGGGGGTAGGGTCAGAGGGAGAAGCAGGCTCCCCGCCGAGCAGGGAGCCCGACGCGGGACTCGATCCAGAGACTCCAGGATCATGACCTGAGCTGAAGGCAGTCGCCCAACCAATTGAGCCACCCAGGCGCCCCATATTTTCTTTTAAACAAAAATAGAATCCTGCGTTAAACTACGTAATATCTAGTATTACAAGCATTTGTATATCATAAATACCATTAACTCTTTTTTCATAGCATTAACTTTTTAAATGATAGTATACTGTTCTTTTATATAATATATCTAATTAATTTTCAATTATTGGGCAACTGATTTCTACTTTTTTGCTATTAAAAATAATGCTATGATTAACATCATATGGATATCCTTGTGTATTTGCTAATTATTTTCTTAGTATTATTTTCTAGCAGTAACACTACTAGATATGGATGCTTTGAAGGGTGTCCCAGTGTCACAGATATTTTGCACAATTTTATCTCCCCCACTCACTACTGGAACACCTGCTTCTTCACAACCACCACATGCAAGAGATTATTATGCTTCGGGGCGCCTGGGTGGCTCAGTCGTTAAGCGTCTGCGTTCGGCTCAGGTCATGATCTCAGGGTCCTGGGATCGAGCCCTGCATCGGGCTCCCTGCTCGGCGGGAAGCCTGCTTCTCCCTCTCCCACTCCCCCTGCTTGTGTTCCCTCTCTTGCTGTGCCTCTCTCTGTCAAATAAATAAATAAAATCTTAAAAAAAAAAAGATTATTATGCTTCATTTTAAAATGAAACAAAGAATAAAATTTTCTTTTGCTATTTTTAATTGGGGTTGAAAACCTTTTAATAAATGTATTAGCCATTTGTATTTCTTACTTTTCATTTGTTTATTATATAATTTTTTCTCTATTCATCACTTTAAACATTAATTCGGAAGACCTGCTTACATAATGAGTGTATTAGTTGTTTGCCATATATTGTTAATACTTTTTTCAGTTTATTATTTGCCATCTAATTTTGCTTATGGTGAAGCTTTTATTTTTTTATGTAGGGAAGTTTATAATTTTTATGTTGTCACATTTCTCTTTTTTCCCCTCAAGGATTTGTCTTTGCATATATCCTTAGAAAGGTCTTTCCCAGGTATACACTGTATGATCTTACTGACATATGGAATCTAAAAAAGTCTAACTCATAGAAGCAGAGTGGAATGGTGGTTGCCAGGGGCTGGGAGTGGGAGAAATGGGGGAGATGTTAGTCAAATGGTATAAACTTTCACTTATAAGATGAATAAGTTCTGGGGATCCAATACAAAGCATGTGCCTATAGTTAATACTACTGTATTGTATACCTGAAATTTGCTGAGAAAGTAAATTGTAAGTGTTCTTACCACACATAGATACAAGGTAACCATGTTAGATGATGAATGTGTTAACTTGACCATGGTACTCTTTTCACAATGTATGTGTAGTCCAAATCATCACCTTCTACACCTTAAATATATACTATTTTATTTGTCAATTGTATTCAGCAGGGCTGGGAAAAGAAAGATCTTTAACACCCTAAGATTAGGAAAATACAAACAAAAAGAGCAGTTCAACAAAGACTTTATATGGAACTGTTTGGAATCCTGAAATGTGTTATAATTTTACTCCTCTCCTTCAGCACTTACAGTTTGTTTTTAAAGTACTTTTAAATCGATATGGTTATCGGCTATAAATAGTGTCTTTAAAATGAGGAAATAAAGGCTAGACTGGATTTTATTTTTGAAACTTTCAGGAGTTGAAAGCACGGAATAATTCCTCATGGTGAAAAAGATGGGTTCAGTTTTGAAAGGTCAAGACTTTACTTTCCAGTTTAATTTTCACTGGCCTTTTCGCTGACAAGCACCACTC
This sequence comes from Neomonachus schauinslandi, assembly GCF_002201575.2. Lineage (NCBI taxonomy): Eukaryota > Metazoa > Chordata > Mammalia > Carnivora > Phocidae > Neomonachus > Neomonachus schauinslandi. The sequence continues at coordinate 91,267,418 of NC_058410.1, read as the reverse complement.
TCAGCAGGCACTGCTATTTTCTTATTGTGAGAGAACCGTGATTGTCCTTCCTCAGATTTAACCTTTGTTATTTCTCCAAGTCCTGCCATCTACTTTTGCACAAAAAAAGCACTGCACAAGATGAAGAAATTAATGAATACTATCAGCTTTATACAGAATAACCAGGTAACTTAATTAACAAAGCAGGGTTTCCCATGCTTTTTGCAGAGTGAAATGCTCTCAGCAGAGAGCAAAAGTGTAAGTACAGGACGGAGTCAGGTGGGTCTGGGTTCAATTGTAATCTCTGCCACATAATGGGTAGATGATCCAAACCTGAGTGCCAATCTTTGCTCTTTTAAAATGGGGACAAGAATAACTATTCTATGAATTAAGAGGAATAGGCTAATATACATAAACTGGCCAGTATAATCCCTGGCAACTAGTAGGTCTCATATTCTACCTTGTCTACCTCAGTGTCTCAAGCCCTTTACCACCTTTATAAATTTTTTTCTTTTTAGCAAAAATTGAGATTTTTGTAGTTTTTATAATCATGCACTGAAAAAAACTTGTAAATGACTATAACAAATATTAAATTCTGAAATGTTTCATTTAAAACCACCTCTGCTTTATATAGATAAATAAAATGCTTTTGTTATGAGGAATTGCTGAAATATATTTTTGGCTAAAAACATGGCAATGCTATATTTAGAGAAACATTTGGCTAATACAAATAGATGTGTTTATTTTACAGAGAGATGCTTCATGTCAGTCAACATATGCAGTTTACAGGCAATTACAGTGGAAGCCATATGTAGATATATATATATTGTATATTTTCAGTCTTACTAATACAGCAAAGTATAATCTGCTTAGTATAACACCATGCAGGGGCGCCTGGGTGGCTCAGTCAGTTAAGTGTCTGCCTTCGGCTGAGGTCGTGATCCCGGGCTTCTGGGATGGAGCCTGATCATATCAGGCTCCCTGCTCCACAGGAAGTCTGCTTCTCCCTCTGCCTCTGCTCCTCCCCCTGCTCATGCTCAATCTCTCAAATAAATAAATAAATTCTTTAAAAAAAGTATAGCACCATGCACCAGGTATTCAATACATACTTCCTGCAAATGGTAAAGTGGTTATGATAAAGACTTGGAAGCCATCAGCCACGTGTATATTGGGAAGTAAGACTGGCTAGGTTCCACATAAGTGATAGCATTTTTTGGACAGTAAAATAATATTTAACTTGTTGCAATAAATCCTTTCTCCCCCTCCCCCCCCAATGTGTTCTGGTTTGAAAAGTACCATGCAATCAAAAAGAGAAAGAGAAAAAGCAGAACTAGCAAGAAACTGACTGTACTGACAGAGGAGGGTCCTTTTAGTTGGAATAACATGTTCTTTACAGTGTTGTTAATGAATCTGAATCTATTTCATGTTCACTCTGATATTCAGTTGAGTAATAAATATTTAGTAATCCCGGCATCAATGAACCTGAGCTGCTGTAACACTAGAATAATAGATAGATGGGACAGTAGATTTCCCCATGTTCACACTGACCAAAAGTAACTTTTAATTCTACATCAGGACTAAATAGGTCTGTCAGTGAAAGCAACAGATCTTAGAACATTGATGAAAGGGATGGATCTTCTTCCCATAAAAATGCACAAGGGCACAGGCAGTTATAAGTGTGGTTTCAGGAGACTCAAGGACCCACTGAATCCCATCCAGGAACCTCAAGCTGGGAACCCTGCAGCTTTGGAATAGATGTAACTTTGGAGAGGAGGACAGAATTCTTCTTACGGCAGGTGAGAGAGTAAGGCCTTCTCTGCCTGGTATTTCAATTACTCTGGATAAGGGTTATTTAAACCTCAAGATCTTCATAAGTATTAAAGGTTATAGGGAAGTAATGGCTCATTAGAAACCATTTCCAGAACAAAAACAAATGGGCTTTATCAACAGTAAGGATTTATATTTTAGACTGAGAACTTCTGGATTAGAGTCATTTATCACTAGTGTTTATAAAAATATGAAAGCCTAAATCATATAATCTTTTACTATGTGTAATCACCACTCTAAAGACAAATGTGGTAGCCTTAGTCTAATTATTAAAATTTTTCGTGAAACTCTGTATTTGTTTTGTTATGGTTAATTAATACAGTGGCTTCCAAATCTGGGGAGGCTTATCGAAATGCAAATTCTTTTTTTTTTTTTTAAAGATTTTATTTATTTATTTGAGAGAGAGAGAATGAGAGACAGAGAGCATGAGAGGGAGGAGGGTCAGAGGGAGAAGCAGACTCCCTGCCCAGCAGGGAGCCCGATGCGGGACTCCATCCCGGGACTCCAGAATCATGACCTGAGCCGAAGGCAGTTGCCTAACCAACTGAGCCACCCAGGTGGTGCCCCTCGAAATGCAAATTCTTATTTATTTATTTATTTATTAATTCATTCATTCATTTACTTATTGCAATGCAAATTTTTAGATTCCATCATAGATATTTTGATGAGGTATTTCCAGCATAGGGTCCAGAAATCTACATTTTAAGAAAATTATCCTATATCCTTCTTTACAGACCGGAGAGCTCAGCTTTTGGAGGCGTGTGGTCCTGCTGTGATCCGTTGTTACAGTATATTGGTAACAAGTGTCCAAAATTTTCAAAACAGCGTGAATGCGAGTTAATAATGGATAAGAGGCAGACATCAGGGGAGGATTCAAGAGACAAGTGGTAAGATTAGGGGCTTTCAAGGTCATGGAACTTCCATGAGACTGGATTAAGAGGCAATTGCTAAGCAGACCTGCCCAAGACTTCTACCCCGAGCGCCGCGCAGCTGCCGTGCAATCCTAGCGTCTCTGTCTGAGGAAGGGCCCACCGTGTGCGAGCTGCACTCAGCTCACCGACACACTTACAGAGAAAATGACAGGTCTCAGGACAGCCTCTGTTCTCATTAGCAAGGTGTACAGAAAATTCATAATAGAAGGGAGAAAATTACACAAGAAAACCTCAGGAAGCACTGGCCTTCAATCAATTGGACAACATCAAATCCAACGACAGGACGGAATGGTAATAGTAAACATGTACTGAGTGTTTATCATGTATTGGTTTCCGGGCTAAGCCCTTACTATCATTATTTTATTTAATTGATTCGCTCAGAAGAACCCTATGAGGTAGATCTTTTTCTCCTCTGAGGAGAAAAGAGAGGAAAATGGGAGCTCAAAGCGCGTGAGGGCCAGGCTACAAGTTAGGGAGCGGCTACGTGGCAGGGCCTGAGTCTGAAGCCGCCCCGACTCCAGAGCGGGTGCGCCTACCCAGCGTCCGCACGTGCCGCGGAGAAAGAGGCGGCGGCCCGCAGGAGCTGTGCCCCCCGCCCCCAGCAGCCCCGTCGCCATCGCCGATTCAGAGCGGGCACTGGAAACCAGGCGCCAGGCTTGTGTTCTCTCACCACTCTCTCCGTTTCAGAACTACGTAGCAAGAGAAGTGCTGTTCTTGTTCCATTTCATAGGTAAGGCACAGCGAGGCACAGGGAGGTGACTCGCCGGGGTCCTGAGGCTTGTAGGTGGCAGAGCCGGGCTGCATACCCCGTCGGTTGTGTTGGGTTCCGGAGTCCACGCTCTGACCCTTGATGCTATTCCCGGAGTATTTATGCAAGCGTCGTGTCCGTGAATAAAAGACAGCAAGGTTTGATGACCCTGCCCAGGGTCTCCACCTTGCTGAGCGGAAGATGTGCTTCTTCATATTCATAAGTTTACCCACCCCTTTTCTTGAATATAGTGTTTTTAAAAACTCATTGATTTGTCTTGGCCTTATACTCCTTTTCAGATTATCTCCTGCTGTAAGGACTGTCGAGTTACTACATTTAGCACAGTGCCTTAATATGCTTTAAACTCTTCTATAAGGCATCCTTCTGAGAATCAGCCCTGATTATGTATTCAAGGAAAAAGTTTCTTGGACAGCCTTGGCAGAAGGAACTCACTTTACTGGAAGATGACCTTGTATCATGCTAGGTAGCTGTGTTGCTTTCATATCTTTCAGGTACATAGGCTCCTGCATCCGTGATTAAGCAGAAGTCAGTGGAAGTGGGGAGAAGGATGCTGCCAGGCAGGCAGAGGACTCAAGTGACTGACATGGCTCAATGGCGGCTCCTGTCCTGTAGAAATGTGCATCACATCCCAGTTCCTATTCCTTGACCTCTGCTGGAGAGCAGGCAGGTCATGGGTGGGTGGCCAAGGACACTATAACCAACAGCAACTTGAGCAAATATTCTGAGACTAGGATCCATCAAAAAGCTTATTTTCACCAAATGCACTATTATAACAATTCAAAGCATGTCTTTATCTCACAACTCTACTGTGAATCAGCTTTATGGGAGAAGGTCTGAGTCTATTGTCCTTTCTGAACACAGAGAGACAGACTATGGCAATACGATCACTTGCTCAATCATAATGTTCCCCCTGAAGCTTCTTAAGTTGTGGGCCACGCGTTGGTGGTATGGATCAGTTAGCTGCAGTCTATTTCTCACCTGTACATCAAGTAGGTTCCAAAGTTAGCTGGAGTTTCAATATTTACTGTGACTCTCTGAGCTTTACCCTATTTGCCCTATATTAAAAAGCACCCTATATTAAAAAAAATTAGTCATGCCCCTGATCCCCCCATATCATGCTCTACTTTTCCTTTTTCCCCCTACAGAATTTGTTAGCTTATGCTATTTTCTTATAGTAGTTTTATTTCTTCATCATATTTAGTGTTTATTGCCTTTACGCAACTGGAATGTACACTCACAAGTGCAGGGGATCTTTGTTTTCTTCATTGAAATATACTACACATGTAGTACATAGGTAGGAAGTGATGAATGAACAGTGATTGAATGCTTTCTATTAAAATCAAACTTTGGTCAAGTCTGATTAGAAAGCAATCCATAATTCTGGTTTTGGAACTAGAAGTGTATTATTTAAAGTTTTTTCTTGTCTCAGAATTTGAAACTGGTAGGTAGAGTGTAAAAACCAACCACGCCTTACCTTGAAAGCCATTTTTAAAATCGGCTCCAGTGGGTAAGAGATCTGGTGTATATTCACTGTGGCCGCCTACATAAAACTGACTGACGACATTGAGACCAACCAGTCTTCCCAGGGAGATGACGGATTTATTTTTATGATCATCTACCTTTAAAAGGAAAAGAATTCAAAAGCTATTTAAAAAGGAATTAATTCCCCAGGGTGAACTGTTAAGATACTGTTTTGTTATTTTCCATTAACTTGACATGAGAAATTCACAAAGACCTGAATTTTGAAAAAATAAAAAACACCTCACCACTCTATTCTTTGCTTCTCTGCTGGCGTCTGTTACCATGGATATATTAATATCGCAGTCATAGTTTTGCATTTCAATCAAAATCACAGTTCTCCAAAGATCAGAAGCTAGCATCCCGTTGTACTTCCTCCATCTAGCCTGGCCCCCTCCCCTTCCATTCTCAATGCAACCACCAGAGTCATTTATCAAAAAAAGTCAATTGACTGCGGTAACCAACCCCCCTTCTAAAATTTCTCAGTAGTTCCCCATTGCTCTTGATAAAAATCTAACTTCTTGGGGCACCTGGGTGGCTCAGTCAGTTAAGCGTCTGCCTTTGGCTCAGGTCATGATCCTGGAGTCCTGAAATGGAGCCCCGAGTCGGGATCGAGCCTCTAGTCAGGATCCAGCCCCTAATCGGGATCCAGCCCCGAGTCGGGCTCCCTGCTCGGCAGAGAGCCTGCTTTTCCCTCTCCCTGCCCCCTGCTCATGCCCTCTTCTCTCTCTCTCTCAAATAAATAAAATCTTAAAAAAAAAAAAATCTAACTTCTTAGCACGACATCTAAGTCCTTTGATAATGTAGACCTGGTCTACCAGCTAACCACCTGTTTTGTTCCTCCCTACCTGAAAGCCACCCTGAACTACTCACATTCTTCAAGTCCACACTGGCCACTGTCGTTTTTCTGAACTCCCATTTATTTGCAGTTATGCTCAAGCATCACCTTTTGGGGGGGGGAGCATTTCCTGAGCCCTCTCTCGCACCTTATCTACATTAGGCATCCCTCTTACTTATCCCCACCCCACCTAATTGCAAGCATGCCTCTCATCCTCAGCTGTGGGCGCTAGTCTGTGAACTGCGTGGGGCAGGCAGCACAGGCCTGTTGCCTCTGGCCTCTACTGCACAGATCCCATGGTATATGGTTATGCTCAGGAAAGCTGTGGGACAGATGAAGGGATGACGTTTTACCTTCAGCCAGCCCATCTGGAAGAACCTCCCCAGATGGACCGTGTGGATGCCAAGGCTCAGATCAAGGGGATCACTGCTGAGACTTGCTGTGCCCGATCCCAGGTTGTAAGTGTAAACCACACTGCCGCTGCGCAGACCCACGGCCAGGAAGTCATCGCCGTTCAACCCTGGAATGAGAAGACACATGGGGCATGCTTGCTGAGAGAAAATTCAGGAGTCTGGTCAGCTTCACTTTATTGTCTAGTTCTGAGGTACAGACCAGCATACAGGAAGTTATAACAGACATGCCGCCTCTCATCAGCACTCAGGTATGTGTGCACCTGGGTATTGTTGTTCACACCCCCAGAAACTGTGTGAACACTAAAAGTTCTTCTCTGAAGCCACGAGGATTCTCATCAACCCAGGGGAATGATCAATACCTAAAAAGTTGGGATTAAAAATCTCCTTTTTGTCTGAATGAAATTCAGTGTGCACTTTATAATACATAGAATTTTTTTTATTATTATGTTATGTTAATCACCATACATTACATCATTAGTTTTTGATGTAGAACTTTATAATAGAGTTGAACTGCTCTGATGGTTCAGGAGATTCAAAAGAATTGAGATAACCGAACTTCAGCTTTGGAATTCTATGAGTCGAAGTTTTAAAAATGTTATTTCCATAATTGCTCAGGATATGCTATAATTGTTCTATTACAAAAGCTCTTGACCATACTCCCATGACCACTTAAAGGTGGGTTGTTTCTGTGTTCCCTATTCTCATTCTCCCTCCATTAGTTCAGGACCACCCATGGAGAACAGTGAATTGCAGGACCCAGAGCACTCAGGATATAGCTCATGTAGACCCATGGGAAAGGGGGAAGGTGGGTGGGAGAGAACCAGCATCAGACACAAGAGGAGGGTTCTGGTGGTATGCCTGGTGACATTAGGAAGATTGGAGATAGTCAACAGTGTCATTCCCAGCAGGTGGGCAGAGCACGCATAGGTCAAGGCAGAGCTTCTTGAGTTAAGTAGAGACAAGAGGCCTGTCCGAAGGGAGGAGGGACCCAAATATATCTTCCAGTTTCTGAAAGGTCTGTTTGTGGACCTTAATACTGAGGTTTGCAGGTAGAAAACGAAGGCAAGGGTTTCTGCTCGGAGGAAGAATATGAGGGCTGATTGAAGTAAGAAGCTTCATCAGGTGGCAAAAAGTAGAAGTGAGTCCTTGGACGTGGACAAAGTTGGTTGTGAGTGTGTACAACCACCCCCTCCTACACTCTTAAGGGTGATGTTGTATGCTCCCTTGGCTTCTGTTGTTAGGCTAAGCAAGGTAAAGGAGAGAAAGATCTTCAGGGCTGGGGGTTTCTAGATAGCATAGGGAAGTGGGCTTCCTAAGGCACTGGGAAATGGAAGACAAATATTTAGAGATACTTGAATCTACCTGTGCTTTTCTAATGGGTCTGCCATGGGCCCTGAGCTGGGTTATTTTAGAAGCTCCTTAAGCGAGTGTGATATGCAGCCAGGGTTGAGAGTCACTGTGTTAAGCACCATACCGCTGTCTAAATATGTTGGGAACTCATAGCAAATCTCGTTCTCTCTCTCTCGGGTGATCTCTTTCCCCCTGCACTGTTGCAACAGCTTAGCTGGGTATAAATTTTAAATAGGAAGAACTCCCAGGAGAAAACAGATTCAGGAAGGCAGTTCAGCAGAAGGGAGAAAAACCATCAGAGACTGAAATCTCTCAGGCAGCGGTTGGACTTTAGAAGACACAGGGAGAGAGGGCTGAACAAAGAATTCTAAGAGACTTTTCTGTGGGCTGTGAGTGGGCATCTTTTTTTAAGGAATTCTAGTGGGCATCTGAATTGTCTTTTCAATTGTTCAGACTGTTGGAGTGGAGATGGTATTCTGCCAATGGAACTGGTGGTAGGAGAGCAATTTATTTGAGCCATAACCTTCTCTCCTTTCTGTCCTCTTGCAATTCCTCCTTCCTTAAGTCATCAAAAGCCTGTATCATGCCAAGAAAACATGATCATCAAGGTCCTACAGCCTGGCTAGGAGGAGATGGGAAGTTTGTCTCAAGCGCCCTGGGGATCTGAGGAAGAGCAGCAGTGGGGGCAGTCATCATGACAGGGTGGGAAGGACAGTGAGGGCATTCAAAAGGAGGTGATTTCTGAGTTTGTTTCTGAGCTAACCCAGAAAGTGACAAATAAGAAGTTACTAGGTAGATGAGGAAAGGGGAGGTTCTGAAGAGGGCCACTCGAAGCAGAGGAAATAAGAGGCAGAGGACATGGAATGCTTACAGGCCTGCTGGGGGCTGGGCCTGGCTGGCATTTAGTGTCTATGGCAGAAAGATCTTTAAGGCCTAGTATACAGCAATGAATGAGCTGAATATTTTACTGGACACTCTCTTGAAAGAGAGAGAGAAGGGGGAAGGGCAGAGGGAGAGAGAGAGAGAGAGAGAATCTTAAGCAGGCTCTATGCCCAGCATGGAGCCCGACGTGGGGCTCCATCTCACAACCTGAGGTCATGACCTGAGCCAAAATCAAGACTCGGACACTTAACTGACTGAGACACCCAGGTGCCCCTAGTCTTAGATTTTAGAAGACTCTCATAGCAAAGTTGAGGGCAAGACCAAGAGGCAGATTTGGAATCTCACTGGAAGGTCGTTCAAGTGACTCAAGAGAAGAGATTAAGGTCCAAATAAATCAAGGCAGTGGCAGAGGGGATAGTTTTAGAAAAGAGGAGGAATTTGTGTGTGACTTGGAAGGAAAATCCGAAAGGACAGATCACTTTGGAGGGAAGAGTTGAGGAAGAGGGAAGAGCTGAAGGGGTTCCAAAGAGTCTGGTTTAAAAAACCACACGGCGGGGCGCCTGGGTGGCTCCGTCGGTTAAGCGACTGCCTTCGGCTCAGGTCATGATCCTGGAGTCCCTGGATCGAGTCCCGCATCGGGCTTCCTGCTCGGCAGGGAGTCTGCTTCTCCCTTTTACCCTCCCCTCTCTCATGTGCTCTCTCTCATTCTCTCTTTCTCAAATAAATAAATAAAATCTTAAAAAAAAAAAAAAAGAACCACACGGAATGATGGTCAGTTATGGAGATAGGAGCCTTGGCAAGGGCAGGGTGGGGAGAGAGGCTGACTTCAGTTTATGGATACTCCTGCCTACAGACCTGTCCCAGAGCATAGAAGTAAGGATGCACCAACAGGTGTGGATAAGCAGAGCCAGGGAGCTCATCAAATTGTCAAGCAGATGATCGCCTCTTATTGACAAACCATGGGTCCACCAGGGTTGTTTTCCTTTTCTCTGCGACACCTTCCACTCTGGACCTTTCCTCACTGGTAACCCCTGATGGTGAGTGGTGGAGGAGATAAGAGAAAGGAAAGCAGTTGACTACCAGAGCTGGTGCCTGGAAGGTGAGCGTTACTTCAGGGAGTTGGAGGTGCTCTAGGGCGATGTTCTGTGAACCTGGAAGTCCACCACAGTCACTCAGGGAGCTTGTCAAAAACAGATTCTAGATTGACCTTATGGTACCTGTGGGAGAATGTCTGAAGCTAGGGCCTGGAAATATATATATTTTAACGGCATCCCCATCTGCTTGTTTACGAAGCCTGACTAATATTAGTAACTCTAGGAGGGCGAGGGCACATGACCCATTTGTCACCCACGGCTTCATGTTCAGAAGGACCTCACGCTTGGTTTAATTCATGCTTTATTGTCACTTTTTGAAATTCTTTGAAGTGTAAGTTGAAGGTGAAGTCCGAGGGACAATGGAGCATGGCCGGGAACAGAGGCAATACATATATACAAATGCACATTTGTTGTTTCTTGCCACCCCATTCACATGTAGTGTTTGTGACTAGAATCCCCCCAATACTGGGGGTTTGGTGAGACTCAAATTGAGTACAAGGTAAGTGCGTTGCCTCTAAAGACTGCGTAGGTGTGGTGCCGACCGCACCAAGAGGCTATGCTTTCCACTTGAACCACAAACTTGCTTCCAGCACAGAAAGGCAATGGTGATCTCCGAAACTTGAAAGATCAAAGAGCCTTAGTTTTCCTTTCTTACTCCCATTACTTCTCTGCACTGGCTAATCATTTACACTGAAAATGGTGACATGGACAGAAAGGGAAAGAGAGGGAAGTCCATAGAGACCTTTCTCTTCAGTCCTTCTTTACCCCCCCATAAGCTGAGGGGAGAGAGTGTTGACTGGGTGTATCAAGAAGTGAAATGAAGACCGTTGACTTGATTTTGTGCAGCAGCTCTAGTGTTCTGGTAAGAAAGAAGTACGCATGCAGGGACAAGCTATAAAATACAAATTGCATAGTTTTGGTGACTCTGCATATGTGTTAAATGCTCTGATATTTGCATTTTAAACTGGCATTTCATGATACAAAAATGAATGATAAAAGTCGTGTTAATAATTTAATATTTTAATTTTTCTTAACTTAAATTGACATCAATAGCAACTAAAGACACCATAAAAGGTTGAGAGACCACGGAAGAAAAGAAGTGCTGGTGGCAGAGCCTGCATCTGAAGCCGGCCTGATGCCGCAGCCTGGGCTCATAAGCGCGGTCCCTGTAGCAGAGAGAGAAAAGCTTGTGGCTGGCGGAGCTGTGCCACCTCCCACCACCACCAACCCTTCCTGAAGCTTCCTCTCTGAGGAATAAGGGGAACAATAAGATCTCTTAGGAGTTTTCTAAGGATTAAGTGATATTTAATGTCTAGGTATCAGCACAGTGCCAACCCAGCGCATGGTAGGTTTCCAATAGATGCATGTTTAATTTTTTCTTTTCCCCTTGACTGTGGCCTCACCTTAGCTTTGAGTATCTTGTTTTCTTCTCCTGCTTCATTAATACAAAGCCCAGGAAGCAGGTATTCCTGGCCCGCATGCTGGAGCACGCATCTGCTCCCAGTTAACCTTTGGGATCAGGGACAACTGTGGAATTTTTTTTCTTTTTTCTTCTTCTTAAAGCTGTAGCCCTGATTGCTTCAGTGCATTACTCTGATCTAACTAAAATTTTTTGGAGGGCCAACCATGGAGGTGAAGTGAAATGACTTGAAGGTATGGTTTGTTAGCATCCATTTATATGTCTTATGTCACTTTCCCATAATTTATTGAAGTGAAAATTTCTTTCCTTAAAGCACGTAATAATATAAACAATGATGTATTTCAAACAACCACCACTAATTGCATCCTCAAATTTAAGTGTTCCTTTATAACATTGTTCTGTGAGTAGCTTTGAGAACTATATGGGCAATTTCTATTTTTACATTTGTCAATTCACAAAGTTACAGATGATATTTGACATTTATACTACAAGATAGAGATTTTTAGTGATTGACATAGTGAGTTTTTTCATGAAAAGAACTGGAACTAAGCTCACTTGGCACACAGAAGACAAGGCCACAGTGAATCTTAATGAAACCAGGCTTAGGAAGAAGATTTTCAGACAAAGCAAGGGATATTTGTTGGATATTACTTAGGACCTGGTCCTAAGAAGGACGGATTTAGCAAGATTATGTTGTGCGAGTGGTAAAGGGGGAGGAAGGAAACAGTAGGTGATGACTTTGGATGAACAGTAGTTAAGAATAACAAGATCTAGGAAGTGAATAAAAATCCTCTTAGAATGTACAGAAAAAAACAAAACAAAACAAAATAAACTTGGTCTCTCACTGGCTAGAAAGAAGAGTCATAACTCAGTTCCACAAATATTGTTATGCAGAGAGCTTTGAAGTGGGTGTGTGGTGGTGAACTGTATTTAGGATTATAATAATTCATAATGTTGCTTACAGGAGATCTCATGGGGGAAGAAGATGAGATGCTGTGGTCAGAAAAGCATCTGGCCTCATAATGGACAGAGAACAGTGACTTAGCAACAGAAGCAAGGACTCAGTCTAAGTGAAGGGAGAGATGGTGGCCGGGGTAACAATGATAAATAATGGAAACAAAGGAACCCTTGTGCACCATGGGTGGGAATGCAAACTGATGCAGCCACTGTGAAAATCAGTATGGGGGTTCCTTAAAGAATTAAAAATAGAATTACCACATGATCCAGTAATTCCACTAGTGGGTATTTATCCAAAGAAAATGAAAACACTACTTTGAAAAGATACATGTACCCCCATGTTTATTGCAGCACTATTTACAGTAGCTGAGATATGGAAGCATCCTTTGATGGATGAATGGATACAGATTATGTGATATATATATATATATATACACACACACACACAGATACACATATTCACAATGGAATACTACTCAGCCATAAAAAAGAATGAGATCTTGCCATTTTTCAACAACATGGATGGACCTAGATGGTATTATGCTCAGTGAATAAAGTCAGGCAGAGAAAGACAAATGCTACATGATTTCAGTTGTATGTGGAATCTAGAAAACAAAATAGACAAACAAACAAAAGAAGCAAAAACAGACCCTTAAATATAGAGAACCAACTGGTGGTTACTGGAGGGGAGTACATGGGGAGATGGGCAAGATGGGTCAAGGGGAGTGGGAGGTACAAGCTTGCAGTTATGGAATGAATAAGTCAGCAGGATGAAAGGTCCAGCAGAGGGAATATAGTCAATGGTTTTGTATTAGCGTTGTATGGTGACCAACGGCATCTACGCTTGTGGGCACAGCATAACCTATGAATCATATGAATCACAATGTTGCACACCTGAAACTAATGTAGCATGGTATTTTTTTAAAAAATGGAAACAAGGTGAAGCATGCTGCCATGGATATTCTGGAAGGAAAGATCAAAGAGGTTGAGCTTTACTGGATTTGTTTGTTTGTAGTTTGTTTTTAAGCCTAAGGGTTTTAGTATTTATACCAGCAGTTCTCCAACCTGGCAGGACGGAATCAGTACAGCCTCTGATTAACTGGCAAGTATGGACAGGAAGGGGAAATCCCTTATAAAGGAGGGAGGAAGGGTACCAGAGGTTTCAGATAGTCAGCTCAGGAGAAATCATACAGGTTACTTTGACCTGAAGGAAAAAGAGAGAGACAAAAACAAAGAGAGAAAATAGGTAGACCTTGGCAGCATCCCAGCACACCATATGGTGACTGTAATGGAATTTTTATGAGGAGAAAACCATGCAAATTCAGTAACAGTAATTAGAGTTGGTCTCATTAGCTTCACCTTGAAGGGACGCCTGGAGAAGAGTAGCTAGTGGTTGGAACCATTGATTCATCAACGAAGTCCTTAAAAGGAAGAATAAGACTCGTGTATAAAAGAACTAATCCAGGCCTATGCACTGGAGAGAATTTCTGGGAGAACCTGTTCTGCTGTTTGTCTCACTGATCCTCGTCAATCACTGTCTGTCGTAAATCATAAAGCTGCACGTGCACGTGCTCTCACTTGGTCTGCTTAGAAGGAGACCCAGCAATCAGAACCACGGGCCTGGGAAGAGGCAGAAGCTCATTCTCAGGTGCCCTGGTGAGGATTCAGAACTGTCGGAAGGCTGTTTCTTGGATTTTGGCTGTTCCTTGGTTGTTTCTGAGGGCGCACATTGGGAATCTAAAATGTGTATAGAGGCAGTGCCCTAAAATCCCTGTGTCTTACAGCACTCACCAGGCCTAAAGTTTATTATTGAGACTTATAATGTCACAGAAGCATGATAATTCTTGTTCTGCTGTCCAACAATCTTTTAATTCCAATAGAAAGAAAAACTTCCTGAACTATGAAATTTTGATTTATAACTACAGAAAGAGTGAATGCGATTCGTTATTATTTCTTCAAACTGTTCTTCCAATATGGTGAAGTATTACCATGTATTAAATCTAATTTACCTCTCTAAAAATGATAATGCACTTGGAACCCACAGAGGTAAGCAGCGCCCCAGGTATCACAAAGGCACGAGAGTTTAATCTTGCGCTCTTTGCTCATTGAACTTCTGGCTGCTCATTTCCTCTTCTCTCTATCTTTTGAAAAAATGGTGATGATAATATTAACATAGGGTCGTCTCTAGCAATAACTTAAAGTGTTTTATAAGATCTTTGCAAATGGATTCAGAAATTCTAAGTGACAAGTGGATTTTTCCTCTTCCTTCTTCCTTTCCTGTCCTGAGTGAAAGAAAAGATGGGAGAGGAGCCACCAGCAAGATGCTGTGACTTTCTGGTCCACTGAACCCTGCGTGGTGAATGGCTCCTGATTACTGGTGGGAGTTCCCTTCTGAAAAGCCCGTCCTTGTGTACAGACACTTTGTATTTTTTGACTATTTGACTATTTGACTATTACTCCAGGGCCTATAAAACTTTTAGATTTCTGAAAGAAGGAAACTGCCTTTCAATCAAATATTCTTGACATTGGAATACACTGATGCTGACACAGAGACACCAAGATAAACATAACTAAGCTTTAGCTGACTGTTCAAATGGTCATGAGAGGGTATAGCCAGTTTTTAGAGAGGAAGCTCAATTAGACATCAGTAAAGAGTTAGACAGGTGTGAGTGATTTCAGGAAAATAATGGAAGAAGCTTATGAAATTAAAATCAAAGCTAACATGATGCAAAGCAAAAATTTGTCTAGCTTGATGTGTGAGAAATAAGACCCAAAAGAATGAAAGTCTCAGGGCGCCTGGGTGGCTCAGTTGGTTAAGCAACTGCCTTCGGCTCAGGTCATGATCCCGGAGTCCTGGGATCGAGTCCTGGGATCGAGTCCCGCATCAGGCTCCCTGCTCAGCAGGGAGTCTGCTTCTCCCTCTGATCCTCCTCCCTCTCATGCTCTCTGTCTCTCATTCTCTCTCTTGCAAATAAATAAAATCTTAAAAAAAAAATTTTTTTTAAAAGAATGAAAGTCTCACCTACTGGAACAATACGTATTAAGTGGTACAGGATTCTAGACACTCAAGCCATTTTTACTCCATATTCAATGATGGTATGTACTTTAGTGGGTGCTAAACTAAAATTAAGATGACTGGAGGTTTTGGGGTACCTGGATGGCTCAGTTGGTTAAGCATCTGATTCTTGACCTCAGCTCAGGTCTTGATCTCAGAGTTGTGAGTTCACACCCCTCATTGCTACTTAAAAAAAAAAAGATGATTGGAGGCTTATTTTTTTTTTTAAGATTTTATTTATTTGACAGAGAGAGATACAGCGAGAGAGGGAACACAAGCAGGGGGAGTGGGAGAGGGAGAAGCAGGCTTCCCGCAGAGCCGGGAGCCCGATGTGGGGCTCGATCCCAGGACCCTGGGATCATGACCCGAGCCGAAGGCAGACACTTAACGACTGAGCCACCCAGGTACCCTGATTGGAGGCTTTTGAATGAACTCTTAAGGAGCATACACTCTTGGTTTATCTTAAGATCTGTACTGTACAGCTTCTCTCTCTTTTTTCTTTAAAGATTTATTTATTTATTTTAGAGAGAGAGAGAGAGAGAGAGAGAGAGTGAGTGGGGAGAGGGGCAGATGGAGAGAGAAGGAGAGAAGCAGACTCTTCCGTTGAGCGTGGAGCCCCACACAGGGTTCGATCTCAGGACCCTGAGATCATGACCTGCGTGGAAACAAGAATCAGACGGACGCTTAACCAACTGCAGCACCCAGGCCCTGTACTGTACAGCTTTTAATCATGGTGGCAAACTTTCAGCTTCCCGTTCTGTAGATATGACCGTTAAACTAAGGATATTCTAGAGCTTTGAAAGCATCAGAACCATACACAGCCATCTCCATGATGTTTCTTTGGTAGCCATTCTGTACAATGGAGACCATGTGGTTTCCACTTCAGGAGATTAAATGATTAAAATGTGGGCAATGTAAACCGACTACTGTTTGTGGCCAAGTCAAGATGATGTCCTGACTTCCAGTTGTGCTGGTGAAGAGGCAGCGAGGGAAGGGTGACAGACAGTGAAGGAAAGGTGACAGTAACAACAAATGCAATGCTGTGCTCAGAGCACGTGAGAATTTGATAAACCACATTTCCCGAGGCAACATATAGCACATATTTTTCTATGTTTTGAACAGAAAAAGCTAAGACTAGAAAAAGTGGGAGGTCTGGATCTCTCTTGCTGTTTGCTGTCAGAGATGAGATCATGAAAATAAGGGATGTAAGCACCAGTTTGTGGGTACACCTGAATTTCCATAAAGTGCTCATTGGAGGTGTAGAACAAAGAGTAAGAATGTGGGCTTGTAGGTGACAGATTTGCACTTGGCCCTTCCTCTTTTTTTTTTTGTCCTCTGGATGTTCTTCTATGAGATCAAGGTTATGCCCATTGAACTATGCATAGATGGATATTCCCTTCCATATAAATAACTAAAAAAAAGGAGGGTGCCTGGATGGTTCAGTCGCTTAAGCGTCAGACTCTCGATTTCGGCTCAGGTCATGATCTCGGGTTGGTGGGATCAAGCCCTGGGTTGGGCTCTGTGCTCAGTGCAGAGTTGGCTTGAGGATTCTCTCCCTCTGCTCCTCCCCCTGTAGGCACGTGCATTCTCTTTTCTAAATAAATAAATAAAATCTTAAAAAATAAAAAAATAAATAAAAAGAAGGGAGGATTTGCAAGGATCTATATATTTTTGTCATTTCAACTCTGTTTCAAAGCACTGGTCAAATGTGGCAATTTTCATGTATTTCTCAAGTCAGTAAAGTGAATTAGTTTAACTTTTTTTGGACAGTCTTAAGAATTCAAATTATTTAATAACTTAGACAACTTTGACACTACAGTCCAGGATATTTAATTTCACAAAAGCTAAGATTTGCTGGTTTTAGATTGTCAGGAAGAAATTCTCACAATTTCTAATCACTCTGACGTGATCACTGAAGAAAATAATGAACATTCTTCTATAGGAGAAAATATTGGGTACGAGCATACACTGTCAGTTATGTTACAAAATGCCTCAGTAGTGTGAAATTGGGAGATGTGTTATATTAAGGAATTGGCTACAACCTGCTCTCTCATTCATCAGGCATCTTCCTTCTGCTCCATCTGAATCAAGGCTCTATAAAGAACAGGCTGAGCTGATTGGATTTTGTGATACGCCCCCCTTCATTTTTCTTTTTCTGTACTGTAGATGACATTCATTCATTTTTTCCCCCAGAAAAACATCAAGCTATATTTACGTGTTCTTATTTCTGTTACAGTTAATAACCGAGGGCTTGAAGTAAATAAGGAATTATTTGGCATGAAATATGAGGTAACCTTTCATAGTTAATTACCACGGCACAGAAGACCTACATGCTAGGAACTGACAGAAAGCTATGTGCACAGAGCACTTGTACATAGATCAAATAAGCAGGAAGTTATATATTTTTTTCTGAAAAATTCTATTACTGTATTATACCTTTATAATATAGGTTAATGATGCTATTTTAACTTATATTTCAATGATGTGGACAGAGAGACACATGTGCCCCCTCTATCCTTTATTTAGGTCCTACCTTCTTCACTGCCATCCACATCGATCTCAAGATACAGTATTACAAGCTAACCGGGATAGTCTCTGTCTTCAGAGAGTTTTTCAGTTAGTGAAAGAATCAATAAGTATGTAATTACTGATTTCTCACACAGTACCAATCCTGTGAATGATGCAGCTGGGGATACAAAAGATATTGAAGGCGTGGATTGTCTAAAAGGAATTTAAGATGAATTCTGCCAAGGGGCAAGATTAAGATTATGAAATTGCCACTATTCTAGTGTTTTTGATTTATGAATATGGTAGCTTCTTATGATTCGAAGTCGTGACTGTGAATGACAAAGCAGTATATAATAATTGTGGGATATAAACTGCAAATTACGGGACATAAACAGCAAGTTGTATATAGGCTTTGTGTCGATAGCTGTAAGGAGCCCCAAATTCATCAGAGGCCCTTGGGCAGTCCTGGAAAAGGGAAAGAGAACTGGGTCAGGCATTCCAGGCGAGAGGAAGCCGGGAAGGGCGAGTGAACGCGGGCGAGTAAGCTGGCTGCTGACACAGCTGGCGGCGGGCTGGGGACTCGCTGGGCGCTGGCTGGGAGAGGATGGGGACGCGTATGCCAGCGGGGCGCACTCTCTGTACAGGACTGGTCGAAATGGGAGGCACAGAATGAGAAACACGCCAACGGAAAGAAATTCCCTGACCGTTCTCCTCGGACAAGCGCTCTACTTTCTGAATTCCATCTTCTGTATCAGTTACGTGCCTCTTTTCACGCAGCGATGTCTATGTTCCCGGGACGCATTAGACACCGTGACGGACGCTGTGTGCTCCGGACGTGGCTTCGTAGCTCCGATTAAGTCCGTATGTTGTGACTCCCTGAATCGATGGCAAGTTTTAGTGTAACAGGGACCAGGGATTTTGCATTTATTCTTTCAAAAACATGTAATGAGTGTCTATATGTGACAGCCACTCTTGTTATAAAAAAGGAAAGCCATTGTTCTGGTTCCCAAAGAGATCCAGGCAGTTAAAGAAGATAGGATATCGGTTTCCAGCAAACCGCAGCGAGATTAATTCTTAAATTTTCCTGGAAGGGTTAAAGGCTTCAAAGAAGAATGATCTTTTGAGCTGAGGCTTAAAGGATAGAAGTGTTTTGGAGGCAGGAAAGCGAAGTGTGGGTGGCTCAGGAAGGTGCAAGAGCCCAGCACAAGCACCGAAGTGGAGGACGTGGTGATACGTCGCAGAAGGTCCCCGTGTGCAGTGCAGCCGGCTGTAGGGTGGAGTGAGGGAAAATGAGGTTGTGCGAGAGGCAGGGGCTGGGTAAATGTCTGCACATAGCATGCCAAGGATCTTACTAGGTGGGACGTTGTGATGAAGCGTGCTGATTAGGTAAGATAAGTTTGAATCTGAATGTTTAGAATGATCCCCTGCAGCAAAGTGGGGTAGAGAGGGGAGGAGGGGCACGACCAGCAGGGAGACCGGAGGAAGGCTGCTACCACCGCAACAGTCTGTGACCGACTGGGCACGGTGAGGAGAAGAAAGAATAAAGAAGGAGAAAATACAAAAAGCAATTGGGAGGTAAAATGGACAGACTTTGGTGTTGGGGAGGATGTGGGTGACAAAATGAAGAGAAGGCAAGGACCCTGTCTGTCTTATTCACAAGTGTATCTCCAGTACCTAGAAGAATGCCTCATCTAGGGCCCCAGCAAATTATTTGTCAAAATGAATAAAAGTGAGACATCTAGATGACTCCTGGGCTTCTAGCTGAAGCAGATGTTTATTAATGGCAGTCGCCGGCAGAAGGGAGACAGGAAGGGAAGATAATGTAATCACCTGTGGATCACTGTGAGACATAGTGGTGGTTTCTAGAAGAGCCAAACTATAAGACATACACTATAAGGAAGTGGGGGGTATGAAAGGAAGAAGAGCTAATAAAGGAAATGCCAAATATGACTGCAGAAACACAGGAATAGGATTAGGTTAGGTTACCATCGTAAGTCAAGTGAGACATTTTCAAGCTGAAATGTTTGACCGGGTGATTTGTCCAGAGCGTTCAATGAGAATGAAATCTGGCAAAACCAGTGCTCAGCTTTGGGGAACGCAGGGAGGAATGTCATCAGTGATGGGCATTAAAGGTCCCTTGCCTTTTTATGTGGACGTGTCAGAAATTAGAGGTTGGCTTACATTTCATTTATACAAACTCTGTGCATCTTTTAACCTGAGAAAGATAAAGGCAGCATAGGAAATGGTGATTTTAATGGTAACAGCCAATAAGCAGATCAGAGATGGATATGACCAAATGATTAAGAAAAACACCTAAGCGTGGAGATAACACTGACTTAGATCATAGTTTCTTATATAGAACGGACAACTGCAAATTGTATGGTTGATATTAATCAGAATCACTATGTTTTAAAGGAATGGGTATTTCTTTAATTAGTAACTTTATGTGACATAAATTGGTGAATCATCCCAACATATGACATTATGGGCAATATTACATATCTTAGATCATCTCCAGATATGGTCTAATTTAGCAAGTCCCTGGAGGTTTTGAGTGGTTACTCTCAAATATTAGTTACCTAAAAAGCACCTAATGTGCTGGATAAAATTCTATTTTTTGATTCAAGAGTGTTTGGGAATTAGTATCTTAACAAGCACCCTCCTGTGCTTCTGAGACAGGCGTGAAGAGGTCCTACTTAGAGAAAACATGGCTTTCGGTGCTACTTGCATTTTTAAGCTGGTGTTCTTGTTCCCTCAGGTGGTCGAATGTGGAATTGCATACTTCAGATTTCCTATTTTCACTCTTTGGGCAACAGAGCTCCACAATCTATCTACCTGTTATCTAGCCTTTATTTAACCATTCTATAAACCTGAAAATGCAGTGCAGCATGAACATTCATCTCCTTACTTATAAAGCAGATGACTAGAGAAGACCAAAAAATGTCACAACAAAGAGTCCATAATTTACAAATGCTGTGGCTAAAACATTGCTTTTTGCTTGTTTGTTTTTGAGAATTTTGAAGGACTCTTCATAGAAGAGTGGCAGCATTTTCATGGGCCAAGTGTTTATCCTTTACTTGGGTTCTCCTTTTCAATCTTTCAGAATTTAGAAGATTTGTTTTAAAACAAGACAGACCCAGGGTCTTCAATGCTCATTTCAATTTTTCATTAGCCGGTTTCTTGTGTGTGTGGGAGGAGATGCTAATTAAAAGGATATAATTGATAAACATACGACGAAGGATGTGTGGAGTAAAGAATCAGGGGTAAAAATTCCTTCTTCTTTCCCCTTCTTCCTCCCTGACTTCTGGCAGTCACTCAATAGATATTTGTTAAAACCACCTGAGAGGCTTCATGGGCAAAGTAGTGATCCCGGGGACACCGTTTTTATGAAGGAAGAGAGAAATTTAGCAAACCAAAGTTTGTAATCGAGGGGCTGTGCTCTACGTGCAGGGCAGGCTATCAAGGCTTAGAGGCAGGGAGATTGCCCGCCCGGGAGGGAGGAGGGTGGCCAACGGGGAGATCCTAATGGAGAAGATGCCATCTGGACTGGAAACCTCTAAGAATGGCTACTTTTTAAAACCTTGTGCAACTGTGTTGCTGTCTTACACATCATACAATTATCTGTTTTTAGGGTGGTTCTCGTATTCATTCATTCAGTACTGATTACGTGTCAGGCAGTGTGCTCCGCGTAGGTGTATAAAGCTGAAGACGACTGTCTTGGCCTCTGTCCACATAGAGCTCCCATTCTTGTAGTGGAGACAGACAAAAATAAATTATCTAAAAAATAGATTAAAAATGATAAATTGAAGTATAGGCTTTGAAGAAAATAAATAAGAAGCTGGGGTAGAGAATGGGTGCAGTGTGATAGCATCGACTTTTGTGAAAGGGAAGGCCTCCCTGAGAAAATCTAAGCTGCCGTGTTACCGAGGCCTACTCTGTTTTAAGTGCTTTTCTTGTATCAGCTATGTTAATCCTAACAACTCCATTAGAGAATGTCCCATTATTAAACCATTTGCCAGTGAGGAAACTGAGGCACAGAGACATTAAATAACTTGACACATAATCTGTAGGTGGTGGAGACTGGATCCAAGTCTACATGCCCGGGCCCCACAGCCTGCTCTCTTGACCCCTCTGACAGCCATCTCTTGTCAAGGCAGAGGAAAGAGCCCGCACAAAGCCTCTGCGACCGGCGAGGGCTGGACGGTTAAGGCACTGAAGAAGATGTGTGCAAGAGGAGCATAGAGACCGAGAGCGCTTGAGGTTGGAGATGGAGCCAGGGGCCTGATCCTGAAGGCCGCCTGAGGACACTGTAGGGAGGTCTGGATTGCATTCTAAGTACAGTGGAAAGTCACAGGTGGGTTTTAAGCAAAGTTTTTTAAAAAAGTAACTCTTGCCGTAACTTGGAGAATGATCTGCAGGCAGCAAAGGCGAGAGGGAGATCAGTTTGAAGGAGGTCATGCAGTTTGGCAGAAGAGATGGGGCAGAGATTCGAACGGACTTTGGCGGTGGAATGAACAGCAGTTCACATGATGAAGTGCTTTCCCCGCGCCCCCCAGAAATGGTCGGAGGCTGACACACCACCCTTCACTTGGGATGTGCACTCCTTTCAGACACTTGTTAATACCGAAACCAATGTTCAGAATTAGAGGCAGGCACTGAACGAGTCGAAAAGAAGAGAATATGTTACTTACCCTAGCATAAGAGAACCCTTGATGGTTGCGAGAAAGGTTCTTTTCTGGTGTAATATGTTGATTTCACAGATGAGAATACTGAACTCAGAGAAAGAAGGTAGGTAGGTGCTTTTCCTTGATTCCACACAAGCATAACTGGTTTCTACTTAAGACAGACAAATTTAACTTATAGGTTGATTTCCCACCAATTCTAGGGCATTGGAGGACTTTATTACAGGCCGGGCACTTTCTTAATTACTTACTTCTTTAATTTGGAATGGTTTCCTTTCAGGACAACCATTCCCATTTCACAACACATGGTGAAATGATGTCCCTTCTGAGAACTTCCCTTCTCTCCTTATATATGGAAACAGAAAGAAACAGAGGAAAGGACAAGTCAATAAGCTCACCTCTCACGTGACATAGTCACCTTCTCTGCCCTCACGTTTGCCTGCCGGAATTCTTGCCCTTGAAGAGAAGAAGTAGCCCTGGTGTGAACAGGGCTTTGGAAAGGGTCAGGGAATGTCTGAACACTTTGGACTACAGGGAACATGTTCGAGGCAGCAAACAGGAGGAGGCTGCATTTAGGCAAATGTGTCCTTTATCTGGAGCTAATTAGAGTATCCCTGAAGAATTTCTAAAGTATTCTTAAAGAAGCTAAGCAAGTCCTAGAGGGTTCAATTAATCTTACCATGGCCCTTCTGTCCAGTGAAAAATATTAAGTTATTTTGCAGTGCCGAGTGATTATTTGCCAGCTGAAACTTCAAGTGGAATTCATAACCGAAGCCGATGTCTGGGATCTGTGAATAAGCCAGGAATGAAGTGTATCCAAACTCATCTGTGCCACTGGGACTGGGCTGAGAAATATCAATAGCTGTGGAAAAACCCAAACCAAATAGTTAGAATAAACCTGTGCATGTACTTGTAAAAGGAGGGTTATGTTTTGCTGATGCATCTGGCCAGAGAGTCTGTTTACTATCACGTTAATTAGACTTAAGTGTCCTTCAGCATTGAGCAACTAAGTGACTCAATGGGGAGTTTCAAAACCAGAACAAAGGAAGTGCAGTGTTTTGAGATCTTGTATATAAAGCTTTCGCATACCCTTTTTACATAATGAAGAATTGACTTAAAAAGCAAAACCCTATATTTGAAGAGTAATTTTTGAAATAAAAAAGATCACTGGTGGTCAAAGTGTTTGCCCAGGTGCTTTGTAAACGTGATTTGGCATCTGAACACTGGCCATGATTTAGAGAGGAACTTGCAGCTTTGAAACTGGGCTTTTCGAATCCTGCCTTTCTGGAAAAGCCAAAGCCATAGGTCGGGGTGGGAAGGCCAAGACATGGGCAGGCAACAGGTCAGTTTCCAACACCATGTTGTTAATGACCAGAACTTTTCTTTTAGTAGAAATCTTTGTTTAAAAAAAATACGTTTATTCTTGCTCTGTTAAGATGCTTGTTAAAAAAAATGAAAGCATAGGTTTCGATAGGACTGAAACTGTAGGGAGATTTAGTAGAAACAGGAAATGGTTAAAAACGAAGTTCAAGGGTTGCCTGGGTGGCTCAGTCATTAAGCCTCTGCCTTCGGCTCAGGTCATGATCCCAGGGTCCTGGGATCGAGCCCCGTTGGGCTCCCTGCTCGCGGGGAGCCTGCTTCCTCCCTCTCCCTCTGCCTTCAGCTCCCCCTGCTTATGTTCCCTCTCTGTCAAAAATAAAATCTTAAAAAAAACAAAAAACAAAAAACAAAAACGAAGTTGAAGAGCCAGTGTGGACAAAACAGAATTTAATTGAAGGGTACTGTTAGCCAGCTAGGCTCTTTTCATCCCGCCTCTAATCTTGCTTCCAACTTTTCTCTTGGATTGCTCTGTTTTGTTTGTAAATAGTCCCAACTGGCTTCTGTTTCCCCCACTCTGAGAGGATCACAGGAAACAGGAAGGGGGCTGTTGATCCCTATCCCGGTCTGTTAGGGATGGTGTTCCCAGATTAAAAGATGTTCCTAGGATCTATTTTTATTAGTTTGAGACAGCTTGACAGAGGGAAGAAGAGCTTGTTTTGATTACCTTATATTGCTCTCCTATTCTCTCGATATGTTGCCTCTCCTAGGAAGTTGTAAAACTAGAATTTTTATAAGCCTTAAGAAATATCTTCACTCTGGTTCCTAATGCTTAAAACAAAAGAGCTTGTTATGTCTGGTTATACTTGTTTATACAGCAAATAATTGTACTATCCTGGGAAAAGTGATTCTACTTATCAGAGGCTTTTATTTCTGTTTGTTTCGTATACTATTCAAGTAGGGTAACTGTGTGGAATCAGCAGAATAAGATTTTGTTAAAATCTGACCAGTTTATTCCTTGGGATGTATGGCCTAGGATAAGTGTTCTTTTTCTCAAAACTCATCAAAATCTGAAGCATGATTTTGACACATTCCAACCTCTTACATTTATTTTTTTATCTAATGAAGTAATTTATGGTTTGTGTTCCAGAGACAATAAAGCTGGGCCCTTCCTAGCAGGGATTTCACTTGCAGTAGCTCCATAGATAGGATAGTTGAAGGAAATGAAATGTAGTGGAATTGAAACAAAATAAAAAACTGACAGTGTTTGATGCTGCCATTAAAAACAATAGAATTCAACTAAATTTAATACTAAAATAGAGGAATTTGGGTTTTTTTTTAGGAATGACTTTTTAAACAATATTTCTTCCTGTTAATAGTTTATGACTGGGTATACTTAAAAGTTTGGTAGTACATTCAGGTTAAATCAAGAGATACACACCTTATATGTATTTCACTGTCAGACAGTGCTAGACACTGTGACACAAAGATAATAAAGCACCATCCCAACCCTCAAGGAACTAGTGTGTGGTCAATTAACTTATCCAAATGAGCTGGATGGAAAGTTGAAATGAAAGCTGATGAGCAGCAATTCACCTGGCAGATAAAAAGGAAAGATAATTTCAGGTTGAAAGAAGAGCATGTTTTCAGGTAGGGAGGCCCAAACAGCGTGTCATACTCAAGGAACTCATGGAGTATGTCAATTTTAGAATGAAGTATAAAAAAGAAAAGTACAAGCAAATGTAATGAGATAGTCAGACAGGGATCCAGTTATGAAGGGCTTGATACTTTCTCCATAATCTTTGAGTGGTTGGGCAAAGTCAGAGTTGCCTTTTAGAAATACTACTCCAGGGATGAAATGTGAAGGCTGGCTTAGATGGGGAGAGCCGGAGGACCAAACTTTGGTTAAGAACAAAAATGAGGATTTTGATGATACCAAGAAATCCAATAGTGAGCTAAGCTTACACTGAATTGTAAATGTGAGGAAATTTATGGGTCAGTCATGGAAAAAGATAATGGTGTGATATTTATTTAAACAGTGAAGAGAAATGTGTTATCAGTGCTAGTATCCAATCAGAATAAGTTTATGACACAATTTCATACTATTGGAAAGAAGTACAATGTATACTGAAGACTGAGGATAACCATGCGCACAGGAAAGGGCCTGTCACACTCTGCATTTCTGAGCCTAAAGCTACACTGTCGAATAATGTAATCACTCACCACATGTGGCTGTCAGTACTTGACTTGTGGCTAGGCTGACTGAGAGGGCTTAGTATGGAGAAAAGAATTTAAAATATCTTTTTTTTAAAAAAGATTTATTAGAGAGAGAGAGCGAGCATGCGCTTGAAGTGGGGAGGGGCAGAGGGTGAGGGAGAGAGAGTCTCAAGCAGACTCTGTGCTGACCCTGAGATCATGACCTGAATCAAAACCAACAGTTCGACACTTAACTGACTGCACCACCTAGGTGCCCCAAGAATGTAAAATATCTTACTAATAATATTTTATATGCATTAAATATTGGGTTAAATACAATATATTATTAAAATAAATTTCACCTGTCTCTTTTTATTTTTAAAAACGTGGCTACTAAAAAACATAATTACATAGGCAGCTCACATTCTACTGAAGAGCACTGCAGAGAGAACCACCTGTCTCTGAGCAGGTAAGTGATTTCTCTAAACCCTCAGTTGTGATTTACTTCAAGGGGCTTTGTCTTTTGGGAACTCTAGGAGCCGTGAAAAGATAGGGTTTCTAAGGGGAAGAAGAGGAATCAGGAGAAGGGGTCAAAGAATGTCCATCCCACTGTGAAGAGGCTCCTGTGTCCTCACCCTCACACCCTCCCGTGTCCTCACCCTCATCCTCATCCCGCTGGATCAGGCAGGAGAATATGGAAGGACCCAGATTAGAGAAAGAAGACTTTCAACCTTACAAATGATTCTTTTCAATTCTTGAAAGTAAGCCCTTTATGATCTTCAACCAGGCAACATTTGGTTAATTTGATTACTCTATTATACAAATTCCCAGATCAGACTTCTAGAAGTGTCAGTCATCATCAAATTAGTAGATTGAACAGATTGTAATGGGAATATTTTAGGGCTAATATGTGAATTTTTTTTTTCCTTTTGTAATCCCTAGTTGCCTCATGGTTTCCATATGTGAAATTTTGTATTTTTTTCTTCAGTTCTTTTAAAGTTACAGCAATAGATTGGGACCATGAGGAAGAAAGGGGGATGTTGGGATTTGAACTAAATATTAATTATTTAGTGTGTGGAAGAAGGGAGCAAAATCAAAATCACTAACAGCAGTCTGGGAACATTTCAGGCAGTCAAAAAGCCTTATGTATCTCAACATCATCTAGGGTCATTAAAAATTCTACAAACCTTCAATGATGGGAAAATGTCATTACCTTTTCTATAATATAGTGCTCGGTTGCAGGCTCCATGTGGAATCTCTGCACAACATATCACATTATGCTCACAGAATACATCTTAGCAAAAATTACTGCAAAAAGGGTATAAACTTCTGTCTTCTAGAAAATTTACTATGGCAAAATTTTCTCATTCCCCATCGGGGCAGAGATATTAGCACTTGAATGTTTTAAATGTAACTGTACTTTTTTCTTTTAAAAATACTCCGTGGTTAGTCCTCTTACCTGAATTATTGACATTTTATGCATAGAAGTGACCAAGATGAGCTATCAGGATGTGGGAAGAAGACATATATAAGAGTTCAGACTGCAGAACACCTTCCTTTCAACTCTGCGATCAGTGATGCCTCCTGAAGCCCACTGGCTGTGACATATGAGGCATTAAACGTCACGGTGATTGAGAAGAGGCCGCTGGACGCAGCCAGCTCGGACTCCATTTTGGATTGCCTCACTTTCTATGTAAATTTGGGCAAGTTAGCTTCTCTGTTTTAGTTTCTTCATGTGTAAAATGAGGATGGTAAGAATATGCAACTTTGTGTGAAGAATGAGAAAAGTATGTGGCTGAAGGAAACACATCTGAGCTAATCACAGATCTCAAGTGGGCAAGCCTCTTGCACAAATTGTGTAATCCTACTACATTTTCCCAGTCAAGTCACTAAGGCAACTAATTTATACCTCTTCTTACCCCCTCCAACATCTAACATTCATCATTTCTCAATTAATGATCTTGCTTCTTATTTCACGGAGGAAAATAAACTAAGAACAGAGAACTACCCCATCCCTCTGCCATCAGATCCTCCCTGCCTCAAATCTTTCATTTTGATTGAGATGTTCTGCCTTCCCTCGGGTTACAAGGCTGACTCTGCCTGGGTATCGGATCCACCCCTCATTTACTTAAGGGCATTGTTTCAGCAATTCTTTCCCATTTCCCCAGGGGAGACACCAAATTCTTCTTCTCTACTGAATCATTCCCTTCAACATCAAATACGCTAAGATATCTCCATCTGAAAAAACTGTTTTCCTCAGCTCCACATTCCTCTCCAGCTGCTCCTTGTTTTTCTACCTATCATTCTAGTAAGAGTGTTCTAAAGAGTATCCGTGTTGACTTTTTCTTTTCTTTTTTTTTTTTTTTTTACCACCTATTCACTCTTGATTTCATTCTAGTCAGCTTATCTTCTCTCTTTCCTTTGAAACTTCTGATGTGAAGGTCATCAGTGACCACCATCTTTTTAAATTCAATGCCAATTCTCTGTTTTCTTATTCAGTTATCTCAGGAGCAGTTGACAGTTCATTCTTTCTTTCTCTTGAAATGCTTCCCTCACTTGATCGTCATGGTATCATTCTCCGCTAGCATTCTTCCTGCCTTCAACTGCTCCCCATTCTCCTTTTCTTTCAGTTGTCTCCATCTGCCATCACTCTCTATCTCCTCCTATGTACCACCTACAGGAGGATGAGTCCTAAATAAAAATCTTTATCCTTGACTTCTTTCTTTTTTTCTATTTATTTCAGAGCTCCACACTCATATATCCAACTACCTACTAGATATTTGACATACATTTGTATGACCAATGGGAATCTCAAACTAAACATACACAAGACAGAACTCTTTATTCTCATATCCTTATAACCTCTCCTTCCAACCAAATCTCTTCCCCAGTCTTCTCTGTCTTTGTTCAGAACAAAAACTAATCATAACCTAAATTGTTTCTTTTTCTGCCACATCAACCAGTTGACTGGAAAATCCTGTTCATTTTCAAAATATCTCCTGAATCTCACTACTTCTCATCACCTCCATCAATGCCACCAAAGTCTACTGTGCTATTCTGTCTAGCCTGGACTACTACGGGTTTCTTAACTGGTCTCCTTTGCCACCTTTGTCTCCCTGCAGTCTCTTTTTCATATTGTAGCCAGTATGGCCTTTAAACATTAATTGCATACTTCAGAGTCTTCTAGTGTTTTCCCTTGAATTTTGAAATTAAAAAAACCCCAACTCTTTAGCATAGCCTCAAATCCCTACTCTCTGAATTTATTTTATATGCATTTCTTCTTGCTCATTCTGCTCCAACCTTGCTAACTTCTTTGTGTTTCTTAAACCAAACATGCTCCCAGGTCAGGGCTTCTGCTTCTCTAGTTCCAATGCCTGAAACATATTCTCCCTCACTTTTTTCAAGACTCTGCACAAGTGTCCCCTCTTCACCCTGACTACCCTACGAAATTATTAATTCCTCCTACCCCCATCACTCTCTAGTTCTTTAACCTGCTCTGCTTACTACAGCTTAGCTACATAATGTGCTATTTGTCTATTTTTTACTGTCTCTCTCCTCAGTTATTTTAAATTTTTTTACTGTCTCAATCCCCTACATTGTAGCGCTCATCAGGGCACAGAGCTTACCTGTCCATTATCAACTCCAGGGTGTACAACAGTGCCTGGACTCACGTGGGTATGGGATACATCTTTATCAAATGGTTGAGTGGATACATATAAGGGGCTTACCATAGTGTTGAAAAAATAGTGACACTGATATGTTATTTTTCTGCTGTTATTGTTTATTTAATATCTTAATTGTTCTGTTCTTATGTCACTAAAGAAAGAATTGGATCTGTTAGATGAAGTTGGGAAAAAGAATTTCTATACCATCACCAATGCTAACGATTGCTTGTTTGATTTTTTTTTCTTTCATTTTTCTAGTCATTTGCTTCTAAAGAATAAGAACATCTCTGGATTTTTGCAAAGATATTAGAATCTTAATTTTTCAAGTGTGGGCAAAAATTCAAATAATATAATCTATATTGATACTGAAAATCAAGGAAGTTGTTTTTCATAACTAAGTTGAATAAATATAACTATAATTTCATAAGTTATTTCTTTTAAAATTATTTTATGTTTAATATTTGATAATAATGTCTTTTGAACTCGTAAGATAAAAATACCATTGGGGCAATTGATAGTTTTTGACAGAAATTTTTGGCTTTTACATGACAAAATATCTGTACGATTCCCTTACAATCTTGTTTAAAATTTTACGATATGGACTTGAGAAAAGTTCCTTAAGTTCATTAAAGAATTTTTGAAAATGTACAATGTTTTCAGGATAGATGGTCTTGTCTAAATCTATTTTTCTGAAATAAAGCTCATTGCTCAATACAAAAGACAAGAAGGAAACAAAATAAAACTGTTGTTTTTTACTTGGATTCTGTTTTCTATATAGGCTGCTGTATATAACCTTAGCTGACTGGACACCAGGGAGCGCTGAGCTAGTAAAAATGCAGTTCAGTTCTTCCCTCCTCTATTATGTATTTTAATGAAGCAAGCAGATGGTAGATGGATTTTCCCCGGGAAACTGCTGATTTTGAAAGACTTTGGTATGCCAGTTTTGCAAGCATGGTGTTTAGCAGCGTAGACTACCTCGAAATATACATTTAACTCTGCCAGGAAAAAATTCATATACCCTTAGGCAGATGGGTAAATTTGCAAAAGTACAAAACCACTGCTCACCTCTCCAGCTTTCTTTTGTAGATTTGAATGTAAACATCTTTCTTCTCTCTTTGTTCTTAACTTCTTCTTAGTAAAATAGCAATAGGTTTAGCTCAATATCCTGCATAAGTGCAATTCGGGTATAAAACCATATACATGATCACTGTTGTTTCTGTTTCTGTTGTTGAATGAGCTCCTTGTCAAACACGCTTCCACACTGTTCAGCATTAACATTCAGAAATAAAAAAAGTGGTAACCTACAAATGCGATTTACATTTAAAGGGAAGCGAAAAATAAGTCTCTTCTAAGATGTTATTAACAGTAATAGGTGATGGTGACTTGTACAGAAAACATATACTTACTATTCTTTCTGAACTCAAGATAAAACTCAATACATGAATAAAGTCAAGCTCTCTATTCAAATGGATATATAATATTCAATTCACCCTCAGGTATAAACATGAAATAAGTATCATTGGTTGCCAATTCCTGTTCATACTAAATCATTCAAACATTCTGTGTAGATACAGAATTCCACCATTCTCACTTCTCTAATTGTCAGCGAAAAGCTAAGAACAAACAGAATTTTACATTAAGATAAGAAAACTGATGAAAATATGGAGCATCATTATTTCCACCAGCAAAAGAAATGGTAAATGATCAGAATCCAAAGCAGCACATTCTTTTTAGATGTGTAATTTTTAGAAATTAGTGCCATCTTCTGGCTTCTCAAAGTACTGCTTTCAATCTAAACCAGATAATGGTAGAGTTTCACAGTACCACGAAATGTCAAAGAAGAAAAAAAGTCTCCAAAAGATATGGGTCACATTGTAGATCTGTGTTACAGTTTATGGCATAAACTTTGAGAAGGGTCTCATGTATCCTGTATCTATCATTCACATTACATAAACAATGCAGATTTATCCCAGATTAAATATGCTTTGTAGTTTTTTGTGATAAAGTAAAATTCCCAGATATCTCACATGGAATATTTGAGAACTGATGTGTTTGGAACACTTTTCTCATTCCTAAGTCGTGAGTTTCTTCATGTTAATGGATTCTTAGTTAAGAAATTAGGAAACATCAAGATTGGAGTGGGTCATCATTCAAGTTCAGGGGAAATTAAAAAAAAACTTTTTAATCTATTATTTTTTAAGCTATGGATATATAAATGTATTTTTATATACTCCAAAGTAATAAAAACAATAGCAATGATATGAGCTCCTATATTCTAGTTGCTAGGTGCCCTCTCAGAATTATTTTAGTTCTCATAGTGCCTCCATGAGATGTTCTTACTCATATTTCTTTTTTTAAGATTTTATTTATTTATTTGAGAGAGAGAGAGAGCACTAGTAGGGGGAGCAGCAGAGGGAGAGGGAGAAGCAGGCTCCTTGTTGGGCAGGGAGCCCCATGTGGGACTCAATCCCAGGACCCTGGGATCATGACCTGAGCCAAAGGCAGATGCTTAACTGACTGAGCCACCCAGGCGCCCTACTCTTGTATTTCTGTTATATAGATGAGGCTCAGAGAGGTGAGGTCACACAGCTAAAAAATGGCAGAGTCAGGATTTGAACCCCAATTCATCTGACTCCAAAGCCTTTCTGTGTTCTTTCTGATGGTGGCTGGGATATTCATGACATTGGCTGATTAAAAGCTATTGGTAGATATTTATATTATCAAAGTTTGTACCCAAATTGATTTCATACAAATTTGTCTTATTTCCTTGCCCAAGTCTTGGTCCATGGACTCCTGGAAAATTGGCAGTAATCTTATATTCCCTCTTCCATATTTAATAGAAATGTAAATACATTTAATTGCCTTGCAGTGCCAGCAGTTTAACTGGTACTCAATATATACCAGTGAATTTATCAATAGATAAGTTTGAATAGGAGTTTAATTGTTTTATAATATGCAAAGAATATAAGTGAAAAATAATGGCTAAAAAGATCAGTATGTTGGGATGTCTGGGTAGCTCAGTCAGTTAAATGTCTGCCTTCGGCTCAGGTCATGGGATCGAGTCCCATATCGGGCTCCCTGCTAAGTGGGGAGCCTGCTTCTCCCTCTGCCTGCCGCTCCCCCTACTTGTGCTCTCTCTCTGGCAAATAAATAAAGTCTTAAAAAAAAAAGATTATGTTTGTAAAGTTTTCTAAGTGTTTGAATGCACACACAAACACACAAACACACACACACAGACACACACACATATATTCCAGATAATTAACTATAATTTTCATTTTGTTGTATTGTGTAGAAATAGTTTAGAAGAAGCAAAATCTGAAAAGGACCCAAATAATAAGAATGATTTATCAATAAAGCTGATTTATCAAAATAAAAAGGCTGATATACTCTATGAGAAAGAGAATTAAGAAATTTGTACTAGAGATACTAGTGGGAAACTATTTTTATTTATTTATTTATTTTTAAAATTTTTTTTTAAAAGATTTTTATTTATTTATTCATGAGAGACAGAGAGAGAGAGAGAGAGGCAGAGGGAGAAGCAGGCTCCCAAGGAGCAGAGAGCTCGATGCGGGACTCGATCCCAGGACCCTGGGATCATGACCTGAGCCGAAGGCAGACGCTCAACCATCTGAGCCACCCAGGCACCCGGGAAACTATTTTTAAGACATCTGTAGTTTAGCTGTTCAAGTGCTGGACAAAAGCAGCAGCATACTGCAAAATACTAACTTATTTCTGGGGACCACTACACATGATGTTTCAAATGCATATAATAAAGGGAAGATTTTATATCAATAAATATGGCATGAGAGATTATTCTAAGTCATATTATGAATAAAACAAAGAAAAATCATCAGCCAGAGTTTGTGAGGTTTAAATTTTGTGCAGGAATATTATTTTTGAATGGAAAAGATCTTGTTATATATAAAAGCCCCAAGACTTTATGTACTAATAGTAAGCAGGTGCCTAATTCAAACTACAATGGTATATAACAAAACTACAAAAAAGGACTAGAAGATTAAGAATTAGAGACAGAGTATCCTAACAACAATCAGGAAACATAATGAAATAAAATATTTTATTTGTTATAGCATGAAATACTTGGAATAAAACTTACCCATTAGGTTTCTTAAAGGTTAGAGTCAGCAGAAATCAACCCTGGCTATTCTAAGCAGGAAAAGAATTTACGGGAAGGTGATAGGCTAGCTCATAGAATCAATGGGAAGACTGGAGAACCAGTGGGTAGAAATAGGCTGAAATAAAGGAATCTAGGCAGTTCAAACACAGCTAAGTTCACATTGTGTGAACAGTGTCATCAGGATGCAGTCATTGTCACCTCTAGGACTGGGGACAGTTATATGGCCACCTCAGCTACAAATAATTTCGAAGTATCACTCTCTCTTTGGATGACTTTCTTAACATTTGTATCCTGGGGTATCTCATTGGCCTATCCTAGGTCATGTGTATGCACACAAGAAGGAAGTGCTGTGTAGCTCAAAACAAAAACAAAACACAATAACCAATAGATGTCCCTCAGAGACCTTTGGGGACCCAGTGGCAATCTGCATTCTTTCTCTAGTACTTGCATTTTCAAATTAAAACTTCCTTCTGTGACAAAGGAGCTAAGAATATACAATGGGTAAAGGACAGTCTCATCAATAAATTGTGTGGGGAAAACCGGACAGCCACATACAAGACTAGACCACTATCTGACACCGTACACAAAAATAAAATCAAAATCGATTAAAGATTTGAATGTAAGACCAGAAACCATAAAACTTCTTGAAGAAAACATAGACAGTAAGCTCCTTGACATTGGTCTTGGCAATGATTTTTTTGGATTTGACACCAAAAGCAAAGCAACAAAAGCAACAATAAACAAGCGGGACTACAGCAAACTAAAAAGCTTTTGCATAGCAAAGGAAACTATCAGCAAAATAAAAAGGCAACCTCCTAAGTGGGAGAAAATATTTGCAAATCATAATCTGATAAGGGGTTAATACCAAAATACATAAAAAATTCATACAACTCAATAACAAAAAACATTTCTGATTTAAAATTGGGCAGAGGAACTGAATAGGCATTTTTTCAAAAAAGACATACACATGGCCGACTGGCACATGAAAAGTTGCTCAACATCACTAATCAGGGAAATACAAATCAAAACAACAGTGAGATATCACCTCACACCAGTGAGAATGGCTGGTATCAAAAAGACAAGAACCAACAAGTGTTGGCAAGGTTGTGAAGAAAAGGCAACCTTGTGAACTGCTGGTGGGAATGTAAATTGGTGCAGCCACTATGAAAAACAACATGGAGGTGTCCCAAAAAGTTAAAAACAGAACTAACCATATGATCCAGTAGTTCTTCTTCTGGGTATTTATCCAAATAAAATGAAAACACCAACTGAAAAGGAGACATACATTTCCATTTCACTGCAGCATTATTTGTAATAGTTGAGATATGGAAACAACCTAAGTGTCCATCATTGGATGAATGGATAAAGAAATGTGATGGATATATGTACAATGGAACATTATTCAGCCATAAAAAAAGAAGGAAATCTTGCCATTTGTGACAACATGGATGGACCCTGACGGCATTAACCTAAGTGAATTAAGTCAGACACGGAAAGACAAATACTGTTGATCTCACTTATGTATGGAATCTAAAACAAACAAACAAAAACCGAACTCATAAACAGAGAAAGGACTGGTGGTTGCCAGAGGCAGGAGGAGGGGAACAAAACATGTGAATGGGGGTTAAAAGGTACAAGCTTCCAGTGATAAAATAAATAAGTCACAGGGATGTACTGTAGAGGATGATGACCACAGTTAATAATACTGTATTGCATCTTTGAAAGTTGGCAAGAGAGTTGATCTTAAAGTTCTCATCATATGAAAAAAAATTTATAACTATGCATGGTGACTGGTGTTAATTAGACTTATTGTGATGGTCATTTTGCAATATATAAAGATACAGAATCGTTATACTGTACACCTGAAATTAATAGTGTATTATATGTCAATTATATCTCAATAAAAACAGAAAGCAAAGCAAAATAAAAACTTCCTCTGACATAATGCAACAATCCTATATAATTTTTAAAAGCCATTCTCTTTTCCAAAATGGAGTCTTTTTAAAGTCTTGTCTTTTATTGCATTTTGTTCCAAGTCCAAGATCTTGGCAGAGTGGCCATTTCTCCTCATTCTATGCTGTGATTCCATCCTGTTATGGATAAGGTCTCAACAGTTACTAAACCCAAGTACTTTCCATAGAGACCAGGCTGCACACGACCGCTGTAATGATATGTGTGATTTTTCTTGGTGAGAAAATCAAAGGTGCTGCTCATACTGTTGTGGTTTGCTGTGCATCAGAGTCCACAGAGGGGGTCCACAGGAAGGAACTTGATATGGATAGCTAATTATAGTGGGGGAGCCAGAAAGACAAATGGGGATATGGTGAGGCCACCCAGACGCTGGCAACAGCTGAACAGTTGAAGGTGGCTGCCATCACGAAGGCTGACAGGACAAGGGGAAGACCCGGTGTTGTTAAAATCCCAAGAGCCAGACTACCTGGTGGGAGCTGGAGCCTTCACTCGGGCTGCTCTTCAGGACAAGAGACCACGGGTGGGGAGGCCTGGAACCATAGCAGATAGGGTTACTGGTAGATAAGCCACCAGAAGCAGGGGAGGAGGGATAAATACTCTGGATTCTCTCTTCCTCTGACCCCCCAGTCTTCTTCCTCTGGTAGGGAAAATGTAGTCTGCACATGTGTGAGACACGGATCTCAGAGAAAACAGGCAAATGACCAGCACACATTGCAATGAAAGCAACCCCGAGGCTACAATTCTTATTTCCAGAACTGGTCAGGAGGTCACCTCTGATTTTATAGCTCCCTTCCTTGAATGCTGTCTCCTTTCAGGTAGGGGAAGCAAATTCAAATTCTTTCCTCTGTGTTCTTACAGGGGCCCTGACATGGATGAAATTCTATGCCTGGTGTGGTGATGCAAGCCTTCATTCCTGAGAGCCCCAGCCATGGTGGGCCTGCTGTCTAGGGCTTCAGGAGGCCTCTCTCAACTCTTAACACTAGATGTGTGAGGCAGAACCCCAGAGCAGACATCTCACTTTTGTATGTGCATGTGTGTGTGTGCATGTGTGTTCACACCTACATCATGGCCTCCATTATCAGTCTAGTGAAGCCAATGACAGTACTCCTCAGAATAAGGTTTCTAGGGGTGCCTGGGTGGCTCAGTCGGTTAAGCATCTGCCTTCAGCTCAGGTCATGATCCCAGGGTCCTGGGATTGAGTCCCGCATCGGGGTAGGGGTGGTGGTGGGGGTCCTGCTCAGCGAAGAGCCTGCTTCTCCATCTCCATCTCCATCTGCCCCTCCCCACCGCTCGTCCCCTCTCTTTCTCAAATAAATAAAAATCTAAAAAAGGGAGAATAATGTTTCTAGATTAATGAAGTAAAATACACAGGATTATAAAATAAGATACCTTTTGGAAATATACTTGATAAAATATAACGACAACAAAATTATGCTTCTTTCATAATGCATATAAATAACAAGACCTAGCAGCAGGTATAATAACCCCAGCAATTTCAAATTGTGAGGCACACAAAACTATTTTAATGTAGTGTACAACAAATTGTAATATAAAGAGATCTGATTTCTGTCAGTGACAAAGTCATAGTTATTGCTGATACTACTGTGATTTGTTGCTGCCATTCATAATTAAGAATCTGTTAAATTTTTGTTGGAGGTGGTAAAAAGATGTACTTTCTTCTCCTCATCCACATTCACAGCTTCTTTCATCTAGAGAGTCACCCGAATTCTACCAGAATACTTTCCCTCACCTGCCAGCTAATTCTCCACTTCAGTGTTGGCTTAAACGTTCCCTTCTTACTAAGGTCTATGTTGTCCTACTTTGCCCACTATATTTAATTGCACCTTTCCCCTATGCCATATAACTTTAAAAATGCTGTCTTGACCCAGTTTTGGGGCCCTGGTTCGAGGCTGGTCAGTTCCTTTCTTGAGAAGCTGAGTCCACACTCTCAAACATTTCTCTTGTTCGGCTCCAGACCACTTACGTATCACCCTAATCCCCTGGGGCCAGGTACCAGATAATAGGAACACCCATTGCTTCTCCAAGTCCAAGAAATTATTCAAGATAGCCAATCCACAGGGCACCCTTGAAATCCAACTCACCCCAGTTGCCACATATAAACTGTCTTCTCTAGCTCTGGCTTGCTGGTACTCCGTCCTTGGTACACAACACAGTGTGTGGCCTTGCGTAACAACCTTCTTTTGTTTGGAGCTGCAAGTAGCCAGAAGTTCCACCTTTCATCCACCCATCATCAAAACAATCTTTAAATCTTATAAAACAGCTTGATTTCTCCCTGGCATTTCCTTTCTCTCCTTTTCTTCTCCACTTTTCTGTTTGTTTTGTTTGTTTGCCCTTTAGTACTCATTATCTTTTAACAATTCCCTAGCATGTCTCACTCCACAATGAAATGAAAAGTGTAAGGCAGGATTTCATTTTTGTTCTCTGTTGTGTCCCAAACACTTGAAAAGTGTCTGACACATAATGGGCTCTCTATACACATATATTGAATGGATGCGTGAATCTCCATCCTGTGCCTATTGTGATCAGTCACTCTGGGCAACATCTTCAGTTGAAGGAAAACCCTTTTGTACATGAACAAAGTACATGAAAAGCCTAAAGTAGGAGGTGGCTATTGTAGTTTCTAATTCAATGGGAACATTACTGGCTCTCTTGGTAAGAGCTTTTCTCTTTTGGAGGCCAAAAGCTTCTAAGCTAGTGGAGCTCAGACACATGGAGAAGGGAAAAGTTGTGAGTAGGTCTTCAGGAGTAATCATGAGAGGGATTACCCTTCTGCAACCCCATGGTCTCTGAATCTGTGTAACAGGGCTGTAGGAGACAGAGTGTTACGTATCAGCCATGGTTTCAAAGCATACATGGCATCTTGCAAAACAGCATCATGACCCTGAAAGGTGGCCCAGGTGGTGCTGTCATAGACTATTTTGCCATTCTAAAAAACCA
Organism: Neomonachus schauinslandi; assembly: GCF_002201575.2. NCBI lineage: Eukaryota > Metazoa > Chordata > Mammalia > Carnivora > Phocidae > Neomonachus > Neomonachus schauinslandi. The sequence goes on along the minus strand of NC_058410.1, from coordinate 91,228,949 downwards.
AGAGCTAAAATAAACTATTGGGACTACAGCAAAATAATAAGCTTTTGCACAGTGAAAAAAAAAAAAAGGGTAACAAAACAAACAAGGCAACCTACCGAATGGGAGAAGATATTTGCAAGTGACATATCTGATAAGGGGTTGATATCCAAAATATATACAGAACTTATACAACTCAACACCAAAAAAATAACCTGATTAAGAAATCAGCAGAGGATCTGAATAGATAGTTTTCCAAAGAAGACATATACAGATGGCCAACAAACACATGAAAAGATGCTCAACATCAATGATCATTAGGGAAATGCAAATCAAAACCACAATGAGATATCACCTTACATCTGTCAGAATGACTAAAATAAAAAAAAAGATAAGAAATAGCAAGTGTTAACAAGGATGTGGAGAAAAAGGAACTCTTGTACACTGTTGGTGGCAATGTAAATTGGTACAGCCACTGTGGAAAATATATGGAGGTTCCTCAAAAAATTAAAAATGGAAATGCCATACGATCCAATTTTTCACAACTGGGTATTTACCTGAAGAAAACGAAAACACCAATTTGAAAAGATATATGCATCCCTATGTTTATTGCAGCATTATTTACAATAACTAAGATATGGAAGCAACCTAAGTGTCCACTAATAGACAAATGGATAAGGAAGATGTGGTACATGTATACAATGGAATATTATGCTGCCATTGAAAAGAATGAACCTTGCCATTTGCATGACATGGATGGAGAGTATTATCCTAAGCGAAATAAGTCAGCCAGAGAAAGACAAATACCGTATGATTTCACTTATGTGTGGAATCTAAAAAACAACCAAATGACTAATGAACAAACAAAAAGAAGAATCACACCTATAAATACAGAGAACAAACTGATGGTTGTCAGAGGGGAGAAGGGTGGGGGGATGAGCAAAATGGAAGACAGGGAATGGGAGATCCAGACTTCCAGGACAGAATGAATAAGTCACAGGGATTAAAGGCACAGTATCAGAAATATAGTCAATGATACTCTAACAGTGTTGTATGGTGACAGATGGTCGCTACACCTGTGGTTTAGCATCTCAAAATGTATCAGCTTGTGGCATCACTGCATTGTATGCCTGAAATGAATGACCATTCTATGTCAACTATATTAAAAAAACCCAACAGCTTTTGGATGCTAAATTTCATAAGACCAGTATCTGTCATTGCTTGATTTCTTTCTTTTTCTGTAAAAAAAAAAAAAATCCATTGGTTAGAAACAATGTTGCTCAGAATACCATGATGTTTCACACCGTATTGACTGAGTTATCAGTAGAAATGCTGGAAGAAGCATGACTGGTGGAGCAAATGTTCAGGATAATAGGACAAGTTCTTGCCATTGCTGCAATGTAATCAACCTGCCACTGGTGGCTGGGTGGTCCCCCTTCAGCCCCGAGACTATATCAAGGGTCAGGACTGTTTGTAGCCACTGGGAAATGGAGAGTCAGAAGGGCCACTTCTGAAGTCATTCTTATTAAGCAAAGTCAATGCTGAAGCCTTGCATGGCCTCAGAGTCCTCTGCCAAAGCCATTTCCACGTGCAGCTGGATTGCATTCTAAATCCTCTAACAACTCCTATTTCTTCCATCAAAAAATACGTATAATATTTTTCTCACATCCCTTGCAGTCATAGGTGTCATTGCTCTTTCTAGGTTGTGACAGTCTGATGAGAGTGATTTGTCTAGACATTACTTCAATCACATTTCTCCGATTACTAGTGAGTTTGAACACCTTCTACGTGTTGGCTATCTGTGTACTCTTTAGTGAAATATGTTAGTATCCTTTCCTCATTTTTTCTTTTGAGTTTATTTTCAGAATTCTTAAGAACTCTCTCAATATTATATTCTTTTTCTATCACATTGCAAAGAGTTTCTCCAAATCTATTGTTTTTCTACTAACTTTAGATATGATACTGCTTGCAACTCAAAAGCTTATTTTTTTAAATGTAATCCAAATATTTCTTTTTACAGCTCCAAAATTTTGTCTTGATTAAGAAGACTTCCTTCATCCATAGATTGTACATGTAGTTTCCAAGATTCGTTTCTAAGATATTTACTGATTTATATTTTATATTTAAGTCTTTAATAATTCTAGATTTCATTTTAGTACATAATGTAAGAGAGGGTCCGACTTAATTTTTTTCCCAGTTGGAGAACAGGCTGTGCCAGCTCCATTTATTACATAAGACATTCTCTCAGAATTGAATAAAACAGCAATTTAGTTATCTACTGCATTATCATATATACTGGGATCTTTTGCTGGGTTGGCTCTTTGTCCTACTGTCCTATTTGTATTTTACTATGGCAGGACCATATTAATAATGATGATGGTGGTTTAATGTGCATTCTTTTATCTGGCAAGGCAAGTTGTCCTCACATTTCTTCACTTTAAAATATTTTTACTGGATGGGACACCTGGGTGGCGCAGTCAGTTAAGCGTCTGCCTTTGGCCCAGGTCATGATCCCAGGGTCCTGGGATCGAGTCCCACATCGGGCTCCCTGCTCTGCGGGAAGCCTGCTTCTCCCTCTCCGTCTCCTCCCCTGTTCCCGCTCTCTAGCTTGCTCTCTTTCTAGCTCAAATAAATAAGTAAAATCTTTAAAAAATATTTGTACTGGATTTTTTTTTTAAAGATTTTATTTATTTATTTGACAGAGACACAGCGAGAGAGGGAACACAAACAGGGGGAGTGAATCAGCTGGTGAATCTCAGCTGGTGAATCTCTTACCAGCTGAGGGTATGAAAGACTTAAGAGTCCTTTTCCTTCACTTTTCACCTCAAACCAAGAGAGAGGGGTTTTAGGAACAAACCCTGTAGAGCTGAAAGTGTGTTCCTGAAGTTTGAGGTGAGGGGACACAGCAGACCGACTCCTGCTTGGAAAGTCTGAGAGCTGAGACTGGTTGGCTGCATTGAGGGAGTGAGCAGATGAAAATCTGACTCTTGATTGGGATGAGTCAACTTCCCAGGGTTGTCAGCAAAAAGAGGTGGACATGTTTGCCTTGGGTCTGATGTGGGTCGTGTGTGGGACAGAGACACAGAGGTGATTTTCTTAAGTTTTGACCAAAAGAACCACCTTAAGAGGTGAAGAGCCCTCAGCAGGGAACACTGGAGGTGTCACTAGGTGGCTGGTGATACAGCCAAATGGAACAAAGATGCCTTTTCCCATGGCAAAGAAAATTGCCTGCGAGAGATGACCAACAGTGAGGTCTCCAGAGAACCCATTTCAGTGCCCCATAAGCCAAGGTTGGTTTTAAATATTTGCCAAATCCAGAGGGCAGCGAAGCAAAATCAATGTGACCTTGTTAGTCAAGAAAGAAGTTTCCTGTCTCCTTTCTCCCTGAGCAACATGTAGAACAATCAGGAACTACAGTTAGCAAAAGAGGGGAGGAAGGGTTTAAGTTTCCTTTTTCTCTGACTTTAGACTTTCTACCTGACTCAGCCCCCATCTGGGAAAGCATGAGGCTTAAAGCAAACAGAAGATTTGCCAATCACATAAAAATGGATGACCTCATTACTAAGTGGAACTGATTGTTTGTGACCCAGGAATGACCATGTCTAAATTTTCACTTGAGGAAAAAAGGAAGAACTAACATCACTGAACAAATTTAAAGGGAGAAAGGAAGACAAAGTGAAGTTTCTTTATGTATACATATGACCATGCTGTTATGAAAAAAAGCTTTTGAATTATATTTTTTGTCTGGTAACTAGTGATAGCACCGAATTTTCGCATTTATTTTTATTTTTTTATTTTATTTATTTATTTTTAAATTTTTATTATGTTATGTTAGTCACCATACAATACATCATTGGTTTTTGATGCAGTGTTCCACGATCTGTTGTTTTTGTGTAACACCCAGTGCTCCATGCAGTACGTGCCCTCCTTAATACCCATCACAGGGCTAACCAAACCTCCCTCCCCCCTCCCCTCTAAAACCCTGTTTGTTTCTCAGAGTCCATAGTCTCTCATGGTTCATCTCTCCCTCCGATTTCCCCCCCTTCATTTTTCCCTTCCTTCTCCTAATGTCCTCCATGCTATTCCTTATGTTCCACAAATAAGTGAAACCGTATGATAATTGACTTTCTCTGTTTGACTTATTTCACTTAGCATAATCTCCTCCAGTCCCATCCGTGTTGATGTAAAAGTTGGGTATTCATCCTTAAATTTTCGCATTTAAATGATATCAATAAAAATAGATTTGTATCTTCCTCTCCAGTGTTAATACTAATTATTAAATTTTTTTTCTCACTGCATTTGCTTGGACTATCCTGACAATGGTAAATAGTAAGAGTAATCGTAGTTAAGTTTTCATTAAGTTGTCAAGTTTTAACTTGAAGAGGTTTTAACTGAAGAGGTTTGGGTGTTTCCCCATGAGGAATAATATATGCTTTTGGTTTTAAGTTTGCCTTAAGTTTTAGTATTTTTATTCAAAATTTAATTTCTATTTCTGTTTTCTAGTTTCCTTATAAACAATAAACAATAAAGCACAGCTGCTGAATTTGGCTGAATGCCTTATCTGTATCTATTCAGTGACATTTTAGTATCTATTGATATGATCATAAATTAATTTGCTTTAGTATATTTATCTGATTTTGAATTATATTGATAAATTTCCTGAAGTTGAATCATCACCCTTATATTCTCAGAACATATCCAACTTGGTCATAATACATAATATTTTGGTACCTTGTTGGAGTGTATTTGCTAACATTTAGCCTTTGTTTTGGTTTTTTGCCTCTAAGGTCATTTAGTGAGATTGGTCTATAGTTTTCTCTTCTTGTACTACTGTCATGGTGGCTTAACACAATGAATTGAGAAGCATTCACTTTTTTCTTTGGTTTGGAAAAACATAAGACTGAAATAGTTTGTTCTTAATAGATAAGATATAATACCTATAAGCACGTATCACTGAGGTGACTTTTAAAATAGTAGATATTTTGGGATTCCTGGGTGGTTATTCTTTAAAATTTTTTTTCTTCTTTATCATCACATTCTCATTCCTAGTCCTATTTTTAAGCTTTTTACTTTAATCAGACTCTTGAGGAATTTTTTTGGTTTTATAAAAAACCGAGGTATTTTATACTTTATTTATATTTTATTTATTTTAGTTTCATCAATTCCGTTTTTTTTCCAATTTATTTTTATTTCAATATTATATGTCTTAATATGGGTGCTTGTTTACTTCCTATATTTTTATCTTTGTCTTTAGTTTTATTTTTTCAGCTTTCTTTTTTCCTAAGTTATTTTTATTTATTTTGCTGTCCTTTTTTTTTAAATTTCTTAATATCAGTGCTAAATTCTTATATTTTATTTTTCTCCTGGATCCATTTTGTTTTAATCATGTCTCAGAGTTCTTAGATGCTGATCTCCAGGCTCCAGCCTGATGCATAAAGGAGAAATCTACTCTGCTGGTATCCCTCTAGAACTCAGGACCCTACTTTCACCAAGCTGCCTCTCAACCTCAGAATATACCTATCACAAGGGACAGACTGGAATTGGAAATAAAGGAAGATATCTTCCCCAAATCCCCTCTCCTTTCCATTTACAATGGAAGTTTAATATACAATAGGCAAGTTGTAAATAAAGAAAACCTGAAAATCACTGAGACATAAAATAAGTTTGTAGTAAGTAGAAACACATATAAGGTTTAAAAATAGAGCTATCTTATGACCTGGCAATTGCACTACTAGGTATTTACCCCAAAGATACAAATGTAGTGATCCGAAGGGGCACCTGCACCCCAATGTTTATAGCAGCAATATCCACAATAGCCAAACTATGGAAAGAATCTAAATGTCCATCGACAGATGAATGAATAAAGAAGATGTGATATATATATATACAATGGAATATTACTTAGTCATCAAAAAAAGAAATCTTGCCATTTGCAACGACATGGATGAAACTAGAGTGAAATAAGTAAATCAGAGGAAGACAATCATCATATGATTTCACTCATATGTGGAATTTAAGAAACAAAACAGGAGCACAGAGGAAGAGAAGGAAAGATAAAACAAGATGACATCAGAAAGGGAGAAAAACCAAAAGAGACTCTTAACCATAGGAAACAAACTGAGAGTTGCTGGAGGGGAGGTGGGGGCTTGGGATGGGGTAACTGGGTGATGGGCATTAAGGAGGGCATGTGATGTAATGCGCAGTGGGTATAATATAAGACTGATGAATTGATGAACTCTACCTCTGAAACTAATAATACACTATATGTTAATTAATTGAATGCAAATAAAATTAAATTAAATTAAAAGAAATACATATAATGTTGAATAGGAATTTTTGATATACTAAACTTGTTAATTTCCACTAAATTATTTTATCAATCCAATGTGATTTTATTTTTTTATTTTTTATTTTATTATTTTTTAAAGATTTTATTTATTTATTTATTTGACAGAGAGAGACACAGTGAGAGAGGGAACACAAGTAGGGGGAGTGGGAGAGGGAGAAGCAGGCTTCCCGCTGAGCAGGGAGCCCTATCCCAGGACTCTGGGATCATGACCTGAGCCTAAGGCAGACGCTTAACGACTGAGCCACCCAGGTGCCCCAATCCAATGTGATTTTAGTTGAAATATATGTAGGCATGGATTAAAGGTTTAGAATAAGACACAAATAAACCTGGAAGATTTTATTATGAGAGTGGCTTTCCGAATTATTGAGAGAAAGAAGGATTATTCAGTAACTATTAAGGTAAATTTATCATTAGGATGAAGGAGAATTCTTTAACTTATTCCAAAACCCAAAATATACTCCAGCGGGTAAAAAATTAAATTAAAAAATGAAACCATAATATCTTTTAAAATAAAAAGCATGAATCAATATAATTTTAATCTTTCTAAACTGCCTATAGTAAAAGAAAGCAGAAAGAGTGATAAATTTGGCTACTTAAAATTGAAAAAACTTCTTTATGACAAAAATGTGGGAAAACAAAATCAAAAGACAGATGGATTTTACAAATGGATATAGCATATTTTGATTATCCATTCTTCTGTTGATACACATTTGAATTGCTTCCATCTTCTTTGGCTATTATGAATAATGTGCTATGAACATTCCTATAAAGGTTTTTGTAGATACATGTTTTCATTTGTCTTGGGTATGTTCTGGGAGTGGAATTGCTGGGTTGTACAGTAACTCTGTTGAACGTTTTGAGCAATTGCCAAACTGTTTTCCAAATTCATTACACCGTTTTAGAATCCCACCAACAATGTAGGAAGTACTGATACATGCTACAACATGGATGAACTTCAAAAGCATTATATTAAGTGAAAAAAGCCAGTCACAAAAGGCCATATATTATATCATTCCATTTATATTAAATGTTCAGAATAGGTAAATCCCTGGAAATAGAAAATAGATGATTGGTTTTCATGGGCTGGGGCAAGGGAATATTGAGGAGTGAAAGCTAATGGGTACAGGTTTCTTAGGATGATGAAAATGTCTGAAATTAGACAGGGGTGATGATTCCATGAATTGTGCATTTTAAAAGGGTATAGGGCTGCCTGAGTGGCTCAGTCGGTTAAGTGTCTGATTTTGGCTCAGGTCATGATTTCAGGGTTTTAGGATTGAGTTCCTTGTCAGCTCCTAGCTCAGCGGGGAGTCTGTTTCTCCCTCTCTTTCTCCCTCTGCCCCTACCCCCACTCATGTTTTCTCTCTCTCAAATAAATAAAATCTTTAAAAATAAATAAATAAGTAAATAAGTAAGTAAATAAATAATTAGGTACATGTTATTGTAAGTAAATTGTATCTTAATAAAACTATTATTTAAAAAAAAGACAAATGGGGAACAGAAAGAATTCTTTTTATTACAACACACATGACAGCCAAAATGCATTTTTCCTCGTTACAAGGAACTCATTCTGAAACATAAAGCAAGAATAAACAATCAGAGAGGCACCTGGGTGGCTCAGTCTATAAAGCATCTGCCTTCGGCTCAGGTCATGATCTCAGGGTCCTGGGATCGAGCCCCATGTTGGGCTCCCTGCTCAGCAGGGGGCCTGCTTCCCCCTCTCCCTCTGCCCCTCCCACTCCCCTGCTTGTGCTCTCTCCTTCTCAAGTGAATAAATAAAATATTTTTTTAAAAAAAGAACAAACAATCCGAGTAGCATAATGCTGGCAAACATTTAACAACTTTTTGGAGGAGATGGGGCCTGGTGAGGGCCCTTATTTGCAGGGTTAGTTGATTTTTTTTTTTAAGTTCTACTTATTTAAGTAATCTCTGCATCCCACATGGGGCTCGAACTCAGTACCCTGAGATGGAAATCGGCTCACGCTCCTCTGACTGAGCCAGCCAGGCGCCCCCAGCATTAGTTGATTTTAATGTTGTATATATTCCTACAATGGCTGCTTTCAAGCTATTGTTAACAACATTGGATCCAGCACACGTTGCATTTCAAGGGCAAATGGTCATGAAATGTGAGTGAGAGATTTAGAGTAATACAAAAGGCATTGCTGAACCACACTTATAAATAAAGGAAGGCAAATTAAAACAATGCTGAGATCATTTTTAAAAATCCCATGTGGCTAAAAAGCTTTGAGAAAAGGCCCTCTTGTGGTCTTATATTTTGGTGGGAACATAAATTATTTGAAGGGCAGTTTGGCAAAATCTTTTATTTATTTGTTTTTTTAAAGATTTAATTTATTTATTTGACAGAGAGAGAGATAGCGAGAACAGGAACACAAGTAGGGGGAGTGGGACAGGGAGAAGCAGGCTTCTCGCTGAGCAGGGGGCCTGATGTGGGGCTCGATCCCAGGATCCTGGGATCATGACCTGAGCTGAAGACAGATGCTTAATGACTGAGCCACCCAGGTGCCCCTGGCAAAATCTTTTAAAGTTAAACATGAACATGTCATTTGACCCAATAATTACACCGATAAAATAAATGTCCTGCTGACTACTTTCTAGGGAAACAAATTCTATATGCTCTTGGGGGAACATAAGATGTAAACATTTTGTCTTTCACAAAAAAGAAAATAAAGCCTCTAACAAAATGGGGGAAAAAAAAAGAAAAATGGTTCACATAAAGTTATCGGCAATAATACAGGCCATGATGAAAAGCATGGAATTTTTATGAAATATCAAATAGTTGTTTAATGTAGGAACAAGAAGGAAAAAAATGAAAAATAACAACATAAAAATGATCTATCAGAAATTAATGCTGAACAATGGCGATAGTCGTTGTTCTAAAAAATGGCAAGAAAATATCTAATCCACTTACTTAACGTAAAAAAAATCCTGTCTATAATCACCTTATGGGTAAGAAGTGAAGGAGCAATTACAATGGAGTGATTTTCAAAACAGTAACAGAGGGATTAGATTTATTAGGTTCCCTATTGCTTGGAGAACGGTAACATCCCTCAGCACAACTCACAAATGTCATGCAATTCATTCTAGCAAATATTTATTAGTCTACTAACACAGTAGGTGAAAATCACAGCACCTAATAACTCTGAGGGACATAAAGATGAATGAGACATAATCCTTTGCTATAACTCAACCTTGTACCATTCTTGGATTTTTTTTTTAATAAACAGAATTTCTTTCTCCCTTTACTCCATCCATCCCCACTTTTCAAAACAATAAATGTGAGGGTAAAGACTACATTTGTTTTGTATTCCCCACCTCATCTGAGATGATGGCACTCTATCAATTCACATGTGGCATTCAATCGATATTTGTTGACAATGCTGTTATACTGACAACAATTTGAAAAAAAAAACCAGAATATTTTATAAGAAGAATACCACATTTGAACATACTCTGGAACTGTCATAACTTTCATAGTGACCGGTTGTGTCTTTGTTTTTCTTTCTTTTTTTTTTTTTCTTTAAAGATTTTATGTATTTATTTGACAGAGAGCGAGCACAAGTAGACAGAGTGGCAGGCAGAGGGAGAGGGAGAAGCAGGCTCTCTGCTGAGCAGGGAGCCGGATGTGGGGCTCGATCCCAGGACCCCGGGATCATGACCTGAGCCAAAGGCAGCCGCCCAACCGACTGAGCCACCCAGGCGCCCCGTGTCTTTGTTTTTCTACTTGCCTACCCATACACTATCCTAGAGCATCCTGGTTGAAATGAAAACCAATGTGCAAACTGATGAGGATTTTCTCTTCTCAGTGGGGAATTTTGTTACTGATTTCTTTTTCCTTACCGCATAGACAAAACTTCAGTCATTCATGTAAAATGAGGCAGGTTATCTCTGTTTATATGTCTTTCAGTTAGCATTCTGTAAGGTGCACATGGAAACTATATGTCCAGACTGTGTTCTGAACAAGAAGCAAGAAAGGGTGAAAATAGAGAAAAATTGTGACTACGACGCAACCAAACGGCACTCTAACCTTCTGATTAGGCAAAAGGATGAAGTTAAGGTTGATAATTTAGATAACTGATTCTTCTTGTATTTAACTTTCTACTGAAGTAGAACACAGACAAGTCCACAAATCAAAAATGTAGAGCTCATCGAGTGAACTCGTTATTTCCATGTAACCCTCTTCCAAGTTAAGAATTGCTGGATTATGTCTGTTAGTATTTTGTTTAGGACTTTGCATCAGTATTCATGAATGGACTATCATTTATTCTTCTTGTCAAGTTCAATACCTAGATTGTGCCCATCTCATCAAAGAGGTTGGAAGTTTTCCCTCTTGTTTTATTCACTTGAAGAGTTTATGTAAAACTGGTGCCATTTCTTCCTTAAATAATCAGGAGAGTTTGTCACTAAAGGCACATGAGTTTTGATTTTCTTAGGGGAAAGATTTTTCTTTAGGAATTTAATTATAAGATGATTCATGTTTGTTATTTCTTCTTATGCTAGTTTTTTTTTTTAAAGATTTTATTTATTTATCTGGGAGAGAGAGCGAGCGAGAGAGCAGAAGCAGAAGGAGCAGCAGAGAGAGAGAGAGAAGCAGACTTCCTGCCGAGCAGGGAGCCCGATGCGGGGCTCTATCCCAGGACCCTAGGATCATGACCTGAGCCCAAGGCAGCCGCTTAACCAACTGAGCCACCCAGGTGCCCCTCTTCTTATGCTAGTTTTAACTAATTTTGTTTCACTAAGATTTTATGCAGTTTATATAATTTTTCAAATATATTGACATGAAGTGGTTCGTCAAATCCTCCAAATATCTGTATGATTTGAAGTGATGTCTGTGTCTTACTGATTAAAAAAATTTCTCTGTCTGACACTTAGAATCCCTGTCTCATATCTGTGTCTGGTTCTGATGCTTGCTTCAGATGGTATTTCTTTTCTTTTTTCTTTTTTTTTTTTTTTTTGGTTTTTAGCAAGCCTTGTAATTTTTTGTTGAAAGCTGGACATAATGTGTCATGTAATAGGCACTAAAGTAAAAAGATTTGAATGGTGATGCCATTTCAGTCTTTTAGCAGGAGGCTGTGTGCCTGGGCTATGACTTTTGGAAATGTGTTTTTGCTCTTTTTCCCTCCTTAGGTGAGGCAGAAAGGCTAGAGGGGCTGAGGTGGGAAACATGGCATCTCTCAGGTAGGCTAAGGCTCTGGTAAGGACTTTCCCCCTGGAAAGGAGGCCTCCCTTTGCTTTTGTGACACCTTGCTCTCCACGTTTTCCTGTTCCACCTCTGACCACACCTTCTCCGTCTCCTTTTCTGTGCTCCTCTTTCTCCTATACCTACATTATAAATGTTGTAGCTCCCAGAATGTAGCTCTTTACTCTCTTCATAAGTGATTTCATATATTTTTATGAGTTCAAAATGAAATATCCACCATCCCTTTGACATCTCCACTTACATATTCTACAGGCATCTGAAGCAAAACTAAACTCCTGTTTCCATGCCAAGTTTCTTCTTCTCACTTCTCAGTAAAGCCTTCTATTATCTAAGTCGCGCAATCTAAAAATCTGGCAGCCACTTTTGATTCTTTTCTCCTCATCCCAACACAATCTATCAGTAAGTCTTATGGAAGCTACTTTCAAATAAAACTCGAATCTGGGCCAGTTCTTTCCCACTCTGCTCAGACAGCCTCACTTCTTACATGGATTCCTGCAGTAGCCGCCTCTGTCCTCCTTCTTCCATTACTCCTGACCCAAGTAATGGGTTATAAATACAAATCACTCCCCTCCTTAAGCTCATGGCTTATCATTGGATGTTGAAGAAAATCCAAACTCATTACCATGACCTACAAAGCCCTGAATGATGTGGCTTCAGCTTATTTCTCTAAAGTCACTTATGCTACCCTTGCTTTGTCCTTTATACTCTAATTTCACTGGCCTCCTTAGAGAGGCCCTCCTTGACCACCTGTCTGAGTAGGCTCCGCTCTGCTCTGCCGTTTTCATCATGTCATATATTTATTTCTTCCACAGCACCAGTCACAATTTGGAATGATATGTTTATTTATTTACTTTTTGCCTGTCCCCTTTTTGGATGGTAAGTCTCACCAAGGAAGGTATGTCTGTTTTGTTTACCAAGGTTTACCAAGCACCTAGGACAGGCACGGCACATAATAGGTTCTTAATTAGTATTTGTTAAATGAATAAATTAGAGAATGAGTTTTCTTACAATTAAAATGACCTAATTAAACCATATTTATTACCTTGTAATTTGCCAGATAATTTCTAATACTGAATTTCTCATTTGGATAACTTTTACTAAAAGTAAAGAATATTGATGTCAAATCTAATAAATTTCTGTGCCCATGGGACAAATCATAACTGATAACTAACACATCTTCCCAAGTGCCTAGGTTTGTTTAGATAGAATTTAATAATATGGTAAGACTTGATCAATGACTCATAATTTTATACTAGGCTTTTTAAGTCTAGTATAAATTTTATATATAATTTATAATAATATAATTTTATACTTAAGACTACTTATACTATCTTCTTAAGAAGATAGTTATTATTTCAGTCTCTGCTAAAATAATCAGTAATCACTTCCATGATTAGATTTTGCTTTAAGTATAGTGTAACCAAATCTGTATTTGAGACATATCTGTAGGATTCAGAGTAACATAAAAGTTAAGAGCACAGCTCTGCCACTAAGCAACCATTCCTTGTACTGGTTATTTACCTTCTGTAATTTTCAGTGTTCTCATCTATAAAATGGGGATGATCATAATAGCTGCCCTGTGTGCTCTTTTGAGGATTAAATGAGATATTGTATATAAAGCACTTAGAACAATGTCTTCATTGCAAGTATTAAATACCTGCTAACTCTGATGGGCTGTTTCATAATGAACGGTAATGAGGGAGACACACCATAAAACTGCACTTGAATCAGCAGGAGTAACTCATGATTGATTTTCCTTATTCTCAATCTAAGGGTTCTGATTGGATAAAAAAAAAATTGAAAAAGAGGAGGACAATCTATTTAACTTCCTTATTAGCTGATTAAGAAAGTGAAGTGGAGGGAGGTGAAGTGACTTGTTGGAGGTCACACAGCTGGTTGGGTCACATTTTGGACCTGGATCTGGGCTCTGTTCTCCAGTGTAGGGCCTTCCCATCATACAGCACTAATAGTTCAATGCTGCCCACTTCAGTTTCATCACCTATAAAGTGACGTAAAGACTTGGTAGTTAATAAAACAGTATCTATGGGGCGCCTGGGTGGCTCAGTCAGTTAAGCGTCTGCCTTCAGCTCAAGTCATGATCCCAGGGTCCTGGGATCAAGTCCCACATCAGGTTCCCTGCTCAGCAGGGAGTCTGCTTCTCCCTCTCCCTCTGTGCTCTCTCTCTTTCTCAAATAAATAAAATCTTAAAACAAACAAACAAACAAACCCAAAACAGTATCTATTTGAGTTTGCTGAAACAATGCAGTTCATTAATTACAGCATGCAGAGGTTAAAGAGTTGATAAGATGCAGCACCCTACTCTACTCTGGAGAAGAAAGGGTGAAAAAAAAGGTGTTGTTCTTTCCGTATCTAAGAATGCTTTGGGCAACACTTCTTTTCAATCTTACCAAGTAGCACATTTAAGATATAATCATTTCTAGGTTTGTTCTTACAAAAGCTGCTTCTCTGGAAATAGGCTTTTGTCAAGGGGATTGTGTTTTTTTTATCAAGTTATAATTAGACTTTGCTTAATACACCCATAAATTTGCAGCCCTTTGTGTATTGACAGGTGTTCTGATACTCTCTTATTCCAACAGGGCAAGTGTTGAATAACCAAGGAAGCTTTTAGATGTTGGCAGAGAGGCACCTTAAGTCCTTTGGTTTGCAGGATGGGAAATTGCGTAAGTCCCTAATTATCATAACATGTGGGAGAGATGGCTGTTGAGGCTTTCCATTTTCCTTTTGCCACACCGATTTAGACTAAAATTCAGTAGCTCAAAATCCAGGATCCTAAAGATGCACTTTCCCCAAAAGTATTTGTTTCTTACAACAAGTAACGGAGGGGGCAGGGATAATGGAGGCAGGAAGCAGGCGATACTGCCAAGGGGTTTTATAATCCACAGACAAAACACCTCTGAAACATATAATTCTTAAACATTCTGGTTTTAAAGTTTACACAGGCAAGCAAACTTAAAATGTGGTGGATATGGCTACCTCAGGAAAAATCAACTCCACCATGGTTAAGACAGCAACCCTGACGGGTCCTTAGGGGACGCGCGTTCAGCAGGGCAGCCAGAGGGCTATTCCTGCAGGAAAGCCCCCTTCGGTGGTAGCTGTCAGCAAGGTGTGTGTTAAGCCTTCTACCTGGAGACTGACAGGGATACACTCCAACAAGCAGTATTAAGCCACTCACTCTGATGATGGCTTTTCTTTCTCTAGAGCTTAAAGTCTTGGGGGAGAAAGAGTCACACTTTAATAATTTCAAGTTGATTTAATACATAGAAACAAAAAAGATGAGATTCAAAAATACCCTTGGCCCCCTTGGAATGGCAAAGAATTACAAAATGTCATTTTGGAGACTGAATCATTAGGTGCAATATTTAGATTTGCCCTCTGGAAAAGATTGGATGTTCCCTGCCAGGTGTTAAGTCATGGATGCAAATTGAAATGGGCAGTAAAACGCTGACTTTCAAAGAGCCCTATTAACTTTACAAGGCACTAGTTACGCTCTTAAGTTACTGAGAACAGCAGAGTCAGAAAGAGTTAATTCACTTCCCACAAATCCCTTACTCAGGACTAATGGGCTTTCTTTTTTTTTTTTTTTTAAGATTTTTTATTTATTTGACAGAGAGAGACAGCCAAGGAGAGAGAACACAAGCAGGGTAAGTGGGAGAGAGAGAAGCAGGCTTCCCGTTGAGCAGGGAGCCCGATGCGGGGCTCGATCCCAGGACCCTGGGATCATGACCTGAGCCGAAGGCAGACGCTTAACGACTGAGCCACCCAGGTGCCCTAATGTGCTTTCATTAGAACAAGGGAATTAAAAATACACCTATATTTGTCTATTGTTTAGCCCATAGGAAAAAACCCTTAATTTAAAAAGAGTAATAGGTGAGCTTTTGCAAGATATTCTTTGCTCTTCAAATTTTGAAATTTCAGAAATGAATAGGAAGCTCAGTTCTTAGTAATCCCTATAACACACTCTACTTATAAAAATAAGGACCCAAATAGCCCTTCGGGAATTATGGTTCACATTAAGTGCTTCCAACATTTTGAGACATGAGCCATACTACTGATATTGGATGTGTAGAACTCCCTTTTGTAGTTCACATTCACATTCACGTTCAGGGTTTATAATATCATCATTACAGCCAAACTGGGACCATGACCTGATTATCTAAGACTGCTTACCCTTACCTTTGGATTTATCCTTTATTTCTCAAGGGTAAGGGATATGATAAAGCCAGGGAAGGCATGTGGAATGCTCAGTATTGTGGAAGGAATGTATATGTTGGATGCATTGGATAATCTTAATGCAACATAGGTATGTATGAAGTCAGGCTTTGTTTACAAACTATAATTAATTTTCAGAAGTACTCTTTCTCTATTTTCTTCTCATTATTCCCCCATTTTATCTTTGTTTCACAAATGCATCACGATAGGAATCCCAGAACTCATTTGCCAAGTCTTTTAATCATAGACATAGGACATGAGAACATTGAAATGATCAGTTTAATTATTTTGACTAATCAATTCTACACTAATTGATACACTTTCTAAAAATGCTCCTTTGATGGATTAATGTTTTTCTCTAAGAAATTGTTTATCTGTCTGAGTTGACAAAATGATACCTCTAAAAGTGTCAATCTTTTCAGGTTTAATTGTTCTTAAGAATCAAATATGTGAACTTTAACTTGCATCTCCCCCATTGGATGAGTGGGAATTCATATTAACTGATGGTATGGTTCCTTGTCAAAGTTGAGTACTTTTCAGGACACTTAAAGTATTGAAGGGTCATCATTTGCTAAAAGTACAAAGAAAAAAAAGCAAGTACCAATCATTTGACTCATTGAGAAAAATCAAGACAGAGCAAAACCCTAAGTGATAAATGCATAGTATAATTGTGAGCAATATTTACTTTTTTTTAAATTGCAATGCAGAGGAAGGAGAAGTAGCTCCCACTTAAACTCGTTCTGTGTAGATTAGGTCTCAGTGGCCTTATGTGACTCTTCCTGTCCAGGAATGCCTACCACAAATGAACACATTTCCATAAAACGGCCATACGACACTTAATCCTTGCCTTTCTATGATGGGACTGCTGCCGGTATCAACAGAGGCACTTGCCACTCTCCTCCTGCATCCATAGTCCTCTTACTGTCTTCTCCATTGCTCAGTTAGCATGAGCTAAGAGAATGCAAATTTAAGTAAATTTAATTGTGTTGGGGTGAGTGGGTGGTTTTAATGTACCATAAGAACATGAATAAGCAGCTCTTGAATATGTCACTCCACTGTTTCCTCCAACAATATCAACCAATTGGATGTAAATAATAAATTTTATATATTGTATATCCTAAACATTCCAACCATAATTTGAAATCAGCTTCTCTAAATTAATTCCTTGAAATCAATGTAACTAATAAAAATCTCAGGCCATGTTTGAAAGGGAGTAGTCTAAATGAGTGGTTTCTAAACTTTTTAGATCATGGCCCCTATATGTTATTTATTTAAACTTGTTATTGGTGTATTAATACACTAATATAATTTGGACATCATAAAACACAAAGGTAGAGATTAAAAGATTGAGGCAAAAAAGAGAACTGATATTTTCTTCCAATGCTACAGTGGAGTGTACATAGACCACTTTGGGAACTACTGCAGTGTATTCTGTGAAAGGCTTGCTCTGTGAGAAAGAAGAGCTCCTTGGTTTAATGCTGGATTATTACAGGACTTCTCAGAGTTTTCACTGTGCTATTGATGTAGGAAAGACGTTAGGGTTCGAAGCCAATGGCCAATGGCCAAGAAAGAATTCTTGAGAGGTCTTTGGTGCAAAAAAGTGGTTTTATTAAAGCCTGGGGACAAGACCTGTGGGCAGAAAGAGCTACACTGGGGTCATGAGGAGTGGCTTATTATATACTTTCAAATTGGGAGCGGGTTAAGGATAGTGTAAGTCTCTAAGGAATTTGGGAAGCAAGGTTTCCAGGACCTTCAGGGGCCTAGCTATTATTGGGAAAAGGTCATTTATTACTGTCTAATAAAACCTCAGTCAGGGCGCCTGGGTGGCTCAGGTGGTTGAGCGACTGCCTTCGGCTCAGGTCATGATCCTGGAGTCCCGGGATCGAGTCCCACATCGGGCTCCCTGCTCAGCAGGGAGTCTGCTTCTCCCTCTGACCCTCCCCCCTCTCATGTGCTTTCTCTCTCTCTCTCATTCTCTCTCTCAAATAAATAAATAAAATCTTTAAAAAAAAACCCTCAGTCATGAGACCCTTCAGATGTGTATCGGTAGGTCATATGTTTGGGGGATGATTGCCATATTATGTATCTTGGGGGGTAGAGATAAAGGAAATTTCCAAAGTAATTTTTATGTGTTAAAGTAGACTCACAGGATCCTGGGGGTCAGGCCAAGATTGCCTTTTGCCTTTAGCAAAGTATTAACATCGAGGCAGTTGAGTCCCTAGAGGAATGTCCCTCTGCCTGTTTCAAGGACTTGTCAGTGGGTTATAGGTAGTAAGGAAATTTAATTTTTCTTTTGCCCTTGTTTCCCACATCACTACTATACACTTGGATTCCTAAAAGGGGAGCAGAGTACTATATAATATTTTTTACAAGGCTGACATCAGAGAGATCTGGATTCCAGATTTACCCACCACTCATGAACTATTTCACTTTTGACTGATTATTTAAATTCTCTGATCCTCAGTTTCCCTATCTGTACAATGGAAATAATGACATACTTATTGGGTTATTATGTAGATCATGTAGGAAGATGAACGTAAAGTACTTAGCTGAGGGCCTGGCATAGAGTAAGCGCTCAGTAGACATGAGTTCATTCCAACACACTCTCTTTTGTGGGCCACCCTATGGCACTAATGTGCTGTGGAACACACTTTTAGAAATGTTCCAGATTAGACTATTCCTTCACTGACTGTTTTATTAGTTTACTTTTTCAATTTGACAAATATTTACTGACTAGCTCCTAATTAATAGTCATAGTCATAGTAGTAGGCTCAGGGTGACAGCTTAGATGGAATATTCTGAAGAACTTTGAGATCATTTTCAATTCAGCCAAAACGTGGGAGCCTCCCACGTGCCAGGCAACATTTGCCGCTCCACAGATACGGTGACGGCGGTGGCAGATGTGATTGCTACCCTCACAGAGCTGACTGGCTGAGGGAAGGACTGATGTGATAAATGGCCAACATTTAAGAGATAAATACAAAACAGTGTGAACTGCCAGAGGGTGGATGGATAGGGTGGGGCGGCAGGATCAGTTGGGGTCCGCCCATGTCAGATTTGCACTTTATTTTAAGCAGTTCTTACCTCATCCCAAGAGACACAGGAAGCTGTTTTCAAGCACAAAGTCATGGAATGACAAAATATTCGAAAAGACAACGCGGGAGCCGTCAGTGGAAATAAACAAAAAACCCCTTGAACTCAATAACTGCTAATCATTGTATGGAATGGTAGGCAATTTACATCACACACAGGCATCTCCAACCCTGTTTACTTCATTCCTAGCAATCAATAAATTCCATTGCCTCTTCATAAAATGTTGACTTTATAGTCTTTCATGTAGCATAAATTTACCCAGACTCTAATCAGTTTTCCATTTCTGTGAAGAATGCTTTAACATGCAACAAATGTGTTTGTGTTCTCCATTGCTTGGTAACTGGCAGGTGCGTTACATTGGCACAGCTCTTAAACTGACCAAGCATAACCTGCTAGGTGTGGTAGGATCTGACAGTATTCATCTGATACAAAAATGGACTCTTTGTGGGAGGGCCTGGACTGACCGGCAAAGTTCAATTCTCTGGTGAGCTACGGGATAAACTGCAGAGGTTTACATTTCCACAAATGTCTACAACATCAATTTGCCATAAATATATTCAGGAGAGACAATTCTACTCCTGTGCATAGTCTATCCATTTTAGAGATGTTTTTAATAAGCAGGAAATGCTTCTGTGGGGAGGGAAAATTCTGTGAGGTTGCTAAACGATGACAAAGCGCTGGAATGAACAAAAGGAACATTTGGCCTTTACAGTTTAGTGTCCTATGACAGTGTTCCAGAGGCAAACAGTAAGAGTTTGATAGTGAATGGTCTTTGTTCTCTGTTTAAAAGCAGACAATAATAGCTGCATGCCTTCCTAGGAATTGAGATGTGAATTAAACTGATTTGATTTTTCATTTAGTGTGATTATTAGAAATTGGCTCATGGGGGTACTTTTAAAATAAGAGGTAATGTTTCATAAGTAAGAGCTAAAATTTGCTTTCTTATTATTTTTCTAATTTGCAAAAATGTTGTTTTCATTTTGCTGCTTACTTTGGTATTTCTTTTACAATAGTGGAATGATGTTCATACCACACTTTTATTGGGTTGCAAAATATATTTTATAAAGTTGTAATTTATTAAATCTTCTAGACTGAAAGAAGAGAAATAAGATACAAGAAATCCTGTACTTTCTTCTCTCTTTGAGAAGGAATCTAAAGGCTTATGAATAAAATCAGGAATATTTGAAAAAACATATCAGAATATAAAGTTTAGGGAAACCTTGGCACTGACTATATCAGTAAATATTAGGTGTAGCTACATATAACAGAGAACGTATAACAAAATACCAGAGGTTTAAGCAAAACAGATTATTTCTCCCTCATTAACAAAAAGTGTGATGTTGGACAATCCCTGAATGGTAAGGTGGGTCTAGAGTTATCTGGGACTTAATTAAGCCTTTCCATCTTTTTGCTTCACCATCCTAGCATTGTATCTTCCCTTCTCAAGGTTGCTTTATGATCCAAGATGATTTCTGGAATTCGAGTCATCTCCCACACATTCTAGGCTTACAATGAACCTAAAACAGAAGCAAAGGTGGGGGTCATGCCACTCTTCAGGAGTTTTCCCAGAGGTCAGTACAATTCTCCAACACTTCTGCTTTTATCCAACTGTCCTAATTGAGTCCATGGCTGCACTCTGTTTTAAGGGAGGCTGGGACATTTTAGCTGGGCACATTACTGCCCCCAATACACTCAGGGATGTATTAATAAAAAAGGAGAGAATATATTGGTTGAGTAACTGGCAGATTCTGCCAGAGCTAATAAAATTCCCCAAGACAAAATACCTCACTATCTTGTTTTTAACAGGTGTGTGTGTGTGTGTGTGTGTGCGCACGCGAGAGCGTGCGTGTGTACATATATGTAACTAAATTCATACCGCTCATTGGTAGGAAGCATAATGCCTTTAGAGAAAGATTACAGAAATAACTATAGACACCTAATGAAAGACTCTGAGCAGAAAATCTTTCCCAGATACACACACACACACACACATGCACGCACGCACACACAGACTCATTTGCTTATGAACACAAAGTAATGGCCATAATTATTGGAACAATAACTGTAACTTTGCTCTGCGGGGACTGCCACTTGCACAAATGGAAAAAAAAAGGTGTTAATTCAATGCAGTGGGTTGGATTGCAGGAGTCCGTCAAAGCTGTTTTTCAAGAACATTTCAGTGTACAATAATACATATATTTATTTTAAGTGCTGCTTTTTTAGATGTGCCAATCTAACTTTTTTCTTTACAGATGCTGAAATAGAAAGAAAGGTGAAAGGCAGGAGGTGTGAACATTCCCACTGAGCAAAAGGAGAGGCAATTCCCTCAGTTCTTAAGGAAGAAAAAATGCAGGACACTCAAAGGTTGCCTTCGACCCAGGGTGAGAGGAATCACTTTCCTGAGTGCTTTCTTGTGTGGCCACAATCGCCCCTGTCTTCTTGCTCCCCTCTGGGATTAGGCCTGATCTTTTAACATTTCTTTGTAACCAGGAACTGGAAAATAGAGAATTTAAACATGGAGGGAAATGAGGGATATTGAGATGGGTTGAACAGCAGGGTAATCAAACAGCTGTTGAGTCGGAGAGAAAAAGCTGGATCATATCAGAGTGGATGCTATCAAAAGAGTTACGAGCTTACATGACAGAAAATTACATGTACTTGAAATATGCCATTACAAAATGCCAGCCTGACATTAAGCTGCTTTATAGAGGTATCATGTCCTTAAATAGCCTGGTGATTATCTGTATCCTGGAGCGCTGCTTTCCTACCTGACTTTGTAATACCCTGGCTTGTCTCTAATCACTGCAGAGTGTCACCAAGTTGGAAAAATTCCTAAAAGGAAATTAATTTTGATTTCCTTTGACATCCTAGAGAGTTTTCTTTCTAGCTAGGATGGAGATCCAGCCTTCTTTCCCACAATGATGAGACATGGCAGTTCTCTGTAAGGGTCAGAATCCTGACTTGAATGCTCTTAAAAACAAACAAAACAAAAGCATTTTCTATGTGTCCAGTGATGTGTTAAGCAGTTTACATGAATCATCTCATCTAATTTTCATGAACTCTGTGAGTTAGGTTCTATTATTAGACTCTTTGAAGTTGCAGCACAGAGAGACCAAGTGACTTGCCCAAGATCACTCCGCAGGCTCCTAGCAGGGGCGAGTGGGGATTTTAACCCAGCCACACTGATTCTAGGCTCTCAGTCTGCATGTTTCTCTACTTTCTTCAAAAGCTATGTTCCATTGACAGGCGCAGGCTGGGAGGATAAGGTAAATTAAGACATATTTTTAGAAAGGACACAGCCCGCAAGAGACAAGATGAAGCGTCCCCCCTTTGTCTTTAAAATGATGTGGTTTAGGGCGCCTGGGTGGCTCATTTGGTTAAGCGACTGCCTTCGGCTCAGGTCATGATCCTGGAGTCCCTGGATCGAGTCCCGCATTGGGCTCCCTGCTCGGCAGGGAGCCTGCTTCTCCCTCTGACCCTCCCCACTCTCATGTGCTCTCTCTCTCTCTCTCTCATTCTCTCTGTCGCAAATAAATAAATAAAATCTTTAAAAAAAAAAATAAAATGATGTGGTTTAAGAAAACAAGAAGAGCTTATGCCTGCATAGGAGGCAACAGGAAGTGTGAATGAGGAGCACAAATGTGTAAAGTAAAGCACTTTACAAAGGAAGGCAGCTGTGAATTTTCCATTTGCAGTGTTTGTTTATTTTGGCTCCTGTCATCACTGCCATGATTGCCCCGGGATGAATTCCCCAGTGGAAACATCAACAAGGTAGGAAACGTCATAATTATATTTCCTATTATCCCCCGAAGAATATATTAGTGTGGTAGATATGGCTATGATCTGAAAGAAAAGTGCTATGTAGCAAATATAACTGCTGATAAAACTAGTTGATTTCTCATCCTCTGGTATAACAAAAAGGCAAAGATTAAAAAAGGGAGTTTTGGATATTATTCTGTGCCTTTTCTCACGTGTAGTTGCAATTGGGCAATGACTATGCTTATTGGTTTGCTCTATGTTTTTCTCTATTGAATAGATATATATCCAGTATGTTCTAGAGAATCTCTGGGAGGTCAGATTCGTAACAGTGAATGGTCCAAGAAATGATATGGGGCGCTACCTCACACTAGTTGGGGGAGTAAAGAAAGTCCTGATGCTTGCTGGATGCAAAGATGGCTCCTGAAGGGAGCTGACATTCTGAGTGGGCATTTTTGTGATTGTTAATGGACTGTTGATATGTTAAGCTCTCCTTCCTCGATCCCCAGCTTCTCTGGAGCTTTTGCTTGCCTGAGATGCCTGCAAGAGCTTGCACTTTTGCTAGTTTTGTATGGCAATATAGAAGTGTGGGAAAATTAAGATCCCATAGGGCAACCCTCAATCAAAAGGAACCGTGAGCCAATGGTTAAATGCTTCTCTCTCTTGTCCTTTGGACAGGCAATTCTCAGAATTGTTCTATACATTTCCTCATAAGATCAGACAATCTTGTCATTTTAGACAGTTCCTCATAAGGTCTCAGTAGAATCAAGCACAGTTATCCATGTTTCAACCCCATAAGACACCTTTGTACTGACTTTCCCCCCTTTCCTGTTTTATTGCCTCTAAGTCTTTACTACACTCCCCTTTCTTGAGATCCTCGTTTCCAAAATAAACTACTTCAATGCAATTCTTTATCCAGGTTCTGCTTTGATGGGGGATCTAGGCTAAGACAATGCAACATCACCAAGGGAGAGATATTTATGGGCTGAAAGATAATGTGTGTGTGTGTGTGGGGGGGGGGTGTTTGTCTGGGGATGGTATTGGCATTTCTCATGGCTTTCTCTCCTTTCCCAGATCCCTAAATAGTAGAATCCTGGTCCTCAGCCCTTTTCTCCTCTTTGTCTACACTTTCTCCTTAGACAATCTCCAGTTCTATGGTGTCAACCACCCCCTCCACTTTGATGACTCTCCAAATTGTATCTTTAGTTGTGACCTCTCCCATGAGCTTGAGCATCATTTACCCATTTACCTTCATATCTTCTCCATTTAGATATCTAACAGGTATATTTCCTTTCATCTGTACACAATAAAACTCTTGTTTACTTCCCAATAATGCCCTATAAAAACCCTGTTATGCTCCTAATCCTCCTCATGGCACCACAATCTACCCATAATCCAAACAAATAAAATGAAGAAATCTAGATGTTCTTGATTCAGCCCTTCTCACACACGTCCCAGCAAGTTCGGTCAATTCTATCTCCAGAACAGATCTCAAGTTCATCCACTTATTTCCATCTCCACTGCCATCACCCTGGTCTTAGACAAAATTATCTTTTATCAGGGTCACTGACAAAAGCTTTCTAAAATAGATATACTGTAGTCAGAATGGTTTAAACAAATACAAATACACCACTTGCCTCTTTAAAACCTTCCATTGGCTTCTTAAGGTACTGAGAAATAAAAGTCTAAAACCTTCCCATGTGCCTAAGACCCTTTATGATGTAGGCCCTACTCATGTCAGATACGGTTTTCTCCCTTGCTCCCTATGCTCTGCTAGAGTAGCAACTTTTCATTCTTCAAAAAGCCCACGTTCCAGCTCTCTTCAGAGTCTTTCATTTTTCTGAAACTTCTGCTTGAATAGTTGCTTTCCTGGTTTCATATGTCATATTTCTTATTCTTTAGGCTTTAGCACAAATCCCTACTCTTCTGGAGTCATTCTTGTCATGAGCACCTGTCACCTTACTTACTCCCTACACTTCTTGTTTATTTCCTTCATAATTCTTTTCATAAACTTTATACTGTGTCTTGAACCGTTTTTATTTTCTTTTGATCTTCTCAGTTAGAAGGTAAGCTCCATGAGGGTAGGAATCTCAAATTGCTCTGGCACTTTCATGGACTATATTAATGGAAGGGTTAGTTATTTTGAGAAATTCCTTGGGATGGGTGCATGTAGGAATTTCTTTTTACCTACGATGAAATGAAGAGCCTAATAAATCAGTCTAATTTTCTACTAGGAAGCAAAACTGATGATTCATCCTTTAGTAATCAAATTTTTTGTGACCAACTGCATTTTTCAATAGCTTTTACCTCAATAGAATGAATGGTTCTGTTTTTATCAGAAAGGACAAAACTTCAATCTCATCTGGTGTGTGATGCCTTTTCTTATAAAAGTGACTTGGTTAACTTCTAATATAAATAACCCTGCCCCACAGAGAATGAAACTCATAGTACTTCCTAACTCCCCCTCTCCCAGCTACATATAAATCCATTGTCTCAATTTCCTTAAAGATATATATACCAAAAATTTCAATACCTTTTAGTCACAAATTCTTCTTTATTCTAGTTTCAATTTTCATACATGTTGTATCAGGGTGTGGTGCTCTGGCTATTGATGAGTCAGCGCAAGTTAGATCTGTTTGTTTCATTTTGCTCCCGGGGCATAGTGACCTGTGCTCACTTTGATAGCCTTATTCTAGAATTTGATAACAAATACCATTAGCACCAAAGGGTAAACTTCGTTTAAAAAAAATTTTTTTTAAACATTTTATTTATTTATTAATACAGAGAGATGGGATTTATTTTATTTTATTTATTTATTTAAGTTTTTAAAATTATTTATTTATTTATTTATTTATTTATTTATTTATTAAGACCGAGAGAGAGGGAACATAAGCAGGGAGAGTGGGAGAGGAAGAATCAGGCTTCCCGCTGAGCAGGGAGCCTGACGTGGGGCTCAATCCCAGGACCCTCGGATCACGACCTGAGCCGAAGGCAGACGCTTAACGACTGAGCCACCACCCAGAGTGGCTCAGTTGGTTAAGCATCTGACTCTTGATTTCGGCTCAGGTCATGACCTCAGGGTTGTGAGACGAAACCCCTTGAGAGTCTCTCTGTCTCCCTCTGCCCTTCCCCCACCTCTCTCAAATAAATAAATAAGTCTTGAAAAAAATTTAAAAAAATAAAATTTTTATGGTGAAAATAAAAATGAAACAGGTCCAGCCCTGAGTTGATAAAATATTAATACCAAATACTTTTAATTATTTCTAGGAATATTTATAGACATATTTATTTCTGTATATCAAAGCTAACATTATATTCTTAGGCAAGTTACTTCTTAAACAATCTTATTACAGCATCTTGTACTTTTTTTATTTTTTATTTAAAAAAAATTTTTTTAAAGATTTTATTTATTTATTTGACAGAGAGAGATAGCGAGAGCAGGAACACAAGCAGGGGGAGTGGGAGAGGGAGAAGCAGGCTTCCTGCGGAGCAGGGAGCCCGATGCGGGGCTTAATCCCAGGACCTTGGGATCATGACCTGAACCGGAGGCAGACGCTTAATGACTGAGCCACCCAGGCACCCCCATCTTGTACCTTTTTGTAATTTAGGATTTCCACATACTGGATTTTCCTAAGGACAGGCACACGGATATTATTTGTGATTTTGTTTCTTGTTATTTACTAATCGTGTCATGGGTTTTGCTATCTTTAAACAAAAAAGAAACTGGTCTACCATACATAGATATGTCAATATTGTATCCTCAGTTTGCCAAACTGAGATAAAATTTTTTTTTAAAGATTTTATTTATTTATTTGAGAGAGAGAGAATGAGAGAGAGAAAGCACATGAGAGGGGGGAGGGTCAGAGGGAGAAGCAGACTCCCTGCCGAGCAGGGAGCCCGATGCGGGACTCGATCCCGGGACTCCAGGATCATGACCTGGGCCGAAGGCAGTGGCTTAACCAACTGAGCCACCCAGGCGCCCGAGATAAAATATTTTTATTTTATGTATTGCATCTGATTTTCCTTGTTACTCTTTGTGTATTAGAATGACTTTGAGATTTTATAATACAGAGATTTTTCTCTAGTCTAACCTCAGGGTAAACTCATTACCTCCTTTGTAATTACATGACGGCTGTGAGAAATACCTGCTCAGTGATCAGTCTCATTAGTAAGACTTGAAGAGAACCAAGGAAAGGATTAGACATATTTGATCAGTCAGGTGCTTTCCTTGATTCCGTTGAGTGACTTCTCTACTCCTCACCTCCTTTTGCCCATGCACCATGCTTACTAATCACATGATCTTACCGTCCGTGCAGAGGAGTCCAGACCTCCCGTATGGGCAGAGGCAGACGATATCTGTCCTGGATTTAGGAACACAGGTGGCACCGTTCCCACATGGGCTGTTTTCACAGGTTGCAACCCGGCACATCTTGCCTGCGTACAACCTCGGACACTCACAAAACCAGTTTCCATGATCACTGAGAAGGGAAAAGGAATGATAAAACCAATCAGTAAACAACTGATCTTTTACACACAGGCACACATACACGCACAAATAAAATGAAAATTGCAGTTTGTCTTCTCCCTTTCTCTGTGTTTTTCACCTTTAAAGTATTTCTAGCTGTGTACTTCACATTGAAAGCAGACTAGCAGCTTTATAGTTTGCCTGAAGCCATGAATTCTATTTTAAGCCATCTATTTTTATTTTTGATTTATCTCACCTTTTATTTCACACTAGGTGCCTTTTTAGGGCTTCATTAAGTATGTGTGGCGCTGCCTCAGTAAAGTACTTCAAATGTCTATTAGAAGAAAACATCTTAGGTGCAACACTCAGAGGAGAATTTCAAGCTGGGGATAAGCTTCCTCCAGTGAGGACAGAGTCCTCCAAGAGCCACCCTTGAGGTAACTCAGAAAGAAAAGCCCCGTGGGGAGCCGTAATGACTCAACATCTCCCCCCTTCAAATATGGCTGGGTGGCCCCAGGCTGAGAGTGTCTGTGAGAGTGGAGCTGAAAACTATGCTCATCTGCTGGGCAAGCTTCTCCAGAAGGGAAGGGGACCGGGAATCTGATGTTTCTGCCTTCCCTGCATCTATTCCCCCCTTTTAAAGTAAAGGTAGCCCCAGTTTGCCTTTGCAGACTCACTCCTCCACCATTCTTATCGCCTGCTGACCTGGTAGCTGCTGGTGCGTTTGCCCATTCAGAGGGGAAAGCCCGGCAGAGAATAGATGATCGAGGCCTAGTGGTGCAAGTGAAAGGGACAGGGGCAGATAGATAGATGGTTGATGATATTATTTGGGTACTAGATCCAACCATTACTCTGCAGTTACATGAACCAGTGGATCTTAACCCCTTTTTTAGTCTTCAAGCCAGTTTGAATGGGGGTTTTTGTCACTTACAGTTAAATGAATTCTATTTAATATTAATGCCCTTCCCTTCCCTTTTTTCCCCTTTCTTGCTTTAGTCCACACACCTTGCCATGTATGAATCTTTACAGTTTTTTTCCTTCTGCTTACATTTTGTCTTCTGAACATGACTGTTAATGCTTAAGGAAAGGTGGCAGGACTGCGCCAGATGAGGATGGCAGCATCTATTGTTTCATGACTCAGCCTCCCAATCTACTTGCAGATCTTGCCCATACCAGGGAATTTTCCTCTTGTCCTCATCTTTCTGGTCTCTTCATACCCTCTTTCTATCTTTTAACCCCCTTAGTCCAAAATAAATTTACTTGCAGGAAAGTATCATACTAATGAATGCTCAATTTTGAAATCTGAAGAGGTTCCCTTTCCAAAAATGCACATACTTTCCTATTAATTCTCTATGTTAATGGGATGAAGCACTTTCGAGAGAATTTATGTATCAGATAGCAGGTAAATCTAGTTTTGGAGGGTGAGGCTTTGAGACCCTCAGATTTTGTTGACACGTAAGGTGCTGAACGTGAGTGACCAGTAATTTACTAATTTTATAACTTTCATGGCAACTTGCATACCATTTTACACTATGACAGAGAACCTCACAGGTTTTCAGAGATGGGGAAAAAATTAAGGATCAACGTCACTAAGATGATTAAAAAGCACCCCCCAAAATTCTTTTGTTTTGGGGCTTACATACCAGAATTTTGAGGACCCTTGTGCCAGTGCTGTTCCTTCTTGCCTGAGAAGAGTGGTAAAAGCATAGCCAGACCACCTGGCAGGGACAGAGAGATACCTTCTGGTGTGACTTAAAGTGTTAGACAGGAACTTAGTGTTGTTTGGGGCCGTGGATAAATCCCATGTAATTTCACCTCCACTCACTTAACTTGGAATTGAAAGCTCAGTATTAAGCATCTGTATTCTGGGATAAAGTCCTGGCATATAACACTCTTGAAAGCTGCATTCTGGAAGGACCAAATTCGTCTTTTTATAGTAAAAGAGAATGCCACATATATGAAAGTCAAACGAATCTAAATATTGATTGATTTAAGTGCTTGAATCATATAGACCTAACCAGAGTTGAAATGCAGGAAAGATGCTTTTCTGTTACAAACCGAGAAAAGCACTAATTTTAATCATGTCCTATTGATCAATCAAGCCTCATTTCCTTTTTGCTTTCATCAGGTGTTGGAAGAAGTTGGTTGATATAAATTCACGCGGAGATGACTAACCGTGTGCATCTGTACATCAGCAGGCGGCCAGAGCAGAGAGAGAAACGGAAATTCTATAGAAAATGCCCCATGAAAGGGGAAGATCACTGCATCTGGCTGACCAGGAGCAAGTGTCCAGAACCCTCTTGCTCATCTTGATATTCCATTAGAAAGAGTCAGCGTTAACCAACTAAAATTTTGCCAGATGATGATGCCTCTATATATTTCACTTCAGTTGTACCTTCGGGTTCCAAAATATTTCCCAGAGTGCCAGATATTTCACCAGTAGTTTTTTTTTTTTTTCCACCAGTAGTTTTAGTAAAATCTATTTTTGCTACCACCTGTATTACCTGGACCTAAAGGTTTCTTCTATTCAGATCTTGCCAAGATCCCATTACTAAATCCCAGCTTCTTCAAAAGCTAGCAAGTTGGCTGTGTTTGCTGTCACTTAACTCAAATGACACCTCTCCACACCCTGAAGCAAATGGCAGAGCTGACCAAGAAAGTAAGTGCCCTGAGGCTGAAGGACCTTCAGGAACAGTCCATGTTTGGAAACAATGATTGAAATGATGTCACCCTCCTTGACCCAGTTTACTTTAAATGTTGTAACATCACTGTGAATGTATTGGACACTGTTTAATTAGTTATGGGAGAATATATTTACGTGCAGTCCACTTTTTTAATTTGAAGAAGTTGTAAAAATCTTAACCCTTCACAGACCTGGGAACCACAGAGAAAACTGTTTTGCCAAGCTTCTTCTAAGGAAGTCAGGGCCCTTTCCTGAATTAAAAGTAGGTCTGAGAAAGAACCCAGGTATCGGTGAAGTTCTTACCTGTAAACCACAACCCTGTATTTACTGCCCATTGCTGTCAAGCAATATTGGCTCTGCACCTCTGTCATGGACAGAGCCGTGTGCCATGGGATAGAGAAGACTTGCTTCTGCTCTTGTTTGGGAAGACAACATAAATGCATGAACTGATCTTTGTAAGACTTAGCACAGGTGTGTGAAAAGGGAATTTAGGCAGTAGGCAAGGATTTTTAAGGCCTTAGCTCTGTGATATGTGGATCCAAATGCCAGTATCTTCTGAAAGCTGCTCTGAAGACTGGCACCACACAATGGTACCAGTGAATCATCCACGTGGCTTTTAAAATGCAGATTCCCGTGCTGCCCTCGCCTTCCGAGATTTTGATTTAGGAGAGCGAGGGTGAGGCCCAAGATTCTGTGTTTTTAAAATGTCATCATGTGACCCTCTTGCACAGCCTACTTTGTGCAGAAGCCAGCTCCCTTGAGACAGATGTTCTCAACAGAATGAAAGCTTGATGGGCATTAGTTACTACTCTGTCTAGCAGGATGTCAGGGCGTTAGAATTTTCCCTTTTCAGGTTACATTTTAGCTTTTGACTAGCGTATATCTGAAAATACAATATTTATCTATTAAAGTACAAAGATTAGAGGGTTTTTATTTTAGGGCCCTATATGGTCTACTGCATGTATATTACACCTAACAACATAAAGTAGGGAAACATTCAGTCAGTCACTTTAAAGCTTAGTTAAAAAAAATACTACCTATATAAGTGTATGCAAACATCTGTATATTTTGGCACTGTAACCATTATAGCATATTCAATTACAAGTCACAATATGGTTAGCATATCAAATGACTGTCATTAAGTTTCTACGGGTATTAAAAATTATCTCTAGAAAATTTAGCTGAATAAAAAAAATCAAAGATGCTGGCTTGAAAAGGATGCCCCTATTTACATAACAGCCAGATACCTGAAAATGTTCTAGAACTAAAAGGACTCCTGCGTGTATTAACTTAAAAAAATAAATAATTCTTCCTGCACTCTTTGTATCTAATGGATCATTAGCAGATTTCAAAGTTGACCACCCATGGTGTCAAGAGAGGGAGATTCTCCGCAGGAAAGTGAGCAGAAATGAGTCCTTATGAATAATGTCTCTAGATACTTCTAAAAAATAAAATTACTGTTGGCAGAAATAACCCATCTCTATGTATAGGCTCTTCTATTTTTAGCACCACAACACTGGCTTAAGAATGTAAATGAGATCCCAAGTAGCTGCGGTTCAAGTGGAACTTTCATTCCTTTTTCATGAATTTCACACCACCACAGTAAGAGTCGACTGATTACAAAGCAATGCTCACCAACCCCCCCATCCCCACCCCCAGTTTTCCTTACAATCTTTGAACTCCTTTCAAGTGAGTTGTTAGCTCTGCTTGGAGACTTGAGTGTCGCAGCATCCACAGATAGTTTGTCTCTAAGACAGAGCTGCCTAAAAGGATGTTATTTCTTGCCGTAAGGCACACCATCATCTTTGACATTTTTCATTTTTTTCTTTTTGAAAGTAGCCAAATGTGAATATAATAGAAAAAAAATGCAAAACCAAAATTATCCTAAGGTGGCTTAGAAAGTGAATTTAAGAAAACATAGTCTAACATACCCCTGAAGGAAGAACTCAGGGGAAATGTCCTTCAGCTTCAAGGAGCTTTCTTCTGTACGTGAAAAGATTTCATTAAAGGTAGAAACAAGATAAAAAAGGATATTAGCAGTAATAAAAGAGAATTACATGTGAAGAGATAATACACAAAATAGGGATAATTCACAACAATATAAAATGCTCTTGTCTCTTTTCTAGGATCTGTCCAATTCAATTCTGTGCATATTCTGTGAAGGAAGATTGAATTTATGTTATAATCTCTCTCTTCCCCCGCCCCGCTCTCTCTTAAAGCCATGGTTCACTTTATAAAAAGTTCTTCATTGGTAGAGAAGGATGATCAGAAATTTCCTTCCCAGCAAGAGCCATCTTTTTCATTCCTTTCGCCATGGGACCCACTAGTTCTTACGACATGGAGATAAAGCTTTGCTTCTAAGAGAGGAGCCTCAGAAAATATCAAATCCCAAACAGGGAGCTAACATGGTACAAGTGGCCATAATCTAAATAACTGAAATGAGAGCTGCATGAGAATGTGCTGGTAGCGGTCAGCTGCTCATTATATGATAGGGAAAGGAGGTGGGCAAAGATGAGACAATTAATTGAATCCAAATCAGTTAATGGTGGGAGAAGAGCAAACAGAAAGGAGTCTGGTACAAAGAGAAGTGGGTTGGGGAAAAAAGCATGAGGTAGAGGGTACCAGTGGGTGAGAAAATAAAAGAATGCATTAATAATTGTTGAATGATTATCTCATTTTACATGTCTAAAATGACCTCCCCCAATTAAAAAAATATCTCACGGTTTTAAGATTAGACTTTGTGACCAAGCAACAATTTCATAATAGATTTTTTTACTCCGTGTTCATTGCAAAATTAGCCAAGTCTCTAGTCCCCTGCACTGGAAGGGCAATTTGGGCAGGATTCAATATAACAGAATCAGTAAATGCAGTGCTTATGAAGCTCTGGAGTTCTCAGATAATTTCCTGTAAACATAATGTGCCTATTTGGAGGCTATTTAAGGCTGGAAGAGTTGGTATAAGCTTTTAAAATGCTATTTTAACTCCAACTAAAAAGAAACAAAAATTCTCTTAAAATATTTAAGCCAACAAAGTGCGGTTTCACCCATTCCCTTGACCTCACTAATGTTCATATACACACAATTTCTACTCAGCTGTTTCCATGGTGAATTCAACTGTTGCCAGAGAGGTGGAAACAGTGCATGCAGCGTAGATGATTGTTCTTTTCTGATACTAAGAAATATTTACAAAATTGCTGGGGGAGGGATTTATTCCTCACACACAGAAGGAATAGTAAATAACTCCCTAGAAAGAGACACATTTATAAACACAGAAACATTCTTTATGAACACTGCTATATTCCTATGTTGAATTTGCAACCAAAAATTTAATTTATCCTAATTTCTCACTTCCATCAAGTGTTTAATGCTCTAATTTCACATGGGGAAAAAGCAAAAAATTTAGAGTACTTCTTGCCTCTAAATATGTTGATGCATCAGACTTGCTCTCAAACTACAGGAAAAGGGGGGGACATATGGAACTGTCCCAAACCTCCTTATACAAGGTCAATGTCCTGAATATAGATCAGAGATTACCGACTAAAAGATGTTTAATGCCTATCCCTTGAACCACGTGGTATATTTAGCTTATGGTTCTGAGGTCCAAGGTTTGCTATACAATCGTAGGGAACAGGGCATCTGGGTGGCTCAGTTGGTTAAGCCTCTGCCTTTGGCTCAGGTCATGATCCCAGGGTCCTGGGATCGAGTTCCGTGTCAGGCTTCCTGCTCCGCAGGGAGTCTCCTCCCTCTGCCCCTCCCCCTACTCATTCTCTCTCTCTCTCAAATAAAAATCTTAAAAAAAAAATTATAGGGAACAATATAAAATTTGCCACTCAACATTTACCCATCATACAAGAGATTATTTCCTCAGTCCCAAACCCAGTTCAGACCTTCAAGTCATGCAGCTTCCTCCCTGTAGCATATCCTACACGTTTGTGTTAGTCTAGGTAGCATTCCCAATTTATTTGGCAAAAGGTTTGCATTAATTTTGGCTTTGACTCCTTTCCTCCTACAAAACTGGTTATTCAGATCTTTCCCAAGCTCTAAGCCCTGTGTCCCACATTCATGTGAGATGACTTCATTTCATAGTCTACAGATAAAATTGCAGTCACCAACATCAACTCTTGACTTCCCACATCATTTCTTCTTGTTTCTCCATCCTTCTCTCTTTTTACCCTATTGAAGGGTTTTAGGCAGAGAAATAATCATACTGTGTTTTAGAATTATCATTCTGAGGTTATGGTGTGGAAAATGTACTGGAGGGACACTGAGAAAAGAAGGGATGCCTTTCTTCTCTTCTTACTCCTGTTGGGGACATATGCAAGAAACCCGGTGGTGCTTGCCCCCAGCAAGTTTCAGCAGCACCTCCTGGGTGAATTCCCACTAAGCCCATGTTCCAGCTGGGTTCCCTGTGAGACTCAGGGGCTATCCCAGACAAACTAGGGTCTCTGTCTGGAATCATAATATTTCCCCAGTGGGCAGATTCTCAGCAAGTTTCAGTAGTATCCCCAAGAGTGGCTTTCCAGAGAGTTCTACTGGCTCTCTAGGGGGTGGCTTGTATGTGTTTCACAGGTCCCCAGTGGGCAAAGTTCTAGTAAGTTTAGCAGCAGCCCTGTGGGTGGTTTCTCAGTGAGGTCCCTAGCATCACAGGAGATGGTTTCCCCATGAAGTTCCCCATGGAGTTTCAGCAATACCCCAGCATGTGGCTGCCTAGCGGGTTTCTTCAGCCCTTCAGTGGATAGCTTCCTCTTTCCCAGTCCTGGCCTGTGGCATCTCAGTGAACTTTTCTATATCTAGTGACCACATGCTCTCTAAAGTTGTCTAAGTACAATCTGTATGTCTGTGTATGTGTGTGTGTGTGTGTGTGTGTGTGTGTGTGATCTTTCAAATTTGTTCTTTCTTTGAATATTCTCCAGCCCTAAAGGTAAGGATTCTCCCTACATTTGCTATACCTAAACTCTTAATGTACTCTTTGCCATTTAGGAGTTAATCCTGTTACTAGTTAATAATTCTTCATATTAAATATTCCTCAATTACTGTGCGGCTTCTGTCTCCTGACTGGACCCTGAATTATATACAGAGAAGCCAGTTGGGAGGAGGTTATCAATGAAATCCAAGCAGAAGTGAGATAAGCTCAATGGAAGCAGGCACAGAAAGAAATGATTTAATAGATGTTTAGAGGAAAAATATGTATTTAACCTGATGGTTGGTTTCTGGTTTGGATAACTGAATGGATTTTGATGCCATTTTTAGAATTGAAGAATATGGATTTGGAATGTAGGAGGAGAATATGATGAGCTCATTTTATACATATATTTGAAGCATCCATGGATATCCTAGGGAATATGTTAGGTAGTGTCAAAATAAGTTATGATTGTAAAAAATAATTTGGTTTTGATTATAATTAAGAGAATCTATGGATTATTATGCTATTTGGGGTTGGGGGAAGAGGCACCTGAAGGAAAATAAACTTTGACTCAAATACTTAAAGAATTTAAAGTGTTGGACCAGCTACTTACCATATCAATAAAATCAGAAAGGTGGCATTAAAAGTATTTATCCATTATACTTTTGTTATCACTACATGGAAAGATGCCCATGTGTGTGGAAACATGGTATGGCAAAGTTCTTTTAAAGCTTAAGCGAATAGTCTTTTTTTAAAATATTCTTTTATGAATACAATTACCATACATGCCATAGTTGTTCTTTTTGAGGACAATTTGGTTAACTTCGTGGGCACAGTTGAGACGCTAAGTCTATGTGAGAGAGCTCACTGGACAGAAAGCATCCCAGCTCATTTTCATGCAAAACTGTTCATGATTATGATGATGATGGTGATGATAATTCTTTGTAAAATGAAATATGATGATGATGATGATGATAATTCCTTATAAAATGAAACATCTTTGATGAGTACTAAACTGGACAGGATGTCAGGGCAATAGGAGTAAACAGGGGCTATCCCAAACAAACTAGGGTCTCTGTCTGGAGTCATAATATTTCCCCTTAGTCTATTGTTATGCTGAATATACTAACTAAATATAAAGAATTCCCACCTAAAACTAATTCTGAAGTAAAAAAGCAGTTATTTTATCTTATCTGTTGCATTATTTGGAAACATTCTATTAGAGTTCAAATTTACACATATTTAAGGCATGATCTTACAAGATTATTTTCTGTTAAGTTGATAAAATTGAGATACAAAGCTCAGAGAAGTGAAAACAGCTTTCCTAAAAAAAGAACTACTGATAATAAATCACTGCTTTGCTACCTTTGATATGTGGTCTTCTCTTTTTTTTTCTTTAATCCTGAAAGAGATAATTTGAGTTTTAAATAGAAGAGGTTGAAAGTAGTTTCAGGCTTTTTGAATTAAAAGTTTACGTTTTCAACTTCTTTGCACTGGAAAAGACTAAATCTCTTCTTGGAATTGGTTGACATGATGTTAAAATGGACCATGCTATTTCTTTGAAAACGATGTACAATGGCCAGCCTTCATCAAAAGGTGTTTCAGCTGGAGGCCAGCTTCTCAGTTCAGTGACCTTATGGAAGGTAAAGGACAGTTTTAAAAGCATTTATACCTAGTTAACATTTTTTTGACACTCTATTAGATGTGACAATTTTCTTTTACATTAAATGTATAAAAAAAGAATAGTCAACTTTTCCTGCTGTTTCCATAGTTTCAATTAGTTTCTTTCCCCTCAATTGCTCTATCAGACGGGCTAGATAAAATTTCACTATTTGGGGGGATCATTTTAAGCCTCTTTTCCAGCAGTTTGTTATTTTTAAAGCTCCAATGATTCACCATAAAATGCATCTCCATCTGCAGGAAGCAGTTCTTAAATTGCTTCACTCAACAAATCCAAAACTGCTAGGCTCACCAGAGCACAGAAATAGAACTGGTTTGGAAGGGGATTACCTATTGGGTTCAGAAAACCTTCTGAGACAGGTTATAGCATGGAACAGATCTCTGAATGCCAGAGGCAACTTTAAATTTTTTTTAGTCAGAATCGTTTGAAGTTTTGTTTCGTGGGTTTGAACTGTTTTCTGGTAAAAAAGTTATATTTCCTGGTAACTAACATTATGAGTTGTTAATGGTTGTGAACTCTCTAATCAGTTCAATCTGAAGTAAAATTTTCTCTGCAACTTAAAATTGTATTTGAATGGATACATATTTAAATACCCTTTTCTCAGAATTTATTAAATCTTAACTTGAATTCAGTTCATATTTTAAACAATTTTATTTAAATTCAATTTAGTTAACATACAGTGTATTATTAGTTTCAGGGGTAGAATTTAGTGGTTCATCAGTTGCATTAAAAACCCAGTGCCCTCCTTAATGCCCATCACCCCATCCCCCCACGCACCTCCCCTCCAGCAACCCTCAGCTTGTTTCCCATAGTTAGGGGTCTTGAGTTCAGTTCTTAATTCATTTCATTTAAAGTTAATCTCTCTCCTTCCCCTTCTATGGCACATATATGCAAAATACTAGACTTTAGCATGGAGGAGTTATTAACAATAGAGTTGAACTTTGGACATAGATTTTATTTACACTAACCTGTAAAATGGGGTAGAAAAATCTTGATTTATCTTAGTTGTTTTAAATCTAATTTAAGTAAAATAGAAACCAACAATGCAGGTCAAGGGACAAAGAGTTGTTTGCCAGTTTCTTATGTAGGAAGCTACTGCTATCCTTGGGACTCAGAAAGGTTGATTATTCTATAGGATTTTTAAAGACAGGACACAATTTATCTTAATCCTAAGTCAGCATTTCCCTGAAACTGATTTAGCCTTTCACACTAGAAAGAAGAGACACAGTAGACCTTTTAATTGAAAAATCCTGCAGTTACTTTCAACCTCTGATATTGAAAATCAAGTTATCTTGTTCTAAAGAAGAACAAAAAAGAACTTGCTAATCTGGAAGTTATTCAGGACTCATTTATTATCAAAAGCGTTGTTAGTGACTATCCCAATTCCTTCAGGAAACCTTTAGGTATGAAGGCGTATCATAGTGTGTCAAACAGACTATTTAAGGGATACCTTGTTTTATTACAAAAGGTGTCACTCAAGTCTCCAATAAATAGCTTCGTACAAATATTTTTCACAGTTACCATTTGCCAAAAGCAATGCTTTCACATTGTGTTTAGTTTTGCACTCAAGTTCCTTAAAGGTGTTCCATGCCCTTCATGAGGGGCAAAGGGCCACTTTGTCATGCCTCACCCAGAGATGTTCACTTTTATCTTGAATCATTCATTTGTTTTCTTTTTTCTTTTTCTTTTCCTTTTTTTTTTTTTAAAGATTTTATTTATTTTTAGACAGAGACAGAGTACAAGCAGGGGGAGCGGCAGGGATAGGGGAAAGCAGACTCCCTGCTGCGCAGAGAGCCCAATGTGGAGTTCAATCCCAGGACACTGGGGTGACCTGAGCCGAAGGCAGACATTTAACCGACTGAGCCACCCAGGTGCCCCATTCTTTTCTTTTCTTTTTTTTTTTTTTAAAGATTTTATTTATTTATTTGAGAGAGAGACAGAGATAGTGAGAGAGAGCATGAGCGGGGAGGAGAGAGAGAAGCAGGCTCCTGCTGAGCAGGGAGCTGGACACGGGGCTCGATCCCAGGACTCTGGGATCATGACCTGAGCCAAAGACAGATGCTTAACCAACGGAGCCATCCAGGCGCCCCTCATTCATTTGTTTTCAACAAACATTTACTGGACTTCTCTTGCCAGGCACTGCTAGGCACTGTAACACCGTGGTGAGTAAAATAGATACAGTCCCATTTTGTATTAAATTTACAATCTGAATAGGGAGAAAGGAATTAAACAATCGGGTATAAAATGATAAATTATGTTAAGTGCTAAGAAAGAATATCACAGGGCACTACTTACAGGAGCTGACAGCAGGGGGATTCTTTTAGATGGTGGGCAGAGGGGATTTTCAGTGGAATTAATAATTAGACTGAAATATAAAAAATAAGGATTGGGCTAAGTGAAGAGTGGGGAGTGTTTCAAACAGTGTGCAACATGTATGAAGGCCAGGATATGAGAGAAAGCCTGACACATCTCAGGATTCAGAAACAACCATTATGCCTAGAGTTCAGAAAGAGGGAGAGGATTTGAAGAACTAGGCACAGGCTATGATCATGCAAGGATGCCTCTGATTTTATATCAAAATATATTCAACATTTCATTCATATGTAATAGTGTGATTTTCCTCCTATCAGTCGATCAAGGAGAACTGTAAAAAGAATCCCTACTATATATCATAACATAGTGTTCACCTTTCTTAGTTCAATGGCCTCATTCGGCCAGTAGTCAGTCACACTACTACATTACTCCTTAGCTTTTAAAGCAATGGCTTCCTACTACATTTGGAATAAAATCCAAATTTTTTTTTTTTTTTTTAACGAGGGCCCACAGGGCTGTATGTGATCTGGCCCTTGCTTTCCTCTCTGACTTGTCTCTTTCCATTTAATCACTGTGCTCCTGCTTCACCTGCCCTCAATGTAGCATGTTAGATCCCTGGGCTCAACTAACTTCAGATGTGGCTTTACTGTGTGGTTCCCAGAGAACTCGGGACTCAACAGATTCTACTTCTCACCATGAGAAGAGTATAAATCATTTTTGCCTTGGACCCGGGACCTCTCACAGACCCTTTTTACCCCCCATGCAAACATTGCCTAAAAGAGCAAGCTTAATGCTCCACGGGGCAACCTCAAAAAAGTGGTGGTCGGAATGCTTCTGCCTTTCACCCTTTAGGCGAACACTTCTTGCAGATCTTCTGTAGGCTTTTCAGGAGGTCCCTGCAGAATTGCACCCCACTCACCCAGAGCAGTGACTTGATCACTTCCCCTTCCACTGACCTCCCCACCCCTCCCTGCTCTTTCTGTCCCCAGTCCTTTACTTGCTCTTTGGGATCACCTCCAAAAAATTGTACCTAAGCCTAGGATACAACCTGTTTTTTGGGGGAAAAAACCGAGCTTTGGTCCCGATCTTTGTTTTGCAAACCTTCTACATTTGCTCCCCATTTAAGCCCCTTGTGCTCTGCCTAGAACCCTTTTTCCCTTTTGTATGATCTTTGCCTGACTGAGGCCTTCTCATCATTAAGTTCTAGCTGACATGTTATGTCTTGAAAGGAGCCTATCCTTGAAACAAATATTGCTGCCAGACTGTTCACCTCTATCATTACTCTTAATATGTTTATTACAACTGATCACTTTTGAAATGTTCCTGTTTATTTTCTTATAAATTTATTTGATTACTCATTTACTGCCCACTACCTAGAATGTATGCGTCAGGAGAGTAGAATCCTTATTATGCAACAGAGACTTGTGTTCTCAGATCCTAGAAGAGTGGCCGGCATATAATGGTTACCCAATAAACATGTGTTGAAGGAATTAACAAAAAATTCCATGTGTTTTCAGGGTGAGATAATAAAATGCAGAATGTAATTTTTTTTTCTAAGAATATATACTGAAACAATCTCTTAGGGTGCTCCTACTACTGAAGAGATATATGTAAAGTTTCTTTAAGGTAAATGAAGACAAAAATATCCTGAGTTTTTAAATGGAGCTTTCTTTTGTTGACAACTTTCCACTTATTTTTAGTTTTACTAATAAAATCTGCTGACTGAATAGTGATTACTTTTGTGGGAGAAAAAATGGAATGGACTGGGAGGTGGCACAAGGGAGCATTCTTGGGTGTTCAAATACCTTATATCCTGACCAGGGTTGTGTATACATATGCAAAAATTCATTGAGTGGTACCCTTGAGATTTATGTATGTAAGCTATCTTTAAATATATATATTTAAAAACTCTTGACTTAGTTTGGTTTCTGTGAAGAAATACTCTATTGTCTGTATGGACCACTTCCATTTTTATTAAATTTGTATTTGCCTGTTCTCTCCATTTGGGTCTCATGCTAAATTACATGGCTAAATTAACACCAGTTTAAGTGTAGTTTCTAAATGGAAATCTAATATCGTCCAGTATCTTAGTCACAAATTCTGTTTTATAAATAGCAATTACATTTTTTTGATGGTGCAGTGATCATTCACATATTCCAAGAGGCACTGAAAGTCCAGAAGTAATTCAGCAGCATGAGGGCGAACCTCTGTTGCTGGCCAAGTAGGCTGCTGCTTTTGTGGTATGGGCTGAGAGGTTGGAAGTTCTCCAGTCCAAAAATATCTGCCCATGGTCCTGTGGCTGCTCCATAAAATCTGTTTTCAGGGCTCTGTTCTTTTCAGGTAGAGAATTAAAGATTCTTCTCATACTTTAAGCACTACCTCAATGCCACCTTCTCAGTGATACCCATGGCCAGAACTAATTTCTTTTATTTTCAACACATTGATGCCATTCACTTACCCATTCAGACATTCAGTAATATTTATGAAGTCCTGGCATGAATCAGGCATAGAGTGGCCTTGAGGACAGACAAATAAGACATGACTACCTCTTAGTAAGGTTTTAGTTTAGAGTAGTAGTTCTTGAAATTAGTTTCTCATTAGAACTGCTATGGGAAAATGCAGATTTGTCAAAAACACAGATCCAAAGGCATGGGAAATGGGCATGTATATTTTTCACAAGTTCCTACATGATTGTGATACACATTTCTGGTGACCTGGTTTCCCTTCTTCCACAATATTTCCACTATAAGAACTTGACCCACTTTGGGAGTAAAAAGAGTATATTGAACTGAATCTCTCCAACTTATTTTAGATGTAAGAACTGGCTATGATTGTACTGCTTGGAGGGAATATTCTTCTTCCAACGTGAATGGTGGATAGTGAGTGATATATCAAATATTTGTTGAACACAAAATGAATGACTGACAATCTTTTCAAACTGAGCTATCTTCAGATGAAACATCTCTCATATGGCATGGCTTCAAGACCTATAAAAGAACTTTAAAGTTGGCATCTGAGATTCCTAGTTTCTAGGGTGAAAAAAAAAAGGAAACTTGATGCTCAATGCTTTTGTCATGCTTTCACTTAAAAGTGTCTAAATAATTTATACGTTTTTTATTGAGCAAAAGAAAATAGCTTCATATTTAATGGCAAGGATCACACAAAGATAATCTTAAACCTTTGATTTCAAGGAGCATTGAGTTTTCTTTGGAGGACATTTTACAGGATTAAGACTTAACTTATTTTAAATTTGTATTTTAAGATACGTTGTTTACAAAACAAGACCTATTCTCCATTTTTCTAGGTTAAATAATATGAAATCAAGTCACAGTTGGAAATGCCATAGTCTGCACAGACTAAGCACAAAGAGAAAAGAGAATGCATACACATGATTGCATGCTGAAAAAATTTTGATGCTATTATTTAGATCAATGTGTTAAATACTTGGAAGATCCCAGGAATAATAATGTTATGCAATTTGCAACATATCACATTTTCAAAATGATGAACTTTTAGGAATTTGGTAATGAGGTGATAATGAGATGATGAAGTGTGAACGAAGTTAGTTTCTGCTTTGCATTTTTTTAGTCCATTATCTTTATTGCTGTCTTATAACGCTTCAGTCTATATACTGACCTTTTATTCTGACTGCTACCTTAACTGTGCCTATCACACATTTTTGGGAGATGACTATAAATTATGAAAGGTTGAAAGTGCCCCAAAAGTGTTAAATCAAATGCTATAAAATTGAGTGTTGACATTTTTCAAAAGTGCAAAAAGTGCAAGAGCAAGAGTTTCAGGGTGTTGAATATTACCATGGAAGGAAAGTGTACCTGGGAAAATTAAATCTGAGTATAGAGGGTGAGGTAACTTTTATATTTGGAATAAAAGGTTGTTTTCTTACTTTTTGCTAATAGAATATAATTAAGAATCTAATTGCTTTTTTCTTCTTCAAATCTGATACTGGAAGGGCAGGTAGGTCAGGACACTGTCTGGCTCGTTTATTACAATAAAATGCAACATGCTGACCTGAAAACAAAGTGATAGAAAAGGGCCTCCCAGGGATACAGCACCTGCAGGCATAAGGACCAATTAGATATTAATTTAAGCTCCAAATATATAAACACACTACCTTGTTCTAAGGAAATGTTAATATAGTTTTATTTCTTTATGTTGAGCATTTGGTATAATAAGAATATACCGAGACTATTAA
Organism: Neomonachus schauinslandi; assembly: GCF_002201575.2. Lineage (NCBI taxonomy): Eukaryota > Metazoa > Chordata > Mammalia > Carnivora > Phocidae > Neomonachus > Neomonachus schauinslandi. The sequence goes on along the minus strand of NC_058410.1, from coordinate 91,186,073 downwards.
GTGGCCCAAACTGAGTGGACCTCCTTACTTAGAAGGGAAATAAAAGGTATTTGTGTTGGCTTTTGAAAAATTAATAGGGTGTTGAGCATAACTATTTGAAGATATGTCCTATTTAAATTTAAATAACATATTTTCCCACAATCTCAATGATTTTATTTTTCTTCAGTTGTTAATCAAATTAACTAAAAGTGATATGGAGCAGGGTGCCTGGGTGGCTCAGTCTGTTAAGTGTCTGCCTTTGGATCAGGTCATGATCCCAGGGTCCTGGGATGGAGGTCCATGTTGGGCTCTCTGCTCAGCAGGGAGCCTGTGTCTCCCTCTCCCTCTGCCTGCCGCTACCCCTGCTTGTGCTCTGTCAAATAAATAAATAAAATCTTTAAAAAAATAAAAGTGTTATGGAGCTACTATAATATTAATTGTATTATAGTATTTTTTTGGAAGATTTTATTTATTCATCTGAGAGAGGGAGAGAGGGGGAGAGAGAGAGAGAGAGAGAGAAAACAAGCAGAGGGGTAGAGTGTTCTTTTGTTCTTTTCAAGCTCAATGAGTGTTCTTTTGTTCCGCTTAAGTGTGTATGCAAGGGTCCTTGGGCATGCTCCTGGACTTCAGTATTTTAGATTTCACAGGGGGAAGAATTGGGGTCCTTTTGCTGTAGCACAAGATGGGTTCTTGTAGGTCAACTGCCCTGTGTCAGCTGCTGGGGTAGGGGGAGAGGTACTTGTTAGCCATGAAAGATGGATGCACACTATGGGAGCTGATCCAGCTGTATCCCTTCTTTTTTTTTTTTTTTAAATTTTATTTATTTATTTGACAGAGAGAGACACAGCAAGAGAGGGAACACAAGCAGGGGGAGTGGGAGAGGGAGAAACAGGCTTCCCGTGGAGCAGGGAGCCCAATGCGGGGCTCTATCCCAGGGCCCTGGGATCATGACCTGAGGCAAAGGCAGACGCTTAACAACTGAGCCACCCAGGCGCCCCTAGCTGTATCCCTTCTATAGAGAAGAGTAAAGAAAAAGTAAGTAAAGAATTGCTTCTTCCAGTGTTTAACTCTTGAGTTTTCCTTGGCCACACTGATACCAAGATGAAATAGGTAGAAGTGTTTGGAGATCTCCCCTGGGACTGGTAACTAGGCACCATGTTCTGCTCCCCTGGGACTGATACTTGGTGCATGGTTTTCTGCTCTATACCTTCCATGAACTTGGGCTAATGTTTCTCTCTCTTACTCCAAAGCACTTTGTGGGTATTTTTATATTAGTATTTATCACATTACTTGGATATGAATCTGTCTGTCCAACTATACTCTAAGTTACTTGGAAGATCAGTACACTGGACTAGAACAGCTGTCTTCAGTAATTTCTAAAGTGTTCTCATAATTTTCATGACTTCCACCATTTCCTACTTGATTACAAATCCCAAATCTGTATGTCCATTCTGGATCTTTTTTATGAGTACCAAGGTTTTCTTAGCAGTTTACCTTCTAAGCAGTTCTTCTCTCATTATATGTGTCACAATGCATTGGATCATTTATTTTTTTATAGCTCAGGACCCTCAATGTCAAGTATTGCTCAAATCATTTTGTACTTAATTCTTATGTACTAGATACATGCGATCTTACGTACTAAATACATGCACAATCTGGGGAGATTATGTCTTGGATTATCTGGTTTGACCCAAAATGTCATTACAAGCATCCTTATAAGAGCAACTCAGACAGAAGAGGAGAAGGCAATGTGACCATGGAGGTAGAGATTGGAGTGATGTAGCCACAACCACGGAATGTTGTAGCCACCAGAAGCTGAAAGAGGCAAGAAACAGATTTTCCCCTATAACTTTCAGAGGGAGCATGACTATGAGCTATCCTTAAATTCAGCCTAATGATACCAATTTTGGATTTCTAGCCTCCAGAACTCTGAGAGAATATTTTAAGTCACAAAGTTCATGATAATTTTTTATAGTAGCCATAGGAAACTAATACAAGGTCCTACTATGTTTCTGCACTGGGTCATATGGTGTAGGTAAAAAAAAAACCAATGGGACACTGGCCTTGACCTTGAAAAGTGGAAGACTGTTTGTATGATAGGTTGGTTTTGGCATGAAGGGCTATGCGCCAAAGTAAGCTGCTTTCATTTCCCAGTGACCAATCAGCAGCCAATGGAGGCTTTAAGTACAAGGGTAGCACCATCACCTTTGTTTCTGAAGGAGATGGAGAATACAGAATTGAGGATACTAATGACATTGTTGCTCAGGTAAGAGTTTAATAAGGGTTTGAACTGAAACAGTGGCCACAGCACCAGGGAGGAGAGATTTTAATTTAAGAGACTTTTCTGAAGTGGAACGGAATAATTATATCATTTTGAGCCATCTTACCCTTCTGGGCTCAACATCTTGTCCCTAATAATTCTTTCTGTTAGATTTTTGGCCTTTTGTTAAAATACCTTATGTAAATTGTAGTAGTTCTTCTGAAAAATGATTTGAGTATTATTTTGAAAATGTTTTTACTGGAGATAATATTCTTTTAAAATGTGATTTTAAATAATCTTTTCCCATATTCTTGATAGTGTTGTTTTTTTTTTTTTAAGTGGGAACCTTTGGAAAATGAATCCACATGGAAATTTATACCATACACAACTTTCATCACGTAAAGATCACTAATATTATGATTTAATTTTAGGTGATCTTGAATATCACTTGAATGATGAATCAAATTTTTGTAAATGGATATAACTACCTTTTCAAGTGTTAAATCCCAGAGAAATATATAAGATTAAATAAAAAGCATTCTAACTATGCATTGATGGAATCATTTTGCCAATAATCAAATAGACTAGTCAGATTAGGAAGTGATGAGTTTTTAATAAATCATTCTGAAGAATAAGTGCAATTATTATTTAAATGAAGTGAATAAACATGGAGTCACTGCCAGGCTGCTCTAAACTAGTAATAATTACTTTATTAAAGGTTAATAAATGTCAAGTAAAAGCAGCTATGACCTGCTAAAGGTTAAGCTGAAAACAGCTAAAATGAAAAAAAGGAAGTTCTGATTATTACATTTATTGAATGACACTGACACTCAGAGAATAGACAATTCTGGAATGATTAAATGATAATTAAATTTCAAACAAGCATCTTTAACCTCTAAACATGAAGATAATTTAAGGGTCCTACCAGACTCATGTTGCTTACTAATGTATTTCTCTGAGTGTTTGGCCCACAGCAGGTGCTCAATGAATGCCTGGTGAATAAATCAATGAATTTTTTTTTCTTTTACAAATAAAGAGAGAATATTTGGTGACTGAAGGCTAGAAGGGGGTAGCGTTTTTGTTAATTTTGGCTGAAACCTAAATTTTATATAGCCTGGTGTCATAAGTATGTTTTCCAGAGAGAAGGCACCTATTTATTTATCCATTTTCATTTGATATTAGCCTTTTTTCCCCTTAGTGCAATCATCAGAAAATAATCATATGTAGCTATGAAGTTTGCTTTGCATCCTCCTATGAAATCAAATTTGTTTAGTTTTTTTGGCTCTTACTCCCTTCTAGTATGGGCTATTTTAAAAAGTCATAATGTTTTTAATGACACTGAACAGCCTGCAGGGGTCATTCATGTTTCTTTTTTCTTTTTATTTATTTTTTCTTAGCACAGAATGACAACATTAACAAATGTATCAGTTTTCTCTAGATGTAAATGTTTAGTATATTAAAATATACATACTTTTTGGTGGTGCCCTGCTGTGGAATGCTCTTGCTTTGTAATGAGCTTTATTATCTATCGGAAAATGTGTAATGGAAGGTGGTCCTTGAGAAATCAAATTACACTTAATTTCTCTTAATAACGAACAAGAAAACTCTGTAGAGAAAATAGCTTTCTCATATGTTCAAGTCTCAAATAGGTCCTAAGGGTTGAGGCTGTGCACATGTACACAGAGACCAGAGAGATCCCAAGTCACCCAACTATCCTTGGCTGACAGAACCTGCATGCAGGTGCAGAGATTCTGTGAGAGAACCTGGTGGAAAGTTGAAAGCCTGGGAAGAGTTGAAAATGATCTAAAGGTTTAATATTTTCTGCAGTTCACACACAGATCCATCAGCAGAAAATGGAAGACTTACTGGCTTGAGGTGTGGAACAACCTCTGTGCAATCTTACACTGAATACTAAGCTATACAAATGCATGGGTGATATCTAGGAAAGCAAGCTTAAAAATAAAAACAAGGAAAATAATAACTGAGCAGAGATATCAGTGGCTGCACATTTTGGTGGAGACATACTACATAAATTTAGTCTAAGCAAGTTTACTAATCAAAGAAAACAAAACAACATCCCCCAGGAGAAAAATAGAATCCAGAGTTGTTACAATATACTATTCAAAAGGCCAGTGTTAAGGGCACCTGGGTGGCTCAGTCATTTGAGTGTCCAACTCCTGATTTCGGCTCAGCATATCATCTCGGAGTCATGGGATCCAGCCCGGAGTGGGGCTCTGTGCTCATGCGGGAGTCTGCTGGAAATTCTCTTTCTCCTTCTCCGTTGCCCCTCCCCACACACAAGCTCTCTGTCTCTCTCTGTCTCAAATAAATAAATAAATAAGTCTTTAAAAAAATAAAAGGCCAGTGTTTAAAAACAAAACAAGGGTGCCTGGGTGGCTCAGTTGGTTAAGCGACTGCCTTCGGCTCAGGTCATGATCCTGGAGTCCCGGGATCAAGTCCCGCATCGGGCTCCCTGCTTGGCAGGGAGTCTGCTTCTCCCTCTGACCGTCCCCCCTCTCATGTGCTCTCTCTCTCATTCTCTCTCTGTCAAATAAATAAATAAAATCTTAAAAAAATAAAAAATAAAAAAAATAAAAACAAAACAAAATAAAACTATGAGACATTCAAAGAAATAATAAAGTGTGACATGTATTTAGGGGAAAAAGTAGTGAATAGAAACTCTCTGAGTGTCCTCAGATGGTGGAGTTAGCATACAAAGATTTATTTATTTGTTTATTCAAAATGATTTATTTATTTATTTGACAGAGAGAAAGAGGGAGAGAGAATGAGAGCAGGGGGAGGGGTAGAGGGAGAGGGAGAGAAGCAGACTCTCTGCTGAGTGGGGAGCCCAATATGGGGCTTGGAGCTCAATCTCATGAACCTGAGATCATGACCTGAGCCAAAACCAAGAGTCAGATGCTTGACGGACTTGAGCCATCCAGGTGCCCCTAGCATACAAAGATTTTAAAGCAGCTATTTTAAATATATTTAAAGAACTGAAGGAAACTATATTTAAAGAATTAAGGGAAAGTAGATGACAATCATTCAGTGAATAGAAAATCCAATAAGGAGAAGGAAATTATTTTATTTTTTTAAGATTTTTACTTATTTGAGAAAGAGAGAGAGAGAGAGCACATGCACGCGCATGAGTCGGGGAGGGGCACAGGGAGAGGGAGAAGCAGACTCCCCGCCAAGCAGGGAGCCCGATGAAGGGCTCCATCCCAGGATCAGACCTGAGCCAAAGGCAGACGCTTAACCGACTGAGCCACCCAGGTGCCCCAAAGAGATGGAAATTATTGAAAAATAGAGAACCAAATGGATATTCTGTAATTGAAATGTACAATGACTGAAAGGAAAATTTACTACAGGGGCTCAACAGAAAACTGGAGATGCCAGAAGAAAGAATCAATGACTTGAAGATAAATAAATAGAAATTATCCAAACAGAAGAACAAGGAAACAAGACTGAAGTAAAATGAACAGTCTCAGAGATATGTGGGACAGTATAAATCATAGAGACATATGTGTATCAAGTCCTAAAATGATAACAAAAGGAGAAAGGGGCAAAGAAATATTCAAAGAAAAAATGCCTAAAAACTTCCCAAATTTTATGAAAAAACATTAATTTATAAATCCAAGAAGCTCAATGAATATAAAGTAGGATAAATACAAAATTATCCACATCTAGACACAGAATAGTCAAACTTTTGAAAGCCAAAGAGAAAACCTGGAAAGTAGCAAGACAAAAACAACTCATCAGATACAGGGAAAAAACAATACGATAGTTAGCTGACTCCTCATCAGAGATGATACAGGTCAGAAAGCACTGGAATAAGATAATCTACTGGTAACCTACTAAATGACCTCCTGGGATGTTGGCAAATATGGGCTGAACTGGGAAGCTGACTGGATAGTCAGGCCACAAAATGAGAATCTCTCTTCTGTAGTTCTTGTCAAAAGAACTGAGAAGAGTCCGCCGTGAGGCTTCAGGTCCCCACAGTTGCATAGGTCCCTCCCAGAGAAGGCACAGGTATTTCATATTTGTAATTCTGACTTATTTTCTTTAGAAACCTTCCCAAGTTACAAAGGCTTCAGGGCTCTACAAAACATAGACGTACCACTGGAAGGAAAACTTAGGTCTATTACTGGAAAGAAACATAATTTTATATAGGTCAAATCAGACAAACTGGAAAGCTCTCTTTTGCATATGTGGTAAAATACACATAACAAAATTTGTCAGTTTTAAAATCTACAATGCAATGACATTTGGTATATTAACAATGTTGTGTGACCATCACCACTATCTGGTTCTAGAATATTTTTATCATCCCAACAGAAAACACTATACTCGTTAAAGCAATCACTCCCCATTCCCCCATTTCTCTTGCCCTTGGCAACCACTAATCTATTTTCTCTTTCAATGGAATTGCCTAGTCTGGAATATTTCATACAAATGGAATCATACAGTATGTGGCAATTTTGTGTCTGGGTCTGACTTCTTTCACTTAGCATAATGTTTTCAGTTTTATTCATGTTGTAGCATGTATCAATATTTCATTCCTTTTCATATGGAAAGGCCTTTTTTTTAAAAAAAGATTTTATTTATTTATTTGACACAGAGAGAGAGACAGCAAGAGAGGGAATACAAACAGGCGGGAGTAGGAGAGGGAGAGGAAGGCCTCCCACTGAGCAGGGAGCCTGATGTGCGGCTCAATCCCAGGACCTCGGGATCACGACCCGAGCTGGAGGCAGACGCTTAAGGACTGAGCCACCCAGGCGCCCCTGGGAAGGCCTTTTAAATAAAAGAGTTTTAGAAAGGATGTAGCCAATTGAATAAGAGAATTCCAAGAGTAAAATTTGAAAGAATGACTCAGATACTATGGGCAGAACTTTTCATAGCATTATACTGCATTCAATTCTTTAAACCAGTGAACTAGAATTTACCTGTCTTTTCTTGTCTTCATATTGATTTCTGTCAAATGATCTTGACTAACTCCTAAGCTTTTTTTCGACTCATATACATTCTGCTCAGAAATAATCCTTGTGCTGTTTGCCTGTCCTTCCCCTCCCCCTTTGCCTGATCTCCAAGTACTGCCTTTCTCATCTGGGTCAGCATCCAAACTGCCCACCAAAGTTCCAGAGAAAAAAAAACTATTTCCCCCTGATTTTAGTGAGAACATTTGAAAATAACATGTTCTTTGCTAAATACCTGAAGCTCATTTGAATGTCTGCTTTCGTACTTAAAAAGCTATGTATGTATGCTACCTACAGGTGAAAAATAATGGCCAGGTTCACTAATGTTACCACTGTGCTGTCAATCTCTAATTTGCTATAAAGTATTGGGAGACATTTCGGGTAAGACGGATTCTACACAAACAAAATTATATCTAATTTTTTCCTGTTATGAAGTGTAATTACTCTACATAGCTATAAAATACTATGCAGTTTTCAGTAATTTATTTAGCATTTTGTTGACTCTATTTTAGTCTACTGTACTGTAAAGGTTGAAGGACCCTTTATGTTTTGTCTGAGGTGCCATCCACAAAATACCGCACCTTACTATGCAAATAATGTCTGCAAAAGATGTCTGCTGCATTTCTAATAGGACAGCCTATTAGCGCTTGGTTTGATGTTCTTCACGCTTTGCTTGTCTCTGCCCACAACTGTGTCCATTCTCAGTGAAAGGCTAGTATAATCTTCATGTTTATCCAAACCACAAAGTCTCTAAAAACATATCCTTTAGACTTTGGATACATACCATGGTCTATTTTAGTGTTCTTAGAACTTTAGTCTTCTGTACATTTGAAACTTACAGAATGTTTTTGAAAAGCTTTCTGTTCTTATGTCATATTTTAACATTATTTAATTTTATAACATTTCACTTATACCTAGCTTTGAAAGTCTCCTGTCTTGCTTGGGTAACACAGATATGATAATAAAATCAGCCTTCATCTGCTAGCTCATGCATTCTCAACAGGGCAATGTTGTTCCCAAGGAGTGAAAATTATTTCTTAGGGGCAGCAAAAAAATCTCAATCTTTTTAAATCACAGATATGCATACACTACACAAGCAGATATGCAGTATATCCATGGCACTGAAATTTCCTGGATGGTGCAATTAGGAAAAAGATGTCCAAAAATGTACTTTTAGGGGGACAATAATGAAAACAGTGGACTGAGAAATACTGGTCCAGCTCTTTCAAGTTCAATAGCGTGTTGATATTCACTACTCCATTTAGCAGGAAAGCTAAGGTCACACAGCATGTACATGGCAGATCCATGCCTGCACCCTGGTGTTCTCTCTTCATATCTGTGCTCCTCTGTGGGGTGGTGGACTAGGCATTGATGGACTCTTGCAAGGAAGAAATACCTTTCAAGACTGTTTCATACATTAACAGAATGTTCAGTCTTCAAACTTAAGGAATTTATTCATAGTTTCCACTTTTTGCCTAGTATGTGTGTGAAACCTCTCCCTTGTCTTAAATGGGCCACATATTCCTTCAGATTTACACTGGCCGTGGATAAAGAAAAGTGTAGAAACAGGAGGGTGGGAGCACTGGGTGTTATACGCAAACAATGGATCGTGGATCACTACATCAAAAACTAATGATGTAATGTATGGTGATTAACATAACATAATTTAAAAAAAAAAGAAACAGGGGGTGGGGAATTGTTTCTAGTTCTCATGATCCAAATCACTTTGGCTCTACAGGGACAAGGATTCCTGACGGTTTGGGGTATTCAACTTTTTGTCTGCTTTTAATCTTTCTTACCCTCAAGGTCTACTAAGTCAGCTTTGATTTTAGTAACATGATTCTAAGAACCCACAGGTACTGCTCTTTCTCTGTATTCCTCTTTACAATGCTCCAAATATTTCTAAGCATCCTCTCTTAAAGTAACTTAGATATGTTAGTGCCAAAACATTCATTTAAAAAAAAAATCATTATTTTCAACCTAAATGGCAGTAGCATCGGGGCTGAGCTCACTCCTCAACTGAGGGCAGAAAAGGGAGCAGGAAACGATATTTCTTGGAATTAAAGAACATTTCTATTTTACATGATTTGCTAGCAAATAAAAGTGTTCTAGGGGACTGGTGGGATCATTGAAGGTCATCTCATTTCATTTTTTTCCCTTTTTTTTTGGAAGAGGTAGGAGAATAAGATGCGAACATGTGGTTATTGACTGTGATTATAGTGTAAAATGTGAGGTAGAACATGGAGGAAATGAGGCTGAAAAGGTCTGTGCGATCAGATCATGAAGAGGATGCATATAGGGAGATGAGAAATATGGGTTTTATCTATAGGTGAGTGGTTCTTAAAATACCCTTTATGTAGCCTTCTGGTTTCTGTGGAAGCCTTTCAGATAACGCCACAGGGGGCAGGAAAGAGAAGCCAAGTAGATGTGGCTCTCTAACTCATTTCATCAGCAGAGTTCAGGTCATGCCTGTGTTTTTCCATCTATGTTGTCTGTCTATCTATCTATCTATCTATCTATCTATCTATCTATCTATCTATCCATCTATCTATATCTATCTATCTATCATCACCATTATTATCCATCTTTAATTTACTGAGCTTCTATATAAGATATCTTTGAAGAGGAAATCTACTGACATATGTATCCCAGTGGATCATCTGGTTAATCTATTCAGCAGGAAACTGGATACCATAGTACCCTAGTTCTAGAGGTGTGCAGCAGTTGGCTCATACCAACTTGCCAGAGCCAACTGTTAAATTTCAGGAATTTGGGGAGCTGGTTGACATCAGGTTGGCAGCTTAAAATTGATGTGAAGCTTCAATTCATGCTTGGGGTATTAAACCAGTGAAATCAGCGAATGCTACACATCAGACTCTGCAGCTCCTTCCCCTCATCCTTGCAAAGAGCTGGTTTTTAAATGTTTACTAGCACACCACTGCCAGTTCTCAAACTTCAGTGCACAGTAGAATTATCTGGGGAGATGTAAAAATTCTAGTGCCTGGGCACCACCTCCAGAAATTTCAATTAAACTGGTAGAGGATGTCATATGGGCATCAGGATGATTAAAATATCCCCGGAAAGAACCCCAGGGAATACCACTGTTTCAGAGGTGGATCGAAGAGGAGGGGGCCTTACAAAGACCAGAAATGGGAGAACTAGAAGAAAAGATGACTACAGAAATCAATGAGTTAGAAAGTTTCCAGCTCCATAAGTTAGACAATGGCAAGAATATTTTGCACCCTATAAAAACTCTTTAATTGTTAAGATTTTCTCAAATAGAGTGGGCCACTTTCAGGGGAAATGTGGAAGCTGGGTGGCTGAATGTCAGTGCTGTTGTTGAAAGTTGCCTTCATTGAAGGGGAGACTGGGACTGATAAATAATCGTTAGACTAGAGGGATGCAAAAATTTAATGACTATCTAATCAGGCACATGAGATTCTGATTTAATTTATTGCAGAATCCGGTGTACAAAATGATCTTGCCAAAAAAAAGTAATGGAGAAAGAATAACTATTCAAACCTTTAGGACTGCATGCTCTGGCTCCTTATAAATAAATACTTCTGCCCAAATGGCCATGAGTAAAGCCTTTTTCTTTAGTTCAATGTAGTAACACTAGTGTTTTAAGGTTGGTTTTATTATATTGTTACTTTGTTTTTAATTGTGTTTATCATACACAAGAAGCTTCACCTCAATACCAAGGCTAAAACTCTTAAAACACACTGATATTTTAGATGGTTATAAATGGCAATTAATTATTTTAAAATCTGTCAGGGATAATGTCTATTTCAAGTGTGTTCAATACACTTTCTAAAACATGAAAACAAGATAGTTAAAATACTTACATGTTAAGAATCTTGAAAGAGTTTTCTTGCTACTATTTTCTACATTTACTTGATTTATTGGTTTAAAGTTATGGCAAAATTATTTTAGATTGCAGTTGGTCATTACTCAGCATTAATTGAAGTGAAAAAATAAATCAAAGTTATTTCTTAGCATGATTTCTACTCAAGACAGGTTACTTGATTCTGGCTTCCCAAAAATGATGTTATTTAGCAGTGAGAAAGGAATGCAAACACATTTGGCTTGAACTTGACGTGTTCATGGATTATGATATTGCTTAGCAAAGCAAAAAATTCTGAAATCTAGCTTGAAGTCATTGGTTAAAAAAAAAAAAAAAGCCCTAATGTAAATGCATCTGCACACATTTCAATTGCAGTCACTTTTCCCACAAATCAGCTTTATCAGCTCCATTAGCAGTTGAAGCCAATAAAAATCTGAAGCTGACTTCCTGCTGCTTAGTCTCCTAAGTGTCAGAAATAATATATTCTGTGTTACAAATGTCCCAGAGGTATGCATGTCTGCTACTTAATGTTGCTATAACTTATTCTCCAGGATAAACAACTGCCCTTATGCTCATTAAAAATTGTTTTTAAAAATAGGAAATTGAGTAAAAACAAACTAATAAGTGAACAGCCTGACACAGATGAACTGCCAAGAACAGACTCGTTCCGTAGTCACATCTCCCACTGACATCAGACTTGGCTTGGCTTTTATCCACATTATTTTCCATTCATTTATTTGCTTATTTAGTCTTTTACATCATAATTGAGAACCCTTGAGTAGTAAGACTAAACATTATCAAAACTTTGGACAATATGACTGCGAGTTATTCCTTGCTAGTTATTATAATTACTTTTTTCTTTCTTCATCTAAGAATATAGTCTGGCATAGAATCAAATTTTTTAGGTTAATTAAAAATATTTTCTTTGAAAAATTTTTATTATTCATTGTACTAATTGGAGATACCATGTTTTTCTGTAGCTGCTTAGAAAAACACAAACCAAACAGAGTGTACTTGGCCAACTATGTTCTTCCCTATTTATCTCAAATTTAACAAGTATTTATGGAGCATCTACTATGTGCTGGGTGGATGCAGAGATGAATAAAACATATACACTGTCCTTAAGGAGCTAACAGTTTAATGGAGAAGATAGATGTAAACTAATAAGTATGATCAGCACTATCACAAAGATGTTCAGAAAGCCCAAGATTGATTGATTGATTGACTTATTGATTGATTGCCTGTACTATTAATGCAGGTTCAAGAAGCCCTAGAGTATGGTTTGTGTCTTGGGACTTGGACAGTTTTAGAGACAACTGGAGGGAGATGAAGAAGAGAGGGAGAGAGAAGGAGCAAGAGCACCAGAAATGGTTTTGCTCTTCCTGTTTCTTTCACTTTAACCTCTATCTCAAGACCTTAATAGTGAAGCATTCTTTTTGTTCTGAGTCTCTCCATGTTGTTAGAATTTTTTTTTTAAATTTTTAATTTATTTTTGACACAGAGAGAGACAGCGAGAGAGGGAACACAAGTAGGGGGAGTGGGAGAGGGAGAAGCAGGCTTCCTGTGGAGCAGGGAGCCCGATGTGGGACTCGATTCCAGGACGCTGGGATCAAGACCTAAGCCAAAGGCAGACGCTTAACGACTGAGCCACCCAGGTGCCCCTTTGTTGTTAGAATTTTTAACTGGCTGGTCTCATGGCATCATTTAGCATTCTAAGATTCTAGGTCAGGGCTGTCCAATATAAATACAATCTGAGCCACATATGAAATTTAAAAATTTCCAGAACCATATTATAAAAAATGAAAAGAAACAGGTGAAATTAATTTTAAGAATATATTCAATTTAATTCAATATATCCAGAACATATCACTTCAAAATATAATCGAAGTAGAAAAAAGGTATTTTACTTTAAAAAAGACCCAGTGTGTATTTTACATTTATACCACAGCTCAATTCAGATTAGCCACATTTCAAGTGCTCAGTAGCTGCATGAGGCTGGTGGTTATTTGTGTTGGACAGCGCAGTTCTAGACATTTAACTCTTTAGGGCTCCCCTTTATCTACTTAATCCTGTGTGTGTCTAAGAATCTTGACAATTTATCAGACAGCTTCTCTCAGGCTGAACCAGGGAAAGTCATTTTTTAATATCCCCTCAGGGGAACCAGAAAGCAACTCTGTGGGAGTTATATGGATGGCAAGTTGGTTTAGTTCTAAATTCTTGCAAAACTGGAAAGTTTTCATATTTCTTTCTCCAAACCATGAGATTGCTCCAGGGACTTGGATGTGAGCGAAGGAAGAAAATGGACATGTGAATTATTCATTATATATATATACATATATACATGATACATATAAGGTGTGTGTGTATATACACACACACACAAAATAAATATAATGAATTATATTATATATGTAATATGTATAATGAATAAATATAATATATATATAATGAATATACAGCTTTTGGTATCTATCTCTTTACTAAGATATAATTTTATACAACACAATTCACTCACTTAAGGTGTACAAGTCAGTGGTTTTTTAGTATACCTCTCAGAGCTGTGCAACCGTCATAACAATCTAACTTTAGAACATTTTCATTATCTCAGATAGTTAACTCCATGACAATTTAGTACTCACTATCGATTCTCTCCCTATCCCCCAGTCCTAGGCAACCACTAACCTATTTTCTCTATAGCTTTGCCTAATTTTGAGGATTATGCATAATAATGCTATGGATATTCATGTGTAAGTTTTTGTGTGAACATACACTTTCATTTCTTTCGGATATAAACCTAGTAGTAGAAACTGTTCTCCAAAGTAGCTGCACCGTTCTGCATCCCCATCAGCAATGTGTGAGGCTTCCAGTCTCTCTGCATGCTTGCTAGCACTTGTTATTGTCTGTCGTTTTGACGATAGCCGTCCCAGTGGGTGTGAAGCTGTATCTCATTGTGGTTTGGGTCTGCATTTCCTTAATGCTAATGATGCTTACCATTTTTCATGTGATTATTTTTCGTTTTGATATCTTTGGAGAAATGTCTGTTCAAATTCCTTGCCCATTTTTAATTGGGTTGTCTTTTTATTGCTGAATTGTAAGAGTTCTTTATATATTCTGCATACAAATTCCTTACCAGATACCTTGATTTTTACATATTTTTTCCTATTCTATAGGTTACTTTTTCATATTCTTGATGGTGTCCTCTGAGGCACAAAAGTTTTTAATTTTGATGAAATGCAATTTATTTTTTCTCTTGTTATTTTTGCTTTTGGTGTTGTGGCATGCATTCTATTTTCAACACCTTTGTGAACAAAACTAGAGATTGCCTCTGTTCACATGGAGCTGATGGAAAAGAGATGCAATTAAATAAGCCAGAAGGGCAGGGTTCAAAGTATTTTGGATTTACCCTGCAAGGACAATTAATATCAACTCCTGGTGGGGAGAGGCCAGAGAAGGTTTTAGAGGTAACAACTTAGAAACTGTCAAGAAGTATTATTTAACAGTGAAGGGAAGAAAGAATCTAGTCATGTTTACTGTTCCTGGATGTAATTTTTAAAATCCTTTGAATGTGATGACATTCTTCATTTCTGACATTCTTCATTTAAAATCCTTTGAATGTGATGATATTCTTCATTCTTACAAGGCAGTGCCTTGTAATGTGTGTGTGTTTGCGTGTGTGTGTTTAGAGAACACGCTGTTGGATCTTGCAGCCTATCTTAGGTCATCTTCCTGGGGGTCAGTTATTGGTTTGGCTGAGCACAGAAGTGCTGGTTTGATAGAGATTACTGGTTGATAGAATAGTAGATAAAGTCATAGAAAGACAAAGCTCCATAATCAGCTTATATTGTGGTTAAGTCCAAAGCCAACTAATTGCAAATAACTTCTATATTCAGAAAAAAATACACTGTGTTCAGGAATCTTCCAAGGGCTCTGCGGGTCCCTTCTATCTATCCCAAACAGGATAAGAAATAACAATTTCACCTTCAGCTTTTGCTCTTGACCAAGCCAGTCCTTACCTTTCCTTTTATATTTTAAAGTCTGTTTAGGTAAATGTGTAACTTATCATAAACATTGGGCAAAACTGTAGGTAACAGGTTCTTAAAATTATCACTTGTACCAAATGTCAAACAGCAGGAATTGAAATTAAAACAGACATGAAAGAGGCAATAAAGGTAAAATCAATAAAGTTGATTTCACAAAAGGCTGAGTTACACAGCTTTTATGACGAGTCCAATTTTTAGAATAGACAGAACCCTGGGGATCTATTCTCCCATTGGTGTGCATGCCTCACTCTTATTTACTTTAATGAGCCTTATCAGTGGGAAACAAGGGAAAATAGATTCTCCAGCTCTCCTTTCTTATTGCTGGCTCCAAAGCCCTTAACAAAGCACACACCATGCATTAGTTTTGGGTTCTATTCAGATAAGAGACACTTGGCAAGGAAAGTATTCAAAATTCTGCACAGCCTTCCTTGTGCATATTGTTCAGGAGATCCAGTTAGTACATAAATGGTTATTCTCTCTGTCTAGAGTGTCTTTATTCTAAGCTGTGCAGGTTTAAGAATTACCTCAAGGCAATCTGTAATGCAGATGACTTTGCAAACTAAGTGCAAATGCAGATAAAATATTGTTATATAAATAATACTGCTGATGAGAATCACCAGATAACATTTACAGGCCTCATGTTACCCTTTGCAATCTGGTGTTCTGTAAAGCCATGAGGTTGTTTTGATTTATTTGAATGAGCAGCATTGCTGAAATATTTTATAGTTGGTTGCTATATAAAAGGAAAACAGTATCCTAAAACCTAGGGTAGTCTGTTAATATGAATGCATTGATTGTAATTTTGAATATTGTGCAGTGTACCTATTTAATATGATAATTCCTCCTTGCTTCTTTGGCATTAGTTCAATTCAACAGATGAAAAATTGTGTCTCTGCCATGGAATCCAGACACGCTGTTAATTGCGAAGACATGAAATAAACAATATCCTGAAACTATGTCATTGGCAATAGTGGGCAGGCACCTAGGGAGTTTACCTACAGATCTGTGTGGAAGTCCAGAAAGGGGACTTAGCTCAGCCATATAGCATCAGTAAGGGCTTCAAGGAGATGACTCAGAGCCAAATCTTAAAGACTAGCGTAGAATTCGCAAGGTGGCAGGAAAGGTCTTCAAAGTCAGAGAACTCACCTCAATTATTGTTAAGTGCTGTATATCATTTTTATCTAAACAGTGCCTTTGGAAGAAAGAAGCAACGTAAATTTATTCTCTTTATCGAAATATATGGAAGCTTTCAGAAGTGACTGCTCCATTCCAGTCCAGTCCATTTCACAAGAATGTCTAGAGAACCTTCTGTGAGCCTTGCATTGGGCTTAGCTTCAAGGCTATTGGGTCCATAGGGCTATAACTACACTTAACTTTAGGGGGCTATCTTCTTTGACACTGTGTTCTGGGACCATTCTTCTAGTCCAAGAAGCATAGGGGAAGAAAGGAGCATAGCAGGCCAGCAACCATGGTTCCAATAGAAGGTGGCAAGGACATTGGTGGTGACAGTGGGCATATAGGGGGATAGGTCAGATGGGAGGCCATAGAAATAGTGAGCAGAAGTGGTAGAGAGAAGTGGGTACGTGAGGGGGTGTTCAAAGGCAGGGGAGGGAAGCAGGAGGGGAACAGAGATTTTTTTCTTTTACGGTTTGGGAGGTTGTTTTAGTCTAAGTCCATAGGATTAAAATATTTTGTTCCAGATCTTCCATAAAAACCCCACACGTCCTTATTCAAACTGGATAAAAGTGTAATTTCTAGTCTCCTTTGTATCTAAATCAAATTGTGATTTCATTTCCTACCTTCCTTGACGTCAAAATTCAGTCAAGAGAGTTTGGAAAGTAGGCATAAAATCTTATTAAACTGTGACATAGACTCAATCTAATCTGAGGCCAGCTCTCCTGGGAGGAAACAGTGGGAGGTTTGGTGATTCACGTGTCTCGACCTGGTCAGGACTCTGCATCCCGGGAAGGGTTGCTGAAGTGAAATGAATGTGGCAAAGCCACAGCTAGTGCTGGGGTTCTCCATCAACTTTTTCTCCCCTTGCTGCACATGTCCACCCTGTCTGCCCTACACTCACCCAGGAGTTTGCAGACCAAGCGGTCTGTTTCCCGTAATGTCTTGTGTGCTGCAGCACAGTGCCATCTTTATCTAGCAGGATTCTGCTGTGCGGCTGGACTGCGACATTCCGATGAAACGTGCAGTCAGTTATCCACATGTTTCTAAATACAGGGATGCTTGGCACTAAGGAAACTGGGTAAATCGATTTGTTCTTTGCTTGTTTGCTGAATCCTCTGCCAAACCTGCACTTGTTTTAATTTATTCTTTTTACCAATGACCTGAAGAAAAGTCTATCAATCTATATCTATACCTATATCTATCTATAGTTCTATTTATGTATTTATGTGTATGTGTGTGTATAAAATCACTTCTAGTTTTAGTAAAATATGGAATCACTAAAGATTTGATTAGTAACATTTCAAAGCATTTCATTTTTTATAGAGAGCACTTTTATTATTATTTATTTATTTATTTTTAGAGGGGGGATGGGGAGGGGCAAAGGCAGAGGGAGAGAGAGAGTCTTTTTTTTTTAAAGATTTTATTTATTTATTTGAGACAGAGAGAATGAGAGAGAGCACATGAGAGGGGGGAGGGGAGGGGCAGAGGGAGAAGCAGGCTCCCCGCTGAGCAGGGAGCCCAATGCGGGACTCGATCCAGGCGCCCTGGAGAGAGAGAGTCTTAAGCAGGCTCCACACCCAGCGTGGAGCCCAACAGGGGGCTTGTTCTCACAACCCTGAGATCATGACCTGGGCAGAAACCAAGAGTCAACCAAGGTGTCCCTGTTTTTTTTTTATTATTTTTAGTAAAGATACGGGATATATAGGTTATTGCCCTTTCCAGTTCCCTTGGGTCCATTCTTTTCCTCCTCCATGCTGCTCTGTGTCCAGGACGCTGACTTCTTCCCACTCTATACCTTAGAATTCCCTGCCAGGTGGCTTCTGATTGGGTTTTGTTAATGGGAAGCACCAGAAGGGACTGAAAGGTGGGAGGAAAGACAAGTCAGGGTATTTCCTCCTCCTTGCTCTCGGCCACATTTCTGGAAGGTGTTGTCGTCCAGGACAACAGCTCCTGCTTGGCAATGTCTCCATCGCAACTCCAGTTCTCACGGGGCTCCTGCAAACACGACTTCCTTCCCCTTGTCCTGAGGAGGCAACAGCCATCCTTCCTGAGGTCTCCAGGTGCCGCCACCTCAGTTCTTGGTTCATTTAATGCTCCAGCGCCTCACGCGCCTCAGCTAGTGGTCTAGTTTTTGTGGTTGGATGATGGGTTTGAAAATAGCCGGTGGAGATTTCTGTTGGTTCTTGCTTCTGCTTGCATATTTATGTTTTAAGTCTAGGGACTTTGAGGCCTGGAGCAAGCTGCGTAGCCTTTGGTGGGTTTCATTTCCTTGTGGATGAAATCATAATAGTAACACCTGCCAAGCCTTCCTCACAGCGGTAATGTAAAGACATAATGAAAAAAAAAATGGGAGCATTTTTGAAATCAATAGGAACGATATCATTACTATGAACCTCCTGGGTTTCAGTCTCTTCTCTACAATATGAAATACTAGAATGGGACTGGATGATGCTTAGAGGTCCATTCAAAAGTCAAAATTCAAAATTCTTTGTTTTTAAGAATCTATATAGGGCCTTAAAGCCAAATGAAGAAAGAAGATTTGTGTCCCACCCTTCAGCATTAATGTACATTTTACATTGGCAACACATAGAAGAGATAGGTCTCAGCGAAGAGCAGGGAATAACTATGGTTTAAAGATAGAGCAATGAGTCTGAGGATTATTGCCTTCCTATTATTTTTCTTCTCAAGCGAGTTCGAAGGGTTCACAATATTTCTAAGTTACCTAATTTGGACAAACTTCTCTCCTCAGAATCATACATGGCATAGCAGTATTTTGAATCAATTAAATACTAGTTTCTCATTTTAGAAGACAAGTATCATATGATCTCACTGATATGAGGAATTTGAGAAATAAGACAGAGGAGCATAGGGGAAGGGAGGAAAAATGAAACAAGATGAAAAGAGAGGGAGACAAACCATCAGAGACTCTTAATCTCAGGAAACAAACTGAGGGTTGCTGGAGGAGAGGGGGGTGGGGGGATGGGTTAGCCCGGTGACCGGTATTAAGGAGGGCACGTACTGCATGGAGCACTGGGTGTTATACGCAAACAATGAATCACGGAACACTACATCAAAAACTAATGATGTAATGTATGGTGATTAACATAACATAATAAAATTAAAAAAAATAAATAGAAGTTTCTCATTTTAGAGTATCAAACACTGGATGCTGTGGATTGAACTGTGCTCCCCACCTCCACCCCATTCATACGTTGAAGCCCTAACCCCCAAAGTAAATGTATAGCAGATTACCTTAAGAGGTAGTTAAAGGAAGTGTGGGGGTGGGGCTGTAATCCAGTAGTACTGAGGCATTATAGGAAGGCAAGGGAGAAAGATCTCTCTCTGCAAGCATACACTGAGGAGAAGCCATGCAAGCACATTGCAAGAATGTGTCTGTCTACAAGCCCAGGAGACTGCTCTCACCAGAAACAGACCCTGCAGGCACCTTGATCTTAAGACTTCCAGCCTCCAGAACTGTGGGAAAATAAATTTCTGTGTTTAAGTCAGCCAGTCTATGGTGTTTAGTTATGGCAGCTGGAGCTGACTTATATACTTGGAGTTAGCTCTATTAGAGATTATTAACAACTCTTGAAATTACTCAGATCAAAGGAGAGAAGATAACTAGGCATGACCTAATAGGAAAAAAAAATACCATGTTTTAGTGAGTTTAAATAAAAATGCAATTTCTCATACTTCGCTGTTAATTGTCCTTTCATACAAAGTATCATCACTGATTCGTACTCAGTGTGAAAAAATCTGTTACATTCTGTGGACGAGTAAAATTTTGAGGTAGTGATTTTGTAAAGCTAACTAAATGTAATTTTCTATTAGTCTACCGTGGGTCATTTTATGACACTAACTCTGACATCTAATCAGGAAAGTAGGATGGACAGTGGAAGGCACCCTGGATTGGCCACTGGCTGACCTCACTTCTGATTTGTGACTTTCAACAAGTCATTTATCCTCAGTGTCCTCATTTGTAAAAAGGGGTACTTGAATGGTGTCTGGGATCCCTTTGAGCTCTAACACTTTATATATGTGTTTGCCAATGCGTTGTAAGTTTGTCGAACTTTAATTAATTAGTCTGAAAGATGCTCTATAGGCTGTTAGAGAATGCTGCTAAAACTGCTTATAAATCTAATGATAGGCAAATATATTCACTATACTCTTAATTTGTCAGTGTGTTGTTTTCATTTCCCCAGCACAGAAAATAAAATATTGTGATTTTCAAGTAACAAGACAAACAAGATTCCTGATGGTAAAATGTAAAAACGGTATACTATGTAAACCAAGATTCCTTTTCATAACATTTTATGCAAATAGGACAATTTTTAAAACTTGCTATTCTAGCGACACTACGCTAGGTGGAAGCAAAGAGTAAGCTAACATGTTAAAAGGTTAGAAAGTGGTATTTCCTGTGATAAAAGAACCATACTTTTCTGGATAGTAAAGGTCATTGAAATTATAGGTTACATTCCTTTTTAAAAGATGCTAATTAGAAAAGAAGACAGCAAATAACATTGCCTATTTAAACCACTGAAATGATACCAAAATGGGCCACTGTTTAAGCCTAATCTTTACCTTTCTTCTTATAGACCCTGGCTGGTATCATAAGAAATTAAATATTGAATCATTTCTCTTAAATCCTAGGATCTGATTGATCAGTAAGTATAATACAGTAACCAGCCAAGTGGTGCTATTCATAGATCTCTTTTTTCAAAAGCTTACACGTAAAGCTTACAGCATAAAATGATAAATTGAAAAAAATTTCTCTAAAGCATATACATTTTTGAACTCAGTGATGGGAAACCTACCTTATTGTATATAATATTACATGTCACTTCTTTTAAGAATTGTATTTCTTCTCCTTTTCAAAATTAATTGGGTCTTATAATTTAGTCTCTAAAATGTGCAGTGATGTGATGATTTCCATGTTTAGGCTTGTAGCAAGTCAAAACTCAGTTTATTACCATAGTCTTTATGCAAAGTGAATTGCTTAGAGCTACTCTTGAAATGCACTGTATGGAGAAGGAAAAGCCTTTTTATTCTAGAAAAGCATTTTGAAGTTGTTTGTGTAGGCAATAAATCACAAGCGATACATTTTGTGCAATGATAATTTCTACATGGTGTGTTAGATCAAATCCATTGTTTAGAGTACACGATGGCACCTTTGTTTGTGAAATACCTAGTAATAAATGTAAGGTGTACTAACAATTACTTAACAGCAATGAAGCTGAAACTGAGAAAAAGACTGGTATTGAGAGAACTCTTTTCTGGCTGCCATCAGTATAAGGAGCCCTTAAAAACCTTTGTAACATTAGGGGCAACCATTTAATCTCTTGGGTGCAGATTCCTGATCTGTAAAATGTGAAAGCAAGGTCAGATAATCTGTAAATTTCAGTGGTTACTTCCTAAGATTCTACTTGTTCTACTAAGGCCAGATTATAATGAAAAAACTGGATCTCTAGCATTAGAATTTGTGTTCTTATCTTTGCTTGTTTCCCTATTTGGCCCATGATAGAAAAGTACAAATGGGAAATAAATGATAGATGTGGAGTTTGGGGTCATCTCTATATTCTTTGGTTAATGACGTCACTGATCATCTAAGAACCGAGAAGTGAGATTTTCTTCTGTCACCTACCACTACCCAGCAATGTTGACAGAGGACCTAAGGGCATAAACCAAGATAGTTCATATGGATATTTTGTGTTGACAACAGCATGAGATGCTCAAGGCATAAAAATATATGTGTTGCATATCTTTGGGCAACTTGATTTTGAGCCTAAGATCTCATATCTGTGTAATGAAGATATCAATGACTTACGAAAACAGTCATAGGGATTAACAAAAGACGCAAATGTTCACTAATATGAACTGCGTGTTAAAGGGAGAATTTCTGGGAAGTGCTGTCAAATACCTCTGAAAAAAAAAAAAGTATGTTTCTAGACAAAAATAGAAACTCTGCAATTTATTCATGTTCTCCAGGTCTAAATGTCATCACTCCTGTTCATCAGCAAGAACAAGAGAAATAGAAGAAAAATATAATGTCATACTAAAGAAAATGAGTACAATTTTACCCATTCTAGGCAATAGCTAATTCTGAAAATTCTTACATGAAAATTCAACAAATTAGACTCATTTTACTGGCTTGTTTAAAATAGAAGTTGTAGTACCTTTCATTTGGTGTTCAATTACTTTCCCATATTTCTGGTATCTCTGTCATTGTACTTTATCCACCTGGATCATCCTATCAGCATGGGCTTGTCAACAGGTACGTCATTCTTTCAAAGTTCCTCTTCACTGTCACCTTTTAAGATGTCTAGTTAATTCTGTGGAAATTGGGAATTAATCTAGTCAATCACATCTTTAACTTTCAATCACTCCAGAAAAACGTCAAAGAATGAAAGAACCCTTACCACATGCTATGACAGGCCATACAAAGGGAACAATTGGCCTTTTCTTCTTAGACTATAACGGCCTCGCAGGAAAGGCCTTTAGCATTTTAATTTTCTGTACAGTTGTTCACCTTATAGCATACTGTATGTAAAAATTAAATATTAATATCACCTGGGACTTTCACAGTGCATTTAATGGACTCAGCATGTCTTATATCTAGTCTCGGAGAGTTGCAGTAGCCCAACAACACACCTAATGGTGGGTTACTCTTTCTCCATTATATGAAAGACAGAAGGTGAAGGAATGGAGAGAGTAAGTGGCTTATAAATGATTATCAGTGGAAGAACTAGATTGAGAATGTGGGTCACATTTTGACAGCCTAGAAGCTAACACACAGCTTTTTGGGTCAGCATTGATGTCTATGACAGTAATGACTTAATAGTAATATCATGAATATCAATGAGTGCTTAGTGGTACTTCTTTCTTGTAATGCTTCTGGAAGCAATGAATACTTAAAACATAAGGAAGTTGCTTATTGATGACATTATTATCATGTACAAATTGACAATGTTAATAATGACCTCTATTTGGGCAGAAGCTGTGCCTTATGCTTTATAATTCTGCTATTATATTAGTACTTAGCTCAGTACTAAACAAAGGTAAAATTTCAATAAATATTTGTGGATCCATTCAAAGAGCTTTTAAAATATATAGGAGCTTACTTCATCTCACAATAGCTCTGTGCAAAAGACTGAGTAGGTAGCATTATACCAATTTTGCTGTGAAACAGACAAAGACTAATAAAATGGGTATGGGCTTTAGTGTCAAGTAATGGCTCCTTAGCTTGGTTCTGCTCTTCCTAACTGTGTGAGCCTCAGTTTTCTCAACAGAGAAGTAGGGATATTAACATGAAACAAAGGGTCATTGCTGGGAATGAGATTATGCATGTAACTAGGTTAGTCCAAGGTTATTGATCAGGGTCCTGCAGTTAAGAGACAGAAATGAGATCTCAGCTCAGGTCTCATGATTTTGGGTCATATGCTCTTTGCATTAAGTCAGATGAAGGCAATAATCTACCAGTCATTGTGTCATGAGCCATGCCCCAAGCACCTGACAGGCATCGAAGATTTGTTATTACTTTGCTTTATGGAAGCCTAAAAAGTCATGACCATAAAACAATTAGTGATTCTGCTGATCTGGAAACAATGTCACTTGAATTGAGATGGATTTTACTTTTTACATTTTTTCCCCTGTGGGCTGAGTGTGGTTGAGCTGAGTTTTCTGAGATGGCATTTGTTAGATATCACTTCAGTTCAATATTCTATATCCCTTCTGTGGCCAGAAATACCCAGTAGTTCCTTAATTTTAATTCTGTCATATTATCAGTGTGTCAAAATGGAAACCAGTTGCTGCAGAATCTCTGGCATACGAGATCGTTAAGGAGAAGCCAGAAGCAGAACTAGGCTTCTGGGTAGATAGGGGACACTTCAAACCACTGGTCAGGTGTAAGATGGCTGTGTTGGGTAATGTGGAGGTAATGGCAAAGAAACAGTTTTTTCTAGTCATGCCTGTTCAGGTCATCTGCACGCAGCAACCTCAAAGAAAATAAATGAACTGTGGCAGTTACAATAAACTGCCTGGACTTCTGTTCTTTTAATGCTCAGACTGGTTTCTCTACTCTAGACTGAAGTCTCATGCATTTTCCACTAATTTAGGAAAACAGTGTGGCATAATGGAAAAAGCACAGGTCTCTGATGAGCTGTGTGACTTTAGGTAGGTCATTTACCCTGTGTCTTTTTCTCACCTGCACAATGGGGATAATAAGAATACAGAAGCTGAGAAGATCAATTGTGTTGACATGTATGAAATGCTTTGAAAATTTAAAGTATCAGACGATGCTGGCTTATAAAATAATTTTTATTACTAGGGGAAAGAGGAGGTTATATTGACTTATTTGGTTAAGCACGCTCCATGCCTCTCCCTTAGTGCCAACTGCCTGCAAAATGAGTTTTATGCTCTTCCGGAAAAAAAAACCAAACATACAATACCCTATGATTTTGTTCTCCACGTTGTTTAAAATTACACTAGAAAATAAGCTCCAGGGGCACCTGGGTGGCTTAGTTGGTTAAGCATCCGATTTTTGATTTCAGCTCAGGTTATGATCTCAGGGTCATGGGATTGAGCCCCTGCAGTGGGCCCCTCCCTCAGCGCAGAGTCTGTTTGTCCCTCTCCTTCTACTCCTTCCCCAGCTTGTGCTCTCTCTCTCCTTCTCTCTCAAATAAATACATAAATAAAATCTTAAAAAAGGAAAAGAAAAGAAGGTCCATGAGGGCAGGCATTTATTTCTCTATGTTTGGTTCATGGATGTGTCCAAAGTCCCTATGGGAGTACCAGGCTTAACAGCCTGTGTTCAGTGACTGTCAAATGACTGAATGATTTAACGCAGGAAGTCACAAGGACCTACTGTTGCTCACTTTTCAACTGAGTGTGTGTGTGTGTGTGTGTGTGTGTGTGTGTGTGTAGGCAAACTGGGGAAAGCTTGGCATTAAGGGTATTTCCTCACATGTATTCCATTTCGCCTTAACTGGTAAACATTTCACCTCCTGATTTCCGATTTTGGGTCAGGTAGCATCTGCTTAAAAACATATTTCCTCCTGACATTCCAATTCAAGTCACAATTCAAATCCCACTAGTTCTGGTTGCTCCTGGATCAATACATTAGTTGCACTCAGCTTAATAATATCCTACCAAGCCCTGAAAGTCTTACAGAGATACACAATTACCAAAAGCCACCTAGGAGGCCAGCACATTCAAGGAATCACTAATGGGATTCAAGAGATAGCGCTGACAATACAATCAGTCTTTAAATGAAGAATTTCTTATGTCAGAGCTAAATCCAGTCAGAGAAGCAGGGGCAGTTTTATGATTTATACAAATCCACAAATGCATCAGTGGTAATATGAGGCTGGTTGAAACACTGAATGCCCCATTTCTATGGAGTCCTGGAAGGACCCTGCCTGGATATGTCTAAGGAAGCGGAGTGGGTCAAATGGGATCCACGAGTATGTCATCAATGATGTTTACTGATCCTTTATTTAAGGAATTTTAATGAAAACGAAGTCAGATGAAGTGAACTGTTTCTAATCTGACTTCATTCAGTCAAGTTAAGCCCTTCTCTACTAAACTAAAGCCCAGGGAATCTAACAAAAAACAAATAAGTAGTGATCAGTAGACTGTAGGAAAACTGCAGTCTGCAGGCCAGCGTTAGCTGCTAATTTCGTCGGAGCCCAATTTCGTCGGAGCCCTTGATTCTCACATGCCTCAAGATTCAGAGCTGTTCTTTCCCCAGAAGAAAAAGCAATTGTCGGAGCTTTCTCTCTCTTTAGGTCAGAAAGTATAACATGTCAAGCCTGCACTTGTCATCGAAAGGTATAAGTAAACTTTTAATCTCTTAGAATCATTTGCTTCTCCGGGTTACTAAACCCAACATTTTGTACAGATAAATTTGGGATGATTTTAGCATGACTTGGAATCCTGAAATTCTCTCAACTGCTTAGAAAGGAAGAGAGTTCTGTCATCTACTATTACTATTAATTTTTTGCTCTGTTCAATATTTTATCAAAGTAATATGTGCAAAGAGTAAAAAATTAAGTGGAATGGAAGGACTTCTAATGAAAGATAGCAGTTCCTTGCCCATCCTTTCCTACTCTTGTGTTCATTTCCCAGAGACAGCAGCTTTTTCAGCTGTTTTTAGTTCTTCTGGTCTTTTTCTCCCATTGTATGATTATAGTGCTTCTTGGTTAATCACATTCAGACGTGATCTATTAATTTCCTGCTAGGAAAGAGTTTAGTTAACTTAAACCACTCTTTCACAATATTTGTGCCTTATATATGACTCATCCTAATAGTAATCTTTGTATCATCATAGTATATGCCTAAATCTATGTTTCTCTACACATCTCATTTACTCAGTATTTCTTTTTTTTTGTAGTTTTTAATTTTATTATATTATGTTAGTCACCATACAATACATCATTAGTTTTTGATGTAGTGATCCACGATCCATTGTTTTCGTATAACACCCAGTGCTCCATGCAGTACGTGCCCTCCTTAATACCCATCACTGGGCTAACCAATCCCCCCTTCCGCCTCCCCTATAGAACCCTGTTTGTTTCTCAGGTCCATAGTCTCTCATGGTTCATCTCTCCCTCCAATTCCGCCCCCCCCCCATTTTTCCCTTCCTTCTCCTAATGTCCTCCATGTTATTCCTTATGTTCCACAAATAAGTGAAACCATATGATAATTGACTTTCTCTGCTTGACTTATTTCGCTTAGCATAATCTCCTCCAGTCCCATCCATGTTGATGTAAAAGTTGGGTATCCATCTTTTCTGATGGCTGAGTAATATTCCATTGTATATATGGACCACATCTTTATCCATTCATCTGTTGAAGGGCATCTCGGCTCTCTCCAAAGTTTGGCTATTGCGGACATTGCTGCTCTGAACATTGGGGTGCATATGGCCCTTCTTTTCACTACATCTGTGTCTTTGGGGTAAATACCCAGAAGTGCAATTGCTGGGTCATAGGGTAGCTCTATTTTTAAATTTTTGAGGAACCTCCACACTGTTTTCCAAAGTGGCTGTACCAACTTGCATTCCCACCAACAGTGTAAGAGGGTTCTCCTTTCTCCACAACCTCTCCAACATTTGTTCTTTCTTTCCCTGTCCATTTTGGCCATTCTAACTGGTGTAAGGTGGTATCTCAGTGTGGTTTTGATTTGGATTTCCCTGATGGCTAATGATGATGAACATTTTTTCATGTGTCTGTTAGCCATTTGTATATCTTCTTCAGAGAAGTGTCTGTTCATCTCTTCTGCCCACTTTTTGACTTGATTATTTGTTTTTTGGGTGTTGAGTTTGAGAAGTTCTTTATAGATCTTGGATACCAGCCCTTTATCTGTAGTGTCATTTGCAAATATCTTCTCCCATTCTGTGGGTTGCCTCTTTGTTTTGTTGACTGTTTCCTTTGCTGTGCAGAAGCTTTTGATCTTGATGAAGTCCCAAAAGTTCATTTTTGCTTTTGTTTCACTAGCTTTTGGAGCTGTATCTTGAAAGAAGTTGCTGTAGGCGAGGTCAGAGAGGTTACTGCCTATGTTCTCCTCTAGGATTTGGATGGATTCCTGTCTCCCATTGAGGACTTTCATCCACTTTGAGTTTATCTTTGTGAATGGTGTTAGAGAATGGTCGAGTTTCATTCTTCTGCATGTGGCTGTCCAATTTTCTCAGCACCATTTATTGAAGAGCCTGTCTTTTTTCCATTGCATGTTTTTTCCTGCTTTGTCAAAGATTATTTGACCATAGAGTTGAGGGTCCATATCTGGGCTCTCTATTCTGTTCCATTGGTCTGTATGTCTGTTTTTGTGCCAGTACCATGCTGTCTTGGTGATCACTGATTTGTAATATAGCTTGAAATCGGGCAACGTGATGTCCCCAGCTTTGTTTTTCTTTTTCAACATCTCCTTGGCGATTCGGGGTCTTTTCTGATTCCATACAAATTTTAGGATTGTTTGTTCCAGCACTTTGAAAAATGTCATTGGAATTTTGATCGGGATGGGGTTGAATGTATAGATTGCTCTGGGTAGCATAGACATTTTAACAATGTTTATTCTTCCAATCCACGAGCATGGAATATTTTTCCATCTTTTTGTGTCTTCTTCAATTTCTTCCATGAGTGTTTTGTAGTTCCTAGAGTAGAGATCCTTTACCTCTTTGGTTAGCTTTATTCCGAGGTATCTTATGGTTTTTGGTGCTATTGTAAATGGAATCGTTTCTCTAATTTCTCTTTCTACAGTTGCATTGTTAGTGTATAAGAAAGCAACTGATTTCTGTGCATTGATTTTGTATCCTGCCACATTACTGAATTGCTGTATGAGTTCTAGTAATTTGGGGGTGGAGTCTTTTGGGTTTTCCACATAAAGTATCATGTCGTCTGTGAAAAGAGAGAGTTTGACTCCTTCTTTGCCAATTTGAATACCTTTTATTTCTTTTTGTTGTCTGATTGCTGTTGCTAGGACTTCTAGTACTATGTTGAACAATAGTGGTGAGAGTGGGCATCCTTGACGTGTTCCTGATCTTAAGGGAAAAGCTCTCAGCTTTTCCCCATTGAGGATGATATTTGCTGTGGGTTTTTCATAGATGGATTTTATGAGCTTGAGGAATGTTCCCTCTATCCCTATACTCTGGAGAGTTTTAATCAGAAAAGGATGTTGTATTTTGTCAATTGCTTTTTCTGCAACAATTGAGAGGACCACATGGTTCTTCTCCCTCCTCTTATTTATGTGTTCTATCACATTGATTGATTTGCGAATGTTGAACCACCCTTGCATCCCGGGGATAAATCCCGCTTGGTCATGGTGGATGATCCTTTTAATGTATTGTTGGAGCCTATTAGCTAGGATTTTGTTGAGGATTTTGGAATCCATATTCATCAGGCATATCGGTGGGAAATTCTCCTTTTTGATGGGGTCTTTGCCTGGTTTGGGGATTAAGGTAATGCTGGCCTCATAGAATGAGTTTGGAAGTTTTCCTTCTGTTTCTATTTTTTGAAACAGCTTCAGTAGAATAGGTATTATTTTTTCTTTGAATGTTTGGTAGAATTCCCCAGGGAATCCATCAGGCCCTGGACTCTTGTTATTTGGGAGGTTTTTGATCACTGCTTCAATCTCGTTACTGGTTATTGGCCTATTCAGCTTGTCAATTTCTTCCTGTTTCAGTCTTGGCAGCTTATAGGTTTCCAGGAAGGCCTCCATTTCATCCAGATTGCTCAGTTTATTGGCATAGAGTTGTTGATAATAATTTCTAATAATTGTTTCTATTTCCTTGGTGTTAGTTGTGATCTCTCCCCTTTCATTCATAATTTTATTAATTTGGGTCCTTTCTCTTCTTTTGGATAAGTCTGGCCAGTGGTTTATCGATCTTATTAATTCTTTCAAAGAACCAACTTCTAGTTTCGTTGATCTGATCTACTGTGTTTCTGGTTTCTAATTCATTGATTTCTGCTCTAATTTTAATTATTTATCTTCTAATGCGTGGCTTAGGCGTCGTTTGTTGCTTTTTCTCTAGGTCTTTAGGTGTATAGTTAGTTGGTGAATTTGGGATTTTTCTATTTTTTTGAGTGAGGCTTGGATGGCTATGTATTTCCCCCTTAGGACCGCCTTTGCAGTATCCCCTAGGTTTTGGACCTATGTGTTTTCGTTCTCATCGATTTCCATGAATTGTTTAAGTTCTTCTTTGATTTCTTGGTTGACCCAAACATTCTTGAGCACAGTGGTCTTTAGCTTCCAAGTGTTTGAATTTCTGCCAAATTTTTTCTTGTGATTGAGTTCCAGTTTTAGAGCATTGTGGTCTGAGAATATGCAGGGAAGAATCTCAATCTTTTGGTATCGGTTGAGACCTGATTTGTGACCCAGTATATGGTCTATTCTGGAGAAAGTTCCATGTGCGCTTGAGAAGAGTGAGTATTCTGTTGTTTTAGGGTGGAATGTTCTATAAATATCTATGAGGTCCATCTGGTCCAATGTATCATTCAAAGCTCTTTTTTTCCTTGTTGATTTTCTGCTTAGATGATCTGTCCATTGCTGAGAGTGGAGTATTGAGGTCTCCTACAATTAACGTATTGTTATCAATATGACTCTTTATTTTGGTTAACAGTTGGCTTATGTAGATGGCTGCCTCCATGTTGGGGGCATAGATATTTACAATTGTTAGATCTTCTTGTTGGATAGACCCTTTAAGAATGATATAGTGTCCTTCTGTGTCTCTTATTACAGACTTTAGTTTAAAATCTAATTTGTCTGATATAAGAATTGCTACCCCAGCTTTCTTTTGAGGTCCGCTGGCATGGAAGATGGATCTCCATCCCTTCACTTTCAGTTTGGATGTATCTTTAGGTTCAAAATGAGTCTCTTGTAGGCAGCATATGGATGGGTCCTGTCTTTTTTATCCAATCTGCAACCCTGTGCCGTTTTATGGGAGCATTTAGGCCATTCACGTTGAGAGTGATTATTGAAAGATATGAATTAATTGTCATCATGTTGCCTGTGAAGACGTTGTTTTTATAGATTGTCCCTGTAAATTTCTGTTGTAGATCACTCTTGGGGTCTTTCTCCTTTTATAGAACTCCCCTTAATATTTCTTGCAGGGCCGGCTTAGTGGTCACATATTCTTTCAACTTCTGCGGTCGTGGAAGCTCTGCATCTCTCCATCCATTCTAAATGAAAGCCTTGCAGGATAAAGTATTCTTGGCTGCATGTTCTTCTCATTTAGTACCCTGAATATGTCTTGCCAGGCTTTTTGGCTTGCCAGGTCTCTGTGGATAGGTCTGACGTTATTCTGATGTTCCTCCCTCTGTACGTAAGGAATCTCTTCCCCCTAACTGCCCTTAAGATGGTTTCCTTGGTTCTAAGATTTGCAAGTTTTACTATTACATGCTGGGGTGTTGGCCTATTCTCCTTGATGCTGGGAGGGGTCCTCTCTGCCTCTAGGACGCGAATGTTTGTTTCATTCCCCAGATTAAGGAAGTTCTCAGCTACGATTTGCTCAAATACATCTTCTAGTCCTCTCTCTCTCGCCACTCCCTCCGGGATTCCAATTATTCTGACATTGGAACGCCTCATGGTGTCACTTATTTCTCTGATTCTATTTTCATGGATTCTGAGTTGTTTTTCCCTGGCCTCCTCTTTTCCCTTTTTATCTATTATATTGTCTTCCAGGTCACTTATTCTCTCTTCTGTCTCAGTTACCCTAGCTGTTAGATTATCTAGATTGGATTGGATCTCATTGATAGCATTTTTAAGTTCTGCCCATTTAGCTTTCATTTCTGCCCTTAGAGACTCTATGGTGCCATTACTTGATTTCTCCATTCTAGCCATTGTCTTCACAATTGCTAGCCTGAATTCCATCTCTGACATCTTGGTTATGTCTGCATCCATTTGTAAATCTGCAGCATAAGTCATCATCTCTGAGTCTTTTCTGTTTTGGGGGCTCCTTCTCCTAGTCATTCTGTTGATGGGTGTTTGAGGGAATGTATAGAGTTGAAATTATTGACCAGAACCTAAGCAAGATGCACCTGTTTTCTTGGGACCTTAGGGATGCTGGCCTCTTGTTTTCCCAGCCTGTCTTCTGGGGGAGGGGCCTGCCGCGCTGTTACTCAGGCAACCCTGTTTGGGCGGAGTGATGGGCTCTGTGGGAATCAGTCTTTGGGGCTTTTGTTCTCTGGGGCCTTTCCCTGGTGGCTTTCTGCATCTCTTCTGTGAGTCAGAGCAGAAGAGACCATTTCCAACCCTCTGCCTCAGAGCAGAGAGACCGCAGTCTGTTCTTCAGTGAGCTCTCCAGGCCACACTGTCTCCGTTTCTGTCCGTGCTGCTATAAACTGCAGTGTCCTGGGTTGTTCACCCCTCCGCAGCGCTCCCAGTCCTGCCTCCAGGTCGGGGCACATCTCTGCCCTTTGTGGTTCTAAAACCACCAGCTGCTCCCCATTTGCGCGCGCGACTCCGCCGCTTGGGGTTTCCACCCCGGGGGGGGGTGCAGTTCACCGGCATGACCCTGGCGCACCGGTTTCCCTCTCGGAGGCTGCAGTTCGCATGCGTGCGACCCGCCGGTCTGGTTTTTCCACCCCAGGGGCTGCCCTAAAGTTCTTTCCTGATGCTACCGGTCTGCGAGTCTGTGCCCCATCTACAGCGCGTGAGGCTGTCACTCACCGGCGGTGTAGGATCCCCAGGTCCAGGCACCCTCCCGCTGCCATTTATCCTCTGATATCTGCCCACAGGATCACGGCTCTCCCCTTCGTACCTCAAAACCAACTGCTTGAGATATTCTGTTTGTAGAGATCCAGATCTTCTTACATCTCAGGCTGGTTTCGTGGGTGCTCAGAGTGGTCTGGTAGATATCCAGCTCAATTCCGGGGACCAGTTGAAATAGGGTCCCCTACTCCTCCTCCATCTTTCCCCCAACCTACTCAGTATTTCTTGCCTTCCTTCTCTGATAGATTAAAACATTAGCACCCTCCTCCATTTGTTCTCCTCTGCCCTCATCCCCTGTCTCCTGTCAATTACAGGACATTTACTTTAAGTGTCAATGTTTATTACATTAGCATTTTGTTTTGTAACCATGTTTCAGTTTTATATGTTTTCCTGATGGGCAACTTCTAAAAATTGGAAACCAACAAACACTCATTACATCAATATTATCGAAATGTGTTCTCTGCATAGATTAGTAGTGTGCTAGGATTAGAGTTCTCTCTATGGAAGTCCAGCTTCACAATCTGTTCAACTAACATGTCAGATGGGTCTTCATGATCCAAAAACAACAAACAGATTCTAGACAATTGTTTTTGTATCTGATTGTCAAAGTAATGTTCATTTTACATATAAAAATGTAAAGAAGAAAAGTCTAAAGAAAAATAAAAAAAAAATCCACTCCATAAAGGTAAATGAAAATCTTACCATGGATTATTTCTAAATTTGATTTTTTTCTCCATTGAAATGGCAGATGGATGATTCAGACTGACCACTCCAATACTGCTCCCGGGCTCAGCAGGGTGTAGTGGGTGTTCTTAGTTACTAAAGGCACACTTAAAGGGGCCACTTTTCCAAATTCTACAACCCAGTCCTTTATTTTATTCCCTACTGCATTGTAAAGGCAAAGACTATTTGATTGAGCTCCTAAACCACCCTTGATCATCATATCAACATTTCCTTGTGTCTTTTTTAAATCTATTTTTTCAAAAATTTTAGAAGATTTTATTTATTCATTTGAGAGCGAGAGCGAGAGCGAGAGAATGAGTGAGACAGCACAAGCAGGGGGAGTGGCAAAGGGAGAGGGAGAAGCAGGCTCCCCGCTGAGCAGGGAGCCCAATGATGGCTCCATCCCAGGACCCTGGGATCATGACCTGATCTGAAGGCAGACGCTTAACTGTCTGAGCCACTCAGGTGCCCCTCCTTGTGTCTTCATATAATTTCATCCCCTTTCTTGCTGTCTCAGAGAAAGGATGTTCCTTTTTTGCCTTGTTGGGCATTACCAAGGCATTCTCCTAAATGATTATATTTGATGAGTCTAAGGACATGCTTTTAGTCATTCACCTGAGGCAACAGGTATAACAGGGTCACCCAAGAATCGCTTCCTTATGGAGGAATCTCTGCCACCATGAACTTGGTGTACTTCACTCTCACCCTTCTTTAAAAGGAATCTGCTTCACCAAATGGCTTCCTTATCTCTAATCACTATGCCACCCAGGTTTCTGTGGTCTCCACTCTACCAAATCTGGTTCCTTTAGAGTCATAAACTCTTAAGACACAGTATAACATCTCTTTCCATTTCTCATCTTCTCTCACTGCTCCGTAGTGTCCATCGTTGCTGCCTACAGCTTCTTCCCCATGTTCCTTTCTCTTTGTTTCTGATATTTTGCTCTTCTAGGTCTCCTATTGTCTTAGTCAGCTCAGACTGCTATGACAAAGTAACATACACCGGGTGACTGAAGCAACAGAAATTTATTTCTTATTATTCTAGAGGATGACAAGTCCAAGATCAAGGTGCTGGCACATTCTGTCTCTGGCGAGAGCCCTCTTCCTGATTTGCAGGCAGCCACCTCTTGCTATATCTTCACATGGCAGAGGGAGAGGTTATCTCTCTAGTGGCTCTTCTTATAAGGGAACTAATCCCATTCTAATGGCTCTACCCTCATGACCTAATTACCTCCCAAAGGCCAAATACCTACTGAAGTCCAGCTTCACAAACTCCATTCAAACTGACATATCCAATGGGTCTTCATGACCCCAAACAACAAACAGACTGCTTTCTAAATAATTGCTTTGTACCTCCAATATCATCACATTGGGATTAGGGTTTCAACATATGAGTTTTGGGGGGGAAATATTCAGTCCAGATCTTCTATTTCATATGGTTTCCTTTTCCTTCTTTTCCACTGCTTTTTAATTGCTCTACTACTCATTCTGCTCCCTTCCTACCGCAGCCAATGTAATTCTATAAAATGTCTGCTTGCTCTGCTTTCCTCTCTTTTTTGCTTCATTTCAGTAATTACATGGTTCAACCTTAAGCTCTACATATTTGACCCCAAGTTTATGAGTTAGCCCTGACCATTGTTAATGTTTGCACCTGTTTCTGGATATCCCCATTTGGATGTTTATTTGACTCCTGAGGACAAAATGGCCCAAACTGAACTCTTCCCTCTTCTTCCAGTAATTATTTCAGCATTTTAGTTACCTTGTTCAAAATCCAATAATCATGCTTTACGGCTTCCCTTGGCTCCCTGCCTTCTGTGAATTTTTCAGTCCTGTTCCTTCTATCTCATAATACCTGATGTTCTTTCCTTTCCTCTCAATATCCACTGTTGCTTTTTCTCTCTTCTGATTCTAGAAAAAATTCTTCTAGTATAAAGTATAAAACCCTAGCTCTCCTGGGGGTAGGAATGGAGGTAGTGCAGCTGTTGCTACCCTCAAGTGACATCAGACCCTGTCAAGACCCAAATTTCTTATCCTCCCTTTGTAATGGGAAAAACAATTGGTACAATTCTCAAGAATTCCACCTTAGCTGGGAAACAAAAGAGAAAGAAACAGAGACCAATCTATTTTGACAAGTGAGGGGAAGTGTGCTGGATATTTTATAATTTCCTCTCCTAATCTACTCCATCGTGGTCTACCCTTCTCTCTGCCATGAAAGGCTGACCTGTATGAAACCCATCAAGCTTCCCTGCCCTTGGGCCACTAGGGCCCACCCTAGGGAGATCAAAACAAAGGGGAAAATGAAGTTTGAGTATCTTTCCCTGACTTCTTTCTTGCTGGGTAGGTTAAACTGGCTCTATCCCTCAAATGAAGCTGCCCTCTTTCCTGTTTACCCATCTTTCCCTTACAGATCCAAACTGCTTTATCCCTGCCTCTCTTTGGCCTTGGGGTGGTCCACATTCCTTAGGATTCCCCTACACCTTGGTCATATTTTTGTAAATAGTTCCTTTATTGAACCAGCATTGAATTACCCCAATTTGAGAGTGCATTCTTCCTTCTTGAAACTCATTTGATTCAGGAAGCAATAAAAAAGACAAAGGAAGGGCAGGATAGAGGCAGAACCCTGAACCTGACTGGACAATGTGGAGAGGGTAGCTAGAAAGATAAGACCTGTCACTCAAGCATTGTGCAGGTCCCTAGGGTTTATTCCTGGATGCTGTATTTGGGAACTGTTTGGGAGCCTGGAACATGAAAGACCACCATTCATAAGCCTGAAAACTGGCAGTGCCACTGTTTTAAGTGCCTGGGCTGCAACTTAATTCTAAACCCCACCCAGCAAGAGCTATTAGCGTTCTGGGGTAACTTCAGCCCTTGAACATAGGGCTGCAAATGGCATCAGCTTTCAGAAAACAGACAGAAGCAGGAGAAGTAAGACAGGGTCTTAGTGTAGACAGAATAACCTTACTGCGCTAAAACAGAAATGTGTTCCAGGTGTTAAGAAAACAGGGCTCTGTAAAATTATTACTAAATGCCAGGTGGGACCAAATGATTGTAACATTTAAAGATGACACTGGTCAACCTGGTCAACAATTCAGGCAGCCCTTCTGGCCATGGGCAAACTAAAGTTATTTTCTTAAACATATTTTCTAAGACAGCTTAAACTTGACAGAAATATAGAAATGTGATTTACTCCTTTGGTTGAAAGAGGAAATGTAAGTGATCTTCAAGTGACTGCAACATAGACTACTGACTTTGTTTCCCTTAATTTCTCTCCAATGTGTCAGGGATGATTTATCTGGTCTAATCTATACCATTTGTGAATTAACACATGTACCCAGGAGTCCTGAGTTGGATGGGCACATATTTTACAAAGGGCTGGACAGCTCTGGCCCTTGTTTTATCAAGGGTCGGGAGCACAAAAGTGAACTAAATAACAGAAATAAAAAGGCAAACATTGACACCGGAAGCTCACAAGACTTAGCAAGAAATACATTCTTAAAAGTCATTAAACAATTTTGAAAAGAAATTCAAGCTGTGGGGACTGAGCTCTGAGATCAGAACAATAAGCTCCGTGAATTGGAACAGAGGCTTTCTGAAAGAAATGTCTACAGTTTTGAAGAATACTTTTCCCAGACAAGCTTCTTTGTGAGGGGATTTTTTTTTTCTTTAACAAACATGCCTATTTTTGACTCAGCTCAGAAATGAAATATTTCAAAAGCCCTTTCAAGCTCAACATCTCTAAAATTACTCCTTCAAAGTTACACTTTAAGGGGTAGTAGAGTAGTGAGATTAAGAGGAATACCGAGGTTGTGAAATTTTCATAGGTGTGATAAAGACACACCAAAAACCCCACTACTGCCATTAATTTTTTTTGTGTTTTAGACAAAACAAAAAAGTACCATGTGAAAAAAATGGCAATATTGCAGGGGTGGGAGAAAGCGTTTCCAAGTTCAGTTTTGACAAAAGATAGCATAAGACAAGATTACTCTTTTCCTAGGTTTAAAAAGGGAAGTTTTCAGGAGAAATATTTTTACAAATTTTGTGTTTGGAAATAATATTGCAGTTTTCCATAATTAATGACAATGAATGTCAGAATTATCTTCAAATAAAAATGTTTTCTCAGGCAATGAAATAAAACTCAGAATTAATTTACTTAGGTAGTCACTAATGGTCTTATCTGTACATCCCATTGAGACTTAATCTAATCATAGCTTTGGTTGGTTTGATTTCATCATGTGCAAAAATGCGAAGTGAAGTGGTTTACATTTGATGAATCAGAATCAGAGAAAATTTTGTCCAGCTTGATTCTGCATAGAAGTATTAAAGATATTTGTGAAGTGATATATTCATGTAAAAGTGAACATTATAAAAATTAGGGCAAGTTATTTTTTTCTTGATAAGAAGAAATATGCAAACAAATTGATTTTGAATAATTCAGTTTTAAAGTTCAAACTGAATTAAAACTATGAATTAGACCAAAATGGTATTTTGTTTTAAAGAACTAGCTTTAAAGTGGTTTGAGTTTGTACTGTTCCTATCTTGGAAGGGTGTTCCCCCTGCTAATTCTCAGGGGTCACTGTTTTTATTTCTCTGTAGCATTTTGTGTTCTTCAGAGAGTAACCTAACCAAATCACTGTTCTGTCCACAGATGAACTACATGTGTTGTTTTGCCTTCCTCGCTCCCTTCCGTTATGTGGGGTACCAACTTAGGTTAGTCAATTAGATCTACTTGGATATAATAATATTTGGATAAGAGGTTTCTCTAACATTTGGTAAGTGAATGCAGGAAGAGAGGCTTTTTCTTTGTCCTGGACCACAAGCTGTGAAGACCATCTAGCTGGAATGCCAACAGCCTTCTTTCCTAGCTGCCTGAACAAAAAGCTGCTGAATGAAGCCAGAGAGAAAAGCAGAATAAAGACAGAGAGGGATGCAGAGCCAGGACCTGCCTGAAGCCTTAGGATTTTCTAATAAGAGACAATGACTCCCTTTTTGTTTTAAGTTAGTTTGTGTTGGGTTTCTGTCCCTTGCAGGCAAAATAATTCTGGCAATTCCAACAAATAACCAATAGAAAAAGTTGGAAGGGAAATAATTTACAGCATATTATAAGGCAATGCTTCTTATTCTTACCCATATATGGCCAAAATGGGCTGTGGGTCCTCACATATATAGTGAGAGAGAAAAAGAAAAACTCTTACTCTAATATATCTTGGACATAGAGACTGTTAGTACATTTCACAAAATATGTTAATAGATGACATACTTTAGTCTGTTAGTTAATTTATAAAGATATTAAAAGAACACATTTACATATCAAAAGCATAATCACCTTAGTAAAAAATATGTTAATGACTCATATTTTTGGATATATGGTAGCAAATCCATTGTTTTGACCAAATTATTTAATGACACTTGGTATGATGTGACCGTGTACGTAGGCAGTTTTAGGTAAAGATGAGAAATTTAAGAAGTTGATAGCAAAAGATACAGAGTAATCCTTCTGACTTTAAGCCATCCTCCACCCCCTCATTACCTATACACAAACATATGCAAATATACTTTATTATGCACTACAGAGAAACAGAAGTACTGGGTTAAGTTCAAATTTATTGTCAATAAACCAAGGGAAAGTTAAATTATATAAAAAAATTTGGACATAATTATACATCTATTCCAAGAAATCCTTGGATCTTGAGCTGTGTCTACACACCAGATTGGTTTGACCCTTTTGACTGAATTGAATATTAGTTCAATTCCATCAAAGTATTTGTCTGAACTAGTTTTCTAAATTGACACATTAAATAAGGTAAACTGGTTTATATAAGTAAATACCATTTCAGTAACTCAGAATACCATGTCAATTAGATCATTCTTTAATGGCCTTGTAAGTATTTGTAGCAACTGCCCTTTATAACTGAACCTAGGAATAGAACATGAAGCCTTTGACTTTGAGTCTGCTGCTCTATCATTCAGCATTCCTTTTATAATCTGAACTTTAACTGTAGGTAAATCTAAGAGATACAGAATTTCAATCAGAAGGAACCATAAAACGCCTATTTCACTTAACAATTCTATAGATGAAAACTCATATTCAGGGCTCTGACATACCTATTGAAGGTCTCAAGTGACAGAGTTAGGCCTCCACACAGACCTTCAGAGGCCCAGACCAATGCTTCTATTGGAAAGCTGTTCCTCAGATGCAAACAACTTGGCACTTTTCATTGTATTGATGTGGTTTTATGCTTGATTTTATGTTCAACGTAACATCATAAATCTGGATTAGATATTCAAATTATCTGAATGAATTGCTATGATAAATAATTTAAAAGTTAACATTATTTATTTATTTTTAAAGATTTCATTTTTAAGTAATCTCCATACCCAACGTGGGGCTTGAACTCACAACCCTGAGATCAAGAGTTGCATGCTCCACTGACTGAGCCATCCAGGCTCCCCAAAAGTTAACATTATTGAAGAAAAATAGTTCTTTATTGAGTTTTGTTTCTGTTAAGTAATTAAAAATATTCTATATGTATAAAATCATACTAATGATTCTTAGATTCTTTAGTATAAAAACATACTATTCATTCTTCCAGGTAATCTCATTTACCTTTCATTAAGTCCTCTTTACTTTATCTAGAAGATCTTGGGTGACATTTTGTGTGTTTGCTTATTTGTTTTTGAAATGACCAGTCAAAAAAGGTGAATTGGTTTGTACAAGTAAACATCACCTCAGTAACCATAGTAAAATATATTAAATTGAATAGTTTTGTGTAAAATCCTGAATAAAGTCTGTCTTATGTGTTACCATTCTTTTTGGCTTAGAGTTAGAAGAAAGTCTTCCTTTTTCCAGAATAAAATATCATTTTAGAAACTGTGAAGCAACAGGGCTTTAAGAATTCTGGACAAAAATATCTGTAATGGAATACCAACTGTGCTACAAAGGTAATACTTTATCAAGATCATGAAATACAAATTTATGATTTTGGAAATCTTATCTCAAAGAATTGTTGGGACAATTAAACAAATGTATGAAGAGCACTAAAAAATGTTCAACAAGTGTCAGCTAAATTTTATGAAAAATAAAAAATGACTATGTTACTCTTTAAAAATGACAACTAATTACTGCTATTAGCTATATTTTGCCACATTTCTATTGCATTGTTTGAAGAGGAAGTGACACTTTTTATAGAACAAATGATTTTTCTAATTAAAAAAAGGATCTGGTGTGACATCACCAAGATGGTGACATAGTCATTCTTGAGTTTGCTCTTTCTCACAAGAGGAGCAACTAATATCTGTTTGAGAACAAGACACTATTGAGAGAATCCTAGAACATGGGGGTGAGGTGGAAGGAGCCCCCTGCACCACAGACACAAAGACTGGCTTCATTAGAAGGGTAAGAGAGGTGTCTACACGTTGATCGCATTGCCCCTTCCTGAGGCTGATGCAGCACCATGCCCAGAGGTTTCCCTTGAGCCTTCTGGTTCCTCCAGTGGGAAAAGAAAAGCTAGGGTGGGGGTCAATCCCTAGCATTGTGGGTTGCTTTGTGGAAGCCCTTACTCTGATGTTGTACCAAGGGGATTGTAGGGGTATTTTCAGAGCCCAGTCAATGAGAGTCTGACTGTGACAGAGAAGGAGGTGTGTGCTTGCAACAACTAGCATATGAAATTGGCAGACTGAGTTCACACTCGGAAGTGCCTAAGTAGAAATTCCAACCAGCAGTTTTGCTCATCTGTAGAACCAAGCTGGGGGTGTACTCTGACCAAGGAACTCAGCAGGGTGCAGATCTGCCTGACTCAGGTCCTCAAAGGAAGAGTTTTGCTGGCCCTAGAGCCTGGTTTGCCCTTGCCCAGGCAAGGAAGGCTCTGAGTCACAGTCTCACCTGCTATGGAGAGTGCCTTCTAGCCCCATTTGACCAGAATGGCTGGTGACAACTTCTGGAAGCTGTATGGCCCAAGGGTCCTCAAGCTAAGAGACAGGCAGGCAGGCAGAGCTGATCACCCCCAGAACAAAGCCAGTACCTCCTATGGAGCCTTTCCATACAGGCAGGGGGATTAAGTCATAGCCAAGGCCGAGAGTAGCTCCTGGCCCTTCCCAACCAAAAAGCCTGCTGGAGAAACTGATGATAGCCTGGAGTGGCCCCTTGTCTTCCTGCCTAGGCAAGGGCCTGAGACATAGCCCCAGCCACTGTGGAGAGTGTCTTCTGGCCCCTTCTGACTAGAAGGGCTGGCAAAAACAACTGAAAGCTTATGGACCAGCAGAGCTTGAGCTGAGAGAAGGGCATACAGAGCTGATGGGTTACAGAGCAAAGCCTGTGGCCCTGTGTGGCCAGGGAACTTGGGATGCAGGTAGGCTTGAGTTGAGACAACAAGTTGAGACGACAAAACTTTAGTGGCTTTAGAGTTGCTTCTCCCACTGTGCCTGGGCAGGGAATCAAATCTGTAGCCCCTCTCATCACTGAATACAGCCTTTAGCCTGCCTCTCCAACCAGAGAGCTCTACCAGAGCACATGAGAAGCTGCATAGCCCATTCAAGAGTTCTATGCACAGTGGCACTTGGAGAGAGAGCACAGATCATGATTTCCCCATCTGCAGAGAAAAATCAGAGACCTCTCCTAACAAGGGAATATAGTGCACACTCAGGCCTGATTTGGGTCCCCAAACAATGAGCTGTAGAGGCTCCTGGGCCCTGGCCTGTTGTCCAGCCGGGGCGGAAGTGAATATACAGTTCCATCAACTACTGAATTATAGTACCCAGTCCTAGCCATCTAGTAAACCTGACCAGAGAATTTAGACAACCACAGAGTCACACCTGCCCAGTGACACTAACAGCAGACATACCTAGAAAGTCAAACTTAACTGACTGATGAAGAATTGTCTCTGCCAAAGCAAACCTGCAAAGTTGGAGAGGAGCTCCAGTACTCAAATGAGATGATACCAATGTAAGAAATCAAGCATCATGAAAAATCAGGTAAATATGACACCACCAAAGGAAACTAATAAAGCTCCAATAATTGACCCTAAAAAAAAAATGGAAATCTATGAACTGTTGGACATAATAATACTCTTTAGGAAGTTTAGTAAACTACAAGAAAACACAGACAACTAAACAAAATTAAGAAAACAATGCATGAATAAAACAACAAGTTTGGCAAGGAAAGAGCAAGCACCCTCCCCCTGTAAAACAAAAAACCAAGCAGAAATCCTAGGGTTAAAAAACACAACGAAACTGGAGAATTCAATAGAGAGTTTAAAAAGTAAACTCAACCATGCAGAAGGAAGACTCAGTGATTTGGAGCAAAAAACACTGGAAATTACCTAGAAGAGCAAAAAGAAAAAAAAATGCCTATATTAAGAAGCAAGAAAGATCCCAAATAAATAACCTAATTCTGTGTCTTAAGGAACTAGAAATAGAAGAACAAACTGAGCC
The DNA here is from genome assembly GCF_002201575.2 of Neomonachus schauinslandi. Taxonomy (NCBI): domain Eukaryota; kingdom Metazoa; phylum Chordata; class Mammalia; order Carnivora; family Phocidae; genus Neomonachus; species Neomonachus schauinslandi. The sequence continues at coordinate 91,143,458 of NC_058410.1, read as the reverse complement.
CAAAGTTAGCAAAGAAAGGAAATAATAAAGGTTTGAGCAAAAATAAATGGCACAGAGAACATAAAAATGATAGAAAGAATTAACCAAACTAAGGGTTTGCTCTTTGAAAAGATAAACAAAATTAACAAATCCTTAGCTAAACTAACCAAGGAAAAAAGAGAAACAATCCAAATCAACATAATTTAAATGAAAAAGGAGATGTTACAACTGATAACACAGAAAGTCAAAGGATCATAAGAGGCTACTAGGAACAACTGTATGTCAACAAACTGGACAACCTAGAGAAAATGAAAAATTCCTAGAAACATATTATTTACTAAGACAAAATCAGGCAGAAATAGAAAGTTTGAATAGATCAATTACTAGTAAGATTGAATCAGTAATCAAAAATCTGCCAATGAAGAAAAGCTCAGGACCACATGGCTTCACTGGTGAATTTTACTAAACAACTAAAGAAGCATTAAAAACAATGTTTCTCCCAAAAAACTGAAGAAGAGGGAGTGCTCCCACTTATTTTATGAGACCAGCATTATCCTAATACCAAAGCCAGAAAAAGATGGTATTAGAAAAGAAAAGTACAGGTCAATATCCTTGATGAACGTAGATGCAAAATTTATCAATAAAATACTAGCAAACTGAATTCAGCAGAACGTTAAAAGATCATTTACCATGTTCAAGTGGGATTTGTCCCTTGGATGCAATGATGTTTCAACATATACAAATCAATCAGTGTCATATATCACATTAATAAAATGAAAGAATAGAATGCTCATCTCAATAGATGTAGAAAAAGCACTTGATAAAATTCAACATCCATTCATGATAAAAACTTAACAAACTAGGCATGGAAGGAATATATCTCAACATAATAAAGGCCATTCATGACAAGCCAGCAGCTAACATCATACTCAGTGGCAAATGGATGAAAACTTTCCCCTAAATCAGGAACAAGACAAGTGTACCCACTTTTACCATTCCTATTCAACATAGTAGTGGATGTCCTAGCTAGAGCAATCAGGCAAGAAAAAGAAATAAAAGGTATCAGAATTGGAAAAGAAGAAGTAAAATTGTCTCTATTTGCAAACAACATGATTTTATATAGAGAAAAACCCTAAAAACTCAATAAAAGACCCATTAGATCTAATTAATGAATTCAGTAAAGTTGCAGGATACAAAATGAACATATAAAAATCAGTAGTGTTTCTCTGCACTAACAACAAAATTTCTGAGAAAGAAATAAAGAAATCGAGCCCATTTATATTAGCACCAAAATACTTTGGAATAAATTTAATTAAGGAGGTGAAAGATCTCTGTGCTGAAAACTATAAGATATTGATGAATGAAATAAAAAAGGATACAAATAAATGGACAGGTGTCCTATGTTCATAGATTAGAAGAATTAACATTGTTAAAATACCAATTCAATCAAAAGCCATCTACAAATTCAATGCAATTCCTATCAAAATTCCAATGGCATTTTTCCAGAAGTAGAAAAAATACTCCTAAAATATATATGTAACCACAAAAAACCCTATAAATAACCAAAGAAATCCTGAGAAAGAACAAAGCAGGAGGTATCATACTTCTTGATTTCAAGCTATACTATAAAGCTATAGTCCTCTAAACAGTATGGTACTGGCATAAAAACAAATAGGCCAATGGAAGAGAATTGAGAAACCAGAAATAAGCCCAAACATAATATGGCCAACTAATAATTGATAAGGGAGCCAAGAATACTCAATGGAGAATAGAAAGTCTCTTCATTAAATGGTGCTGAGATAAGTGGATATTCACATGTAAAAGAATGAAACTGGACCTATATTTTACACCATTCACAAAAACTAACTCAGAATGGATAAAAGACTTAACTGTAAGACGTGAAATAATGATACTCCTAGGAGAAAACGTAGGAACAAAGCTCCTTGACACGGGTTTGGTAATGAAGTTTTGGATATGACACTTAAAGCACAAACAATAAAATAAAAAACAAACAAGTGGGACTATATCAAACTAAAAAACTCTGCACAGCAAAGGAAACCATCAGGAAAGTAAAAAAGGAAACCTATAGAATTGGAAAAATATTTGCAAACCATACTATCTGTTAACAGTCAAAATATATAAAGAACTCATACAATTCAATAGCACCCCCCAATAACCCAATTAAAAAATGAGTAAAGAACCTGATAGACATTTCTAGAAAGAAGATATATGAAAGGACAACCGGTACATGAAGAGATGCTCAATGTCACCAGTCATTAGGGAGATGCAAGACAAAACCACAATGAATTATCACCTCCTGTATGTTAGAATGGCTATCACCAAAAAGACAGGAGATAAATGCTGGTGAGGATGTGGAGAAAAGGGAACCCTTGTATATTGCTGGTGGGATTGTAAACTGGTGCAGCCACTATGGAAAATAGTATGGAAGTTCCTCAAAAAATTAAAAATAGAACTACTATATAATCCAGGAATTCCACTACTGGGAATAAATTTGAAGGAAACAAAAATACTAACTCAAAAAAATATCTACATCCCACCACCCATGTTCATAGCAGCATTATTTACAATAGTTAAGACATGGAAACAACCTAAGTGTCCACTGATGAATGAATGGATAGAGAAGTTATGATATATATATATATGTATAATCATATATATATAATGGAATATTAGTCATAAAAATTGAGGAAATCCTACAATATGTGACAACATAAATGGACCTTAGAAGGCATTATGCTGGGGCACCTGGGTGGCTCAGTTGGTTAAGCGTCCAACTCTTGGTTTTGGCTCGGGTCTTGATCTCATGGGTCATGAGATAGAGCCCCGCATCAGGCTCTATGCTCAGCAGGAGTCTGCTTGGATATTCTCTCCTCTGCCCCTTCCCCCACTCTCTCTCTCATTCTTTCTCAAATAAATAAATCTTAAAAAAAAAAGAAGGCATTATTCTAAGTGAAATAAGTTAGACAGAGAAAGACAAATACTGTATGATGTCAATTATACATGAAATCTAAAAACCTCCAAACTCATAGAAAAATAGATCAGACTTATGGTTATTGGAGGCATGGATAGGTGGAGGGGGAACTGGAAGAAGGTGGCCAAAAGGTGCAAGCCTTCAGTTACAAGATAACTGGGGATGTAATATACAACAGGATGGTTATACCTAACATTGCTTGTATGATATATAGGAAAGTTAAGAGAGTTAATCCTAAGAGTTCTAATCAGAAGGAGAATTTTTTTCCTTTTTTCTTTTCTTATTGTATCTATTTGAGAAGATGGATGTCAGCTGAACCTATTGTGGTACTCATTTCAAAATATATGTAAATCAAACCATCATGCTGTACACCTTAAACTTAAATAGTGATAAATGACCATTATTTTTCAATAAAACTGGAAAGGATGATCAGTAATTTGCTTACTATTATGAGTATACATGTGTGATTGGTCTATGAATCTCACCCTATGCTTCTTGAGATTTGCTTGATGTGATTCAAAGCTTTAAGCTCCTACTTTTTCTTACTATTGTGATCATCTCTTCCCTGAAAACCAACACAGTCAGTAGTAAGGATGTTAAAAGCTTATATAGCAAGCAGGAGTATTATCCTAATAGCACGATAAGCAATTAATCAGGAAAAGAAATGCCCTCTGCCAGAAAGCTATCTTTGATTATGTCTTATGTTAACCTCTTTTGTTTTATGAGATTGATTAAATGGTTCTTTTCTATTGAATCATTGTAGAGAAAAGAGAGCTGTTTCATACTGAGGGTCATGAAGTATGTTATTGGTTATTTAGGACAAAATAGCAAGGTTTTCAGTAATGAGTCTTTTTAAAAATTTTAATTAAAAATCTTTTTTAGTAATGAGTCTTATGTAGAATGTTTGAAAATGCATTCTTTGCTCACATTACATTCTCCCCAAGTTTTGTTAAGATGGAGAATTAAATATAGTATTATTGGCTCACAAGTAAAATGCACTGAACTAAGTGATGCAAAAAATGCATCAAGCATTTAATTAAAACAATGTTAAATACGTATGTACATCTGAAATACTGAAAGAAAATGGACAAGGTCCTGCTTTTATACTGGCTTAGAGCTTTCAGGCCTTTCCTTTCATGATTAATCATACTCAGTTGCATAGTACACTTGTGCTCTGTCATTTCTTTGCAGTAGCTGCCTTTGTGTGAAGATGGATATGCCTTTTTCCTCCCTCTTCTCCCAAAAGATGAATTCTCAATCTCAATTGCTCCTTATAGCATGTGCACTTATCTTTGCCTTTTGTGCACTGGCGGAGAACATGCTTCTCCATTTCTTTGTTTCTCAGAAATGTGAGACAAGGCCTTTTCCTGTATCATGTGGCTTCCCTTTACAGTGTCAACCACACTGACACCTGCTTCAAGTAGCAAACCAGTGACACCATGGACAAGTAGCTCCCTGACAAGGTGATGATCTCTCTTTCTCTCCTTTCCTCTCTCTCTCCTTCTCTTGTTCCCTCCTGCTCTCCATCCTTCCCTGCCTCCTTTCTCCCAAACCACTTTTATTTATTTATTTTTTAAAAATTTTATTATGTTATGTTAGTCACCATACAATACATCATTAGTTTTTCATGTAGTGATCCACGATCCATTGTTTTCGTATAACACCCAGTGCTCCATGCAGTACGTGCCCTCCTTAATACCCATCACTGGGCTAACCAATCCCCCCTCCCGCCTCCCCTCCAAAACCCTGTTTGTTTCTCAGCATCCATAGTCTCTCATGGTTCATCTCTCCCTCCAATTGCCCCCGCCCCTCATTTTTCCCTTCCTTCTCCTAATGTCCTCCATGCTATTCCTTATGTTCCACAAATAAGTGAAACCATATAATTGACTTTCTCTGCTTGACTTATTTCACTTAGCATAATCTCCTCCAGTCCCATCCATGTTGATGTAAAAGTTGGGTATCCATCCTCTCTGATGGCTGAGTAATATTCCATTGTATATATGGACCACATCTTCTTTATCCATTCATCTGTTGAAGGGCATCTCGGCTCTCTCCAAAGTTTGGCTATTGTGGACATTGCTGCTCTGAACATTGGGGTGCATATGGCCCTTCTTTTCACTACATCTGTGTGTTTGGGGTAAATACCCAGAAGTGCAATTGCTGGGTCATAGGGTAGCTCTATTTTTAAATTTTTGAGGAACCTCCACACTGTTTTCCAAAGTGGCTGTACCAACTTGCATTCCCACCGACAGTGTAAGAGGGTTCCCCTTTCTCCACAACCTCTCCAACATTTGTTCTTTCTTTCCCTGTCCATTTTGGCCATTCTAACTGGTGTAAGGTGGTATCTCAGTGTGGTTTTGATTTGGATTTCCCTGATGGCTAATGATGATGAACATTTTTTCATGTGTCATTTGCCATTTGTATGTCTTCTTCAGAGAAGTGTCTGTTCATCTCTTCTGCCCACTTTTTGACTTGATTATTTGTTTTTTGGGTGTTGAGTTTGAGAAGTTCTTTATAGATCTTGGATACCAGCCCTTTATCTGTAGTGTCATTTGCAAATATCTTCTCCCATTCTGTGGGTTGCCTCTTTGTTTTGTTGACTGTTTCCTTTGCTGTGCAGAAGCTTTTGATCTTGATGAAGTCCCAAAAGTTCATTTTTGCTTTTGTTTCACTAGCTTTTGGAGCTGTATCTTGAAAGAAGTTGCTGTGGCCGATGTCAAAGTGGTTACTGCCTATGTTCTCCTCCAGGATTTGGATGGATTTCTGTCTCACATTGAGGACTTTCATCCACTTTGAGTTTATCTTTGTGAGTGGTGTTAGAGAATGGTCGAGTTTCATTCTTCTGCATGTGACTGTCCAATTTTCCCAGCACCATTTATTGAAGAGACTGTCTTTTTTCCAGTGCATGTTTTTTCCTGCTTTGTCAAAGATTATTTGACCATAGAGTTGAGGGTCCATATCTGGGTTCTCTATTCTGTTCCATTGGTCTGTATGTCTGTTTTTGTGCCAGTACCATGCTGTCTTGGTGATCACTGATTTGTAATATAGCTTGAAATCGGGCAACGTGATGCCCCCAGCTTTGTTTTTCTTTTTCAACATCTCCTTGGCGATTCGGGGTCTTTTCTGATTCCATACAAATTTTAGGATTGTTTATTCCAGCACGTTGAAAAATGTCATTGGAATTTTGATCGGGATGGGGTTGAATGTATAGATTGCTCTGGGTAGCATAGACATTTTAACAATGTTTATTCTTCCAATCCACGAGCATGGAATATTTTTCCATCATTTTGTGTCTTCTTCAATTTCTTCCATGAGTGTTCTGTAGTTCCTAGAGTATAGATCCTTTACCTCTTTGGTTAGCTTTATTCTGAGGTATCTTATGGTTTTTGGTGCTATTGTAAATGGAATCGTTTCTCTAATTTCTCTTTCTACAGTTGCGTTGTTAGTGTATAAGAAAGCAATTGATTTCTGTGCATTGATTTTGTATCCTGCCACATTACTGAATTGCTGTATGAGTTCTAGTAATTTGGGGGTGGAGTCTTTTGGGTTTTCCACATAAAGTATCATGTCGTCTGCGAAAAGAGAGAGTTTGACTCCTTCTTTGCCAATTTGAATACCTTTTATTTCTTTTTGTTGTCTGATTGCTGTTGCTAGGACTTCTAGTACTATGTTGAACAATAGTGGTGAGAGTGGGCATCCTTGACGTGTTCCTGATCTTAAGGGAAAGGCTCTTAGCTTTTCGCCATCGAGGACGATATTCGCTGTGGGTTTTTCATAGATGGATTTTATGAACTTGAGGAATGTTCCCTCTATCCCTATGCTCTGAAGAGTTTTAATCAGAAAAGGATGTTGTATTTTGTCAAATGCTTTTTCTGCATCAATTGAGAGGACCATATGGTTCTTCTCCCTCCTCTTATTAATGTGTTCTATCACATTGATTGATTTGCGAATGTTGAACCACCCTTGCATCCCGGGGATAAATCCCGCTTGGTCATGGTGGATGATCCTTTTAATGTATTGTTGGAGCCTATTAGCTAGGATTTTGTTGAGGATTTTGGAATCCATATTCATCAGGGATATCAGTGGGAAATTCTCCTTTTTGATGGAGTCTTTGCCTGGTTTGGGGATTAAGGTAATGCTGGCCTCATAGAATGAGTTTGGAAGTTTTCCTTCTGTTTCTATTTTTTGAAACAGCTTCAGTAGAATAGGTATTATTTCTTCTTTGAATGTTTGGTAGAATTCCCCAGGGAATCCATCAGGCCCTGGACTCTTGTTTTTGGGGAGGTTTTTGATCACTGCTTCAATCTCGTTACTGGTTATTGGCCTATTCAGGTTGTCAATTTCTTCCTGTTTCAGTCTTGGCAGCTTATAGGTTTCCAGGAAGGCCTCCATTTCATCCAGATTGCTCAGTTTATTGGCATAGAGTTGTTGATAATAATTTCTAATAATTGTTTCTATTTCCTTGGTGTTAGTTGTGATCTCTCCCCTTTCATTCATAATTTTATTAATTTGGGTCCTTTCTCTTCTTTTGGATAAGTCTGGCCAGTGGTTTATCGATCTTATTAATTCTTTCAAAGAACCAACTTCTAGTTTCGTTGATCTGATCTACTGTGTTTCTGGTTTCTAATTCATTGATTTCTGCTCTAATTTTAATTATTTATCTTCTAATGCGTGGCTTAGGCGTCGTTTGTTGCTTTTTCTCTAGGTCTTTAGGTGTATAGTTAGTTGGTGAATTTGGGATTTTTCTATTTTTTTGAGTGAGGCTTGGATGGCTATGTATTTCCCCCTTAGGACCGCCTTTGCAGTATCCCCTAGGTTTTGGACCTATGTGTTTTCGTTCTCATCGATTTCCATGAATTGTTTAAGTTCTTCTTTGATTTCTTGGTTGACCCAAACATTCTTGAGCACAGTGGTCTTTAGCTTCCAAGTGTTTGAATTTCTGCCAAATTTTTTCTTGTGATTGAGTTCCAGTTTTAGAGCATTGTGGTCTGAGAATATGCAGGGAAGAATCTCAATCTTTTGGTATCGGTTGAGACCTGATTTGTGACCCAGTATATGGTCTATTCTGGAGAAAGTTCCATGTGCGCTTGAGAAGAGTGAGTATTCTGTTGTTTTAGGGTGGAATGTTCTATAAATATCTATGAGGTCCATCTGGTCCAATGTATCATTCAAAGCTCTTTTTTCCTTGTTGATTTTCTGCTTAGATGATCTGTCCATTGCTGAGAGTGGAGTATTGAGGTCTCCTACAATTAACGTATTGTTATCAATATGACTCTTTATTTTGGTTAACAGTTGGCTTATGTAGATGGCTGCCTCCATGTTGGGGGCATAGATATTTACAATTGTTAGATCTTCTTGTTGGATAGACCCTTTAAGAATGATATAGTGTCCTTCTGTGTCCTTATTACAGACTTTAGTTTAAAATCTAATTTGTCTGATATAAGAATTGCTACCCCAGCTTTCTTTTGAGGTCCGCTGGCATGGAAGATGGATCTCCATCCCTTCACTTTCAGTTTGGATGTATCTTTAGGTTCAAAATGAGTCTCTTGTAGGCAGCATATGGATGGGTCCTGTCTTTTTATCCAATCTGCAACCCTGTGCCGTTTTATGGGAGCATTTAGGCCATTCACGTTGAGAGTGATTATTGAAAGATATGAATTAATTGTCATCATGTTGCCTGTGAAGACGTTGTTTTTATAGATTGTCCCTGTAAATTTCTGTTGTAGATCACTCTTGGGGTCTTTCTCCTTTTATAGAACTCCCCTTAATATTTCTTGCAGGGCCGGCTTAGTGGTCACATATTCTTTCAACTTCTGCGGTCGTGGAAGCTCTGCATCTCTCCATCCATTCTAAATGAAAGCCTTGCAGGATAAAGTATTCTTGGCTGCATGTTCTTCTCATTTAGTACCCTGAATATGTCTTGCCAGGCTTTCTGGCTTGCCAGGTCTCTGTGGATAGGTCTGACGTTATTCTGATGTTCCTCCCTCTGTACGTAAGGAATCTCTTCCCCCTAACTGCCCTTAAGATGGTTTCCTTGGTTCTAAGATTTGCAAGTTTTACTATTACATGCTGGGGTGTTGGCCTGTTCTCCTTGATGCTGGGAGGGGTCCTCTCTGCCTCTAGGACGCAAATGTTTGTTTCATTCCCCAGATTAAGGAAGTTCTCAGCTACGATTTGCTCAAATACATCTTCTAGTCCTCTCTCTCTCGCCACTCCCTCCAGGATTCCAATTATTCTGACATTGGAACGCCTCATGGTGTCACTTATTTCTCTGATTCTATTTTCATGGATTCTGAGTTGTTTTTCCCTGGCCTCCTCTTTTCCCTTTTTATCTATTATATTGTCTTCCAGGTCACTTATTCTCTCTTCTGTCTCAGTTACCCTAGCTGTTAGATTATCTAGATTGGATTGGATCTCATTGATAGCATTTTTAAGTTCTGCCCATTCAGCTTTCATTTCTGCCCTTAGAGACTCTATGGTGCCATTACTTGATTTCTCCATTCTAGCCATTGTCTTCAGAATTGCTAGCCTGAATTCCATCTCTGACATCTTGGTTTATATCTGCATCCATTTGTAAATCTGCAGCATAAGTCATCATCTCTGAGTCTTTTCTATTTTGGGGGCTCCTCCTCCTAGTCATTCTGTTGATGGGTGCTTGAGGGAATGTATAGAGTCCAAATTATTGACCAGAACTCAAGCAAGATGGACCTGTTTTCTTGGGACCTTAGGGTTGCTGGCCTCTTGTTTTCCCAGCCTGTCTTCTGGGGGAGGGGCCTGCCACACTGTTACTCAGGCAACCCTGTTTGGGCGGAGTTGCCCTGCTCCCCTGTGGTGGGGGATGGGCTCAGCAGGAATCAGTTTTGTGGGCTTTTGTTCTCTGGTGGCTTTCTCTGGCAGCTTTCTGTGTCTCTTCCATGAGTCAGAGCAGAAGAGACCGTTTCCAACCTTCTGCCTCAGAGCAGAGAGATCGCAGTCTGTTCTTCAGTGAGCTCTCCAGGCCACACTGTCTCCTTTTCTGTGTGTGCAACTATAAACTGCAGCATCCTGAGTTGTGCACCCCTCCGCGTTGCTCCCAGTCCTGCCTCCATGTTGGGAACATCCCTGCCCTTTGTGCTTCTAAAACCTCCAGCCGCCCCCAGATCGTACGCATGACCCTGCTGCTCCGGGTTTCCGCCCTGGGGGCTGCCCTAAAGTCCTTTCCCTGCTGCTACCAGTCTGCGAGTCTGTGCCCAGTCCCCAGCGTGAGAGGCTGTCACTCACCGGCGGTGTAGAATCCCCACGTCCAGGCACCCTCCCGCTGTCGTTTATCCTCCGCTATCTGCCCGCGGAATCAGGGCTCCCCACTTTGTACCTTGAAACCAACCGCCTGCGATATTCTGTTTGTAGAGATCCAGATCTTCTTACATCTCAGGCTGGTTTTGTGGGTGCTCAGAGTGGTCTGGTAGATATCCCGCTCAATTCCAGGGACCAGTTGAAATAGGGTCCCCTACTCCTCCGCCATCTTTCCTCCAAAACCACTTTTAAAAGACTAATTTGAATCAAGCTTTCAATCAAGACCATTCTATTAATTTAATTTCAAACAGAAAGAACAAGTGCATTATGTTCAAGGGACTAGGTTTATTTAGGTTCTCTACTGGCTTAAAGAAGCAATCTTTCTGTATCTGGGCATTTAAGCAGTGTTCCACAATTCGTAGTATATATACATTTACACACATATATACACACATATATATTCTTTTCACTTTTTGGTATATCTATCATCCTTGCACTCTCACTATGGCTCTGTATTTTCACAATTATCCAATGAGAACAATATGCTACTTCTAATAACTTGGGATTTAAAAAAAATGCTAAAACAGAGTATTAAAATTTTACTCTTAGTGAAGATTCCATACATATATTTCTAATTGACATGGACAGTTAAGGACTCATCAATGTACACTTAAAACCAGACACAGGTAAACAAAATTCTGATAGGAGAAAAGACGAGAGTTGAAATATGTCTATGTTGTACACATTTCATGTTCTCCACTGCCTTTTATATACAATTTAAACTCATTAGTCTGGCCCCTGACTCCTTGCCCACCTCAACTTTTACCATTCTCTTGCAAGTATCCTATATTCTGGCCATACTGATTTCTGTGGAATTCCTTAAGCTTTCTAGATTATCTTTCCATATTTTTGTACATGCAACTCCTTCTTCAGGTAACTTTTTTTATTAGTAAATATTCAGGTCAGTGGGCTCTTCCTTTAGGAAGATATTCTCCATTCCAGTTATCAGGCTAGGATAGGTAGCTCCTATCACTCATATTTTATATATATTTCTTTCACTGCCTTTTTATTCACTTGTTCATTCCTTCAACAAATACATACTGTGTGACTAATAGATGCCATTTATATAATTGCCTGCTAAGATGCCTCTCACCTTTTCTCTTAATAGAACTGCGTTTGCCTGTGTCTGTGACCTCTTAGAGTAAGAGATATATAATTGATTCTTGTTATTCCTGACACTTATGTTGTATAAAGTTGCTGTGGACACTAAATTAGCAAATACTGAACTATTGCTCCTAAGAAAAATACAGGGTTGGGTTCCTTCAATCCTCTGGTCATAATACTTTAATCAACCAAAACACCATTTGCATTATATAGATTATATTATATGTATTACTATATAATATGTAATATATATAATACATAATAAATATAATATTTATTATATTGTATAGACTCTTAGGCTTTATAATAAATATAATATTGTATGATATATATAATATTGTAGTCAATGTCCTTGTAAAACAACCCAGTCTCATCAGTGTTGAAAACCTGCTCTTCCACATAACCTATCTTTTTTCTATATAACACTTAGTGGGTATTTTAAAAATTGTTCTGAGCCAAAGGCAAACGTTTAACGACTGAGCCACCCAGGCGCCCAAGAAGGAGATTTTTGAACTGAAATGTAACAAAGAAAATGATCCTTCTATGGGTAGAGCTGTGGAAGGCCTATTGCAGGTACAAGGAACAGCGAGTGGGAAGGTTCTGAGGTTGCCATGAACCTACCTTGTTTTAGGAACTTCCCAATAGCCATAGTGAGTGAGGGGAGTTGACACAAAATGCTACTGGAAATTTGACCATTGGTAGATCATACAGGGCCTTGCAGGACAGAGTAAGAGGTTTGTAGTTGATTCTAAGTATATTTGAAAACCATTAAAGAGTGTTAAAAAGGAGAGGGATCATTATCTGAACTGTAGTCTAAAAAGATTATTTAGGTGGCTGGTTGGAAAATTCATGGTAGGGTGCAAGTGAGGAGTCAAGGAGAGTAGTTAGGAGCTGTTGAAGTAGTTGAGGCAGAAGATCGTGACCTTGACTTGATTCACGGCAGTAAAGGTGAAGAGTGTGTGAACTCAGTATATTATGAATATTGAATAAAATGGACTTCCTGCTGGACTGGAGTGGGGATGAGAGAAAAAGAGGGCATAGAGGATTATTCTTAGGTTTCTGGCTTGGTTGGCTGGGAAGACAGTGCTGCTATCCACTGAAGAGGGAAGACTGCATGTCTGCCTTTGACAAATCCAATGCAAGTTGGGAGCTGGCTTATACAAGGAAGGTGATCAAAATGGGTGTTACAAGCTGATAGGTGGCTTTTGAAGTTATAGGAATGGATGAGGTCATCTTCAGGAAGAAAGTAGGGCATAATGAGAAGAGGACCTAAGAGTAGTTTGGAAGTACTTCAATGTTTAATAGAGAAGGGCCTCACATAGTCTTGGGAAGATTAAATAGAGAAATAACAAGCAGCATGATGTAAGGAAAAGAGTGTTTCTGATTCAACTAAACTGCTTGGGGGTCTGAAATTGGGCTCTAGCCTCATCCCTACCCTGACCTAGTGAGAAGCAATGTGTTCTAGTAGGAGAATCATCTATTTTGGAGTCATGTAAATCTGGGCTTGGATCCCCAGGCTGGAATTTACCAGCCAAGGGCAAGTTTCCCAAGCTTTCCTAATCTCTTAAATTCCAGGTTTTAGTTGTAGGATTGTTATAAGAGGTAGACGCAATAAAGATAAATCTCTTACTATGGTGTTTAGCACATAATATGCCCTAATTTTAAATTGTAGGTGCATACTAATAGTGTCACAATGAGTTGAAAAACAAATGATAAAATATTCATTTAAAACATGTTCTTACTAAGATGTTCTATCTCAAGCTTATGCACATTGATATTATGAGGATGCGGTGAAGCAAGAAATTTAATCCCTGCATTAATTTCGTTGGTTTGGATTAGCTCTTAATAAAAATTATAGCTTATATTTATTGAGTGCTTTCCATCTGCCCAACACTGTGCTGAGCAGTTTAAATATATTAAACTCATTTAAGCCAAGCAGCAGCCCTATGGGGTGTGTAATGTTATCATTCCCATTTTACGGGAGAAAAAATGTAACCAGGAAATTAAGTAATTAGGTCCCAAATCACCCACCTAGGTGTGTGTGATTCTGTGCTTAGACATTACCTTTTACTTTTTAGAGGAGCTCTGACATTTCTTTGAAAATATCTCCCTGTCCTGTTAATATTTTTTTCCAAATCAACATTTAGACTTGGAAAAGTGCAATAAAGTGTTTTAAAAAGCAAGAACACCAAGCAGCGATATAGCAACTTTTTTGTATGAAAATGATTAGATGGACCCAGTAATAAGTGCAAGAAGATTATTTAAGGAGAAAAAGACACATTCAGTTAATTGCACACTGAGAAATGTGGGAGAGGAGGTCTGAGACACTTCAAATATGACTCGAGAAGTTACTGATATGTGGCTTCAAGAAATAATAACACAAAAATGGCATTACTTCATGCCCCCAGTGCAGCCTGTTCACAAGGCTTTGGGTGAGGTGACAGCTTATTGCAAACGTTGGCTGGCACAACGGTTTTTTTTCCTCTCCTTAAAACTTCGGCTGCAGTAATTGACAACTCGCTACCGGGAGGAAGAAACTTCTACAAAAAGAAAATGGCTTGAATATGCTATTAGAGAATCTGTTTTTTTAGTAGCTCTAATTTCATTTAAATCTCATAAACTACAAACATAATCTAATTACTGGTGGTAGGAAAGTATTCATTTCTTGCATGTAACACCAGTAAGATCTATGTTTGGTGACTTGTGGGTCTTTAGTGTGAACTCCAGGTTCATCTTTCTTGCGACTTGTAGACATTTTCAAAGTCTTATCTCCTATCTGTAGGTGGCAGTAAGTTATTACTATTTTTGTTACTCTGCCCAGTGGGAGGAAGATTAAATTCAGTTTAGAGAAACGGAATATAAAGAGAATATTGTTCTACCTATGGGCCAATATAAAGAACAATAACTCAGTTTTTCTTTTCAATAGAAGTTTGATTCCCTCCCCCTTTTTAATTTGAGGTAAAATTGAAATTCTTGTGTATTCTCGGTGGACTCTCCTCTAGCTAGGATGAACTTATGTTCACATCAGGCTAAACAAACCTAGAACAAGAAAGTAAAGGGTTTTGTATAAATCAGCAGCTCAAGAAACCCACTGTTTCTTAAAGTGATGTGTCTAAGCAAGATTAGTTCAGATCTTACAGCCTGCTGTTATAGTTATATTAAGCAATGGCATTTTGCTTTCAAGTATATGCATACAGAACATCAAATAATTATTCTTCCAATTCCACAATAAAAAAGATTTCTTTCTAAATGACTCATTGATTTCTATCCTCAGTGTTAAAAAGAAACAAAAAACAACCACACACACAAAAGGCAAAGGGATTGTTGAACTGCAGTTCTTTTCTGCATTGTCTTCTGCCCTGTGGTTGTTCATATGCAAAGCATGCTTCCTTACAGATGGAATCCACCAGTACTTGCCATTAAGGGAAACACAGCAGGACCCAGAGAGGATTTGTTGAAGCTGAAAACCGACTTTATAATTTAGCTCTGAGTCTTGAAGCAGCATCAGTCACACTATACATCAGAACACCGAATCCACAAATATAAGGCAAATAGAGTGACACATGGACTTCCCCCCTCATACTTCTCCTCTTGTTAGAACAATTAAAACAACCACCAGCTCCTTTATTGCTTGTGATTTAGCAGTTAGCCAAGTAAAGTGACAATTTCAGGCTACAGTAGACAGAGCCACAGAAAAAAGAAAACAGCCAATAAGGTGAGGCAATTGCTGTCATATTATGCCAACAGAGACTGCCAGGTTTCTAAAATAAAAACAATCTTTCCACCATGGTGAATACACTGCGCTTTTGCTTAGCTTAGTTTCACGGACCTTCCTAATGGAGAAAGGCAGTTTATACTTCTTTTTTTTATTATTTTTAAATTTTTTTTATTATGTTATGTTAATCACCATACATTACATCATCAGTTTTTGATGTAGTGTTCCATGATTCATTGTTTGCCAGAAATTAAGTTGGCTTTTTTTTTTTTTTTTGAATGGCTTCGGGGTATATAGTTAACTTCACCTTGCCTGTGACAGCAGAATGCTTTTGGTCTAAGAGCCTTTCTATTCATGTATTTACAATGTAGAGAGTAAGATTCTTACTTCGTATATGATAGCCTACTATCGATAAGCTAATTCCGTGGTTTTCCACTCTTTGTTGTAGCAGCTGATGGCAGAAAAGACAGTGTGATGCCTATGTGTTAAAATGTAGGATTTTCTGCCCCAGGTTTCCCAGTCTAATAGGTAACATTTATGCACTGTTATGATTCTTATGTTTAAGTAGTTGTTTTCAATTTTAACAGAATGGTTTAAAAATTCAAAATGCATTTTATATTTGATGAGCAAGAAAGGCCTAACCCTTTAATGAGTACTCAGGTACCAAACTGTCCTCCTTTTGTAAGAGTCAACTGGTAACATAATGGGTCTGCAAGGCAATGTATCCCAACTCGTTCATAAGTAAGGACCTCTATTCATTCCAACTCTAACTACTGCATAAATCATTTTCTTGAGGTGAAAATGGTGGCTGTGTAGGTTGCACTGATTGACCTGACTTCAATAAAAAAAAAATGGATAGCTTCATGGTTTAGCTTTTGGACCTGCCTTGGTGTTTGTAAGGTCTGGGGGAATAGCTGGAGTTTTCCCCTCATAACCAGTAGCTAGAAAGGAGTAGGTCAGACCCAGAAGACAGAGCCTATAACAGAAAATATCAGGTGTACCATGTGAACAGGATCATGGGGATTTAGCAAAATATTATGAAAAGGACATGTGATGTAGAATTCAAGCAGACCAGGGCTAAAACCCCAGCTAAGTCACTTAGGCCACTTATTCTGTGAACTTGAACAAGCTGTTTAAGCTCTCTGAACTTCAGTTTTCTTATTTTGTGAAACACGGTCTGTAATGCCTACTCTAAAAATGTACATCAACTAAGGAGAGATAAAATGTTCAGCACCATTCACAAAACACAGTAAAGCACTTAAAAGAGGTAGTTGCCCCAAACAACAGCAATAGCGGTAAGAGTCATTTCAGCAGAACATTCCACAATATGCAGTTGAGGGTGATGGTGTAGAGCAGAGGCTAAGAAGACAGCCTGAGTTTTAAATTTACCTCCACCACTGGTGTGACCTTGGGTAGATTGTTTAACTTCTTTGTGCCTGAATTTTGCCATTTACACAGTGGAGATAACCAGAGCACGAACCTTTTGGCATTACTTCGAGGACTGACTGAAGCGATGCATGCAGAGTAATTAGGACAGTGTAAGAAATGAATGATGTCAGCTATTTTTCTTGTTATCTACCCCTTCCAGGAGGTTAACAGAAGAGTACAGAGGTAATCCATGTGGTGCTAAAGGACAACAGGATGTGTTTTATTTATTTATTTATTAAAGATTTTATTTATTTATTTGAGAGAGAGAATGAGATAGAGAGAGAGAGCATGAGAGGGGGGAGGGTCAGAGAGAGAGGCAGACTCCCTGATGAGCAGGGAGCCCCACGTGGGACTCGATCCCGGGACTCCAGGATCATGACCTGAGCCGAAGGCAGTCGCTTAACCAACTGAGCCACCCAGGCGCCCAACAAGATGTGTTTTAAAAGCTCTAGACACATACTAGGATTTTCCTGGAAGAGAGAGAGAGAGGGGCAGTGACCTAATGACATTGGCGATGTTCTCCAATGATCACAGGAATTTAATCTTGTTCTGAATAGTTGCCTCAAAAACATGAATGTGAGTCTGACACAAGTGAGTATTAAGCAGGACTGGGAATTTTTTTGGACTTTTGATCAACTCAACATGTTTTGGTAGGTTCTGAACTTCACCATTTAAATAAATCTGTGAATATTTTGGAAACATGGGAAGTCTATAATTAATCCCCATGGGCTGTATAGAAACTGCTTGTTTAAACCAAAAGGAGCCTTTATATTCTCTTTTTCAACATCCTGCACCTATATAATAAAATGTTCTTGCATTTGGATGATTCTTTGCAGTTTAAAGCATTTCCACACACATAGTTTTATTACAGCCCCTTACAGTTCTGGGGAGTTGGCCCAGTGGACATTAATATTTTCTCCATCTCATGGGCAAGAAACTGAGGATTCGGGAGGAGAAGGGACCTACCCCAAATCACATAGTTTTAAGCAACAGAGTAAGTTAAAAAATTACTCAGCAGTGTTTGATAAGGTTGACTTTGCAGCTTAGTTTTAGGATTATATATATATAAGAGTGTGCTGTCATAAGTGCCATAGAATTACTGTCACATTATGACTTTAAAATTCTTCTTTCACTAATTATAATACAAGGAGACCTTTCTAACATGGAGATGTGTTTGCCTTCTATACTTATCTTCTACATTTATATCTGCTCTTTGAGACTATTTCAGTTTGACATTTCTCTGCTTTTCTAGGAATATTCTCTGAAAAAGACTCAGAAATATCTGAAAAATACTATGGACGCAAAGTTTAGAGATGAGCTTTAGTTTAACATAAAGATGTGGTAGCTCTGGGCGCCTGGGTGGCTCAGTTGGTTGGGCGACTGCCTTCGGCTCAGGTCATGATCCTGGAGTCCCTGGATCGAGTCCCGCATCGGGCTCCCTGCTCGGCAGGGAGCCTGCTTCTGCCTCTGACCCTCCCCTCTCTCATGTGCTCTCTCTCTCTCATTCTCTCTGTCTCAAAAAAAAAAAAAAAAAAAAAAAGATGTGGTAGCTCACACTACATTCAAGGACACATAAAATTCTTTATTTTTATAGTCTTGCTTATGGATTATTTGCCTACATCCGAGAAGCAACAAAAGAATCACAGCTGGATTTGTGGATGCTTCTAATAGGGGAAAAATGCAGAGGTATGTGTGGAAGCATTCTTTTTTCTTATTCTAAAAAAATGAACTAAAAAATAAGAGCAGCTATGGAATTGAGATTGGAGAAGGAAAAGCAAGTGTGGGAAGATGGATAACCTTTGATGTCAAGTTGATTTCTCATACCTATGTGTTCCAATTTTAGTTTGAATATTAGCTATGAGATCTGCAGTCCCCTGTTCTACAAGGCTAGAAAGGTGAAGGCAGAATATTTCAGAGGTTTCTCAAACCTCTAATAAAAATCTCTCCTGCCAGATGACCCCTGATAAACTTCAGTCTTCCTTTCAGTAAAAAGCTCCCCAAGACAGGCTCAGAAAGGATGATGTTCACCACGATTAAGTCTCCAGTCAGCCATGTTAGGCAGGTGAGAAATTTCATTGGATTTTTTCCTTACTTGGCAGTTTTAGATGTAATGCAAATCAAACAGGAGAACTTGGTAGGAATATGTGAGAACTAGGTCTATACCACATAAAATGTGCTTTTGGTTGTATAAAAGTAATATGTAATATCTACCTAATGATGCAATATATCAAAATTGAGCTTAATGTGAGTGTATACAGTATGAAGTTCATATATTTCCACTTCTACTTCTGTTTATGTTGTACTTATGCTTGTGGTTTCATAGTGACATATTTTTTAGTAGTACATCAATATGTACAGTTCTTAATACCAGCACTTATACATTATGTTGTGGTATCCTCATTCACCTTCAACTTCTTGAGCATAGGGTTTATGACTTATTTACTGCACTATTTTATGCCTCGCAAAATGACTAGCATATAGTAGGTCCTCTCTATATATGCTTGTTGAACTGAACTGAAGAGGAATGTTTCCTTGTTTAAGAACGATTTCATAATATAAAATCCATGAAAACCTTAGAAAAACAAATTTAAGGTATTTCTGACCTGGCTTTTATGAGTTTGGGTTTTAGAGGTAAGCATGAGGATTTTTTTGGTTTATTTCATTTCTAGTGCATAAGTTCTGGGCAAAAAGAATATCCTTATGGGTTTCTGTGTTAACTAATACAGAGTGATAAATACTCTGCATATTCCCTGTAATTTTATGGGATCCTTAAATAATCTCATGCAGAGTTACTGGGATTTATTTTGTTCTTTGAGCATTTATCATTTTGATAAAAATAAAACAAAGATGTGAGGATCAATGATAAATGGAAAACTTTGTCTTTCACACCTTTTTTGGTTTAGTATCTTTGCAGTGATCATCCCAAGTATGTGAAGCTTGGACACCAAGCAGTGTGTCTTTGAAAGCCCTTACTTTTCAGCCCCACAGTGCCAGCTACATAATTTGTGGGGCCCAGGTCAAGAGGAAGATGCAGAGTCCCTACTTCAAAGAGCAGAAAAAAGCTTCTTACTTTCTGTAGCAGTCTCTCTCAAGCTGTTACTGTGTTCTTTACTTGCCAGTTAATGCTGCACTTCCTCAGGCATGAGGCTACTCACAGGGTGAATGCAGACCTATGCAGGCCTCCAGGATCCTGCCCTGTGTTTAGCACCTGGGTGTGCCATGTACAGATCCTGACTCTTCCTGTGCCCATGCCCAGGCCCCTGTCAGGGGTGGATGTGGCAGTGGTCACTGGGTGGGGATGGGGAAGCAGGTGACAGAACTTTTCCTAGAGATATGGGAGGGTGGTGGTACTCCAGGACTCCAAGGCCCTGGCATAAGCTCCATTGTCTCATCTCACTTCACTAACAAGAGCCAAAATCAAAGATAATCTATTAAGAATTTCGATACGGTGGCACCAGAGCATTAAACATCTAGTGAAGGCCCTTTTATGAGCAGGAGTCCCTGTGCAACTGCAAGGCTTCACACCCAAGGAGCTGGCTGTAGTCCCCAGGTGGTTTATGGGATGATGGAGAACATTGCTGCTGGAGAAGAAGTGATATGTCTTGTCTCAATCCTGAGGCAAGAGGGTTGACATTGCCTTTCTTATTCTCCATTGTGACTGTGTCCTCACTTGGTCTTCCCTTTAATCTACTTTCTTTTATAGAAAAATAATGAAGGATAGGAAAGTGGACAAGCAATTTTAATAAAGTATAATTTATACCAGTGAAATTATGCATGCAAATATAATCTGAATGCATGTCAAGGGTTTATTTAACTTGGTAATTAATGAGAGAATCAGTAAGATGTCAAAATAATTTAGAAAATATTTGAGAAGCAATATTAAGATTGCTCAATTAGATATAAAACTAATCAATGTCCAATAGGGCAATAACCTGCAACATTTAGGGTACTTTTCCATGAGAATTCTAGAAATTATTCTCATCTCTATCTGACAAAAATCTACAAGTTAACCTCTGCCTCTATAAAGCTGTAAAACAGACCAGAAAATAGAAAGTAAAGCCCAACATTGGAGCACTGCACTCCAAGTATACCCAAGTAACCTCTTCTGCCCGTTTCAGGTTAAGGATGATTTATCTGTCAATGTTATTTGTCTCAGACTAGCATTCTCTGGCTTTTTACTTCATCTGACCATAATATTAAAAGATTTTCTCAGTTGCCCTCCATATGCACGGAAATAGATGTTTAATATACACAATGGTAGAATATAAAATAAGAAAGTATTTCTTAATGTATTTAAATTAGCATGCATTTAGATTTCCCTTAATACTTAAATTAGACGATATACTTCTAGACTACAAGCAATAGCATTGGAAGGGCCTTTAGATGCTTAGATATTTAGAATTAGAAAGGTCTGGGTGATCTTTAGTCAAATGAGAAAAAAACAAACCAACTTTGGAAGGATATGTGCCCACATCACACAGAAGAGCAGATATGAGATTTGATCCTAGGTTATTGTTCTGGTTCATGGGGAAGTCCCCAGTGGCTCTGACCAGTCCCACCTCATTTGGGGACCAAGTGTCCATTCATGTCTACTTCCTTGAATAAGGTGTATGGTGGTTCATCCTCTATTCAAAGGAAATTTCAAGTGTCAAGGACTCCCAAATACGACAGTGGGTGGTCCATGTTCAAGGCCAGCCAGGTACCAAGTCCCCTTCACTCTGTCCTGAGACAAAGGTCCTTCTTCTTTCCACTTCAACTAATCCCTATTCTTTTGACTCTTCCTCTCCACCGCCTCTTCCCCAACCCAGCCTTCTCTCCTTGGGAGCAGAAACTGTCACTCTCTGATCATGAATATAAATATTGTGACTCACATTTAGGACTAGAACAGGTTTGAGGCTTTAATTTCTATTTCTGTGTAGATTGATAGATTGAGGAAGGAAATAAAAAAACCCTAGAGCATTTGTGAGGGAGCAAAGGGGAAGGAAATTAGTCAGGTAAGTATTCAGGTATAATTTTACCACATGGTTCTAATGCCCAGATAATTTCCTACTTCAACACAACTCAAATATTTGGGCATGATTTTCTGTCAGTTCTATAAAACTTAAACTGCATTTGTCATAAGTACTATTAATCTAGGACTAAAAGAGAGCGAGTATCTTGAAGCCTATGGCAACTTGTCAGGTGTGAAGAAAGGATTCTCGCTATTAAAGCACACTAAACTCAGCATATATTCCCAGTTGTTGTTGTACAATCTTATACTTTGGAAATCTTTGAAAAGCAGAAAAAATTTGCACTCACTGGACCTTGTTTGTATCATCTGGTGCAGCACTTCCTCAGACTGCTTCTGAGAAAGAAAATGTTCAGTGTGATGTTAACAGGTATTCCTGGAAAAATATTATTTGGGTGAAGTAAGTTTAGAAACTTTTATAAAGTTGAGTTAAATGGGTTATTTTCTAAGAGGGAATGGGCATGTGACATTTTATGAATTTGTCTTAGAAAATTTTACCCCTTCTCATCTTTTTTTCTTGAAGAAAGCTTATTAGTGGATCTTGAAAAATAGTTTTGAAAGTTTAGTCTAGTTTAATCCCCTTTTTACCAAAATGATGAAAGTGAAGTCCAGAAATGGTTAGTGGCATATTTAAGAGTAAGGGGGAAGAAGGCACAGACCTCTTACCTATTAGATTGGTCCAAAGTGATGAAACTGTAATTTTTTAAGATTTCATTCATTTATTTATTTTAGAGAGAGAAAGAGAGAGAGAGAGAGAGCATGTGAGCTGGGGGGGAGGAGCAGAGAGGGAATGACAGGGAGGGGGAAAGAATCTCAAGCAGATCCCACACTCAGTGTAGAGCCCACATGGGGCTTGATCCCACAACCTTGAGATCATGACCTGAGCAGAAACCAAGAGTTGGACGCTTAACCAACCGAGTCACCCAGGAGCCCCAAAACTGTAATTTTTAGAGATAGCCTAGTCCTTAAGTATAATTCCCCAGTCAGAGAACTGTTGAAAATAGCTACCAAATCACTAACTTTGGACAACTAACTTTTTTTTGTGTGATGGAGCAAATAGTTGATTTATTTTGCAAAGCTTAGGACAGAAAGCACTTACTTAAAGTCTAGAAGAGTATGATTTATCCTGTCTCTATTATCAGTGTTGACCTGAACAAATTTCTTAACCCTCTTATACCCCATTTTCCCATTTGTGAAGCCGAAATTTAAATCTATGTTCCAAAGATATTTTAAGTATTAACATCATTTTGAGATAAAATTACCTCAGAGCAATACCACTATCCCATTTTCCATAACAAAGACAGCACTTGATAATTGTTAGGTCAATGACAAGCAGCGGTGTTTATTTAGCCAGCACTTGCTTGAAGTCACTATTGCATTTTGATGTCAATAAACAATAACCAAATTTTATTTTCTAGTGTTTTTCCAACTAGTCTTTAGACTCTTACATCTTTAGCAAGTTCTAACTTTTGGCTCCCAATCACTTGATGTTTAGGAGGGCAAGGGGAACCATTCTTACTTCATTTTCCTAGTATAAAAGGTTAAAAGTTTTCCTAAGGTACATAATATGCCAGCAAATGGGCCAGGAACAAAATGTAAGGCTTGGGAATTTTGTCTACTGCTGAACCAAAAAGATCGGCTTGTTTCCTTCCTAAATTAATTATTTAAACTCCTTGTTTTAAGCATTTTGCAAACCTAAGCCAAGGGATTCTAGATATCTCACATTTTATTTCAGCTTTAACTTTGCTTTGTTTTCATTTTGTTTGTCAAACTTTTCACACAATTTTAACAGTTGCATATCTAATTACATGTAAAAATCATAATGATTAGCACAATTTACCAAATCCTTTGTGTGTGTGTGTGTGCGCGCGTGCGTGTACAAAATGAAATCTGTAAGTGGTGAGCCATGCAGATTTAAAACAAGAATAAATATTTCTAGTTACAAAACAAACTGGTTACATAATTCCCTCCTAAAAACCCATTAATAAATAGTTTTTGAATAGTCAAGGAAAACATATTAGCAGCTCATATTTTGCTTGCTTTTTCTTTGAAGTAGAGAAAAAAAAAGCTGTTAGTATTCTATAAGAAAAGGAGAGGAAAGATAGTTTTCAGATGGGATTTAAGCCAGAGAGGTCTCTTATACCCAGGAAGATCAATCAGGGTAAATGAGTTCTCCATGTATTATTACCTAAGGGTAGAGAAAATTGAAGATGAGATTTTTTCCCCTACTTGTTTGACCTTGCTGCATAAATATGATGTAAAAAATATGTGTGGAATTTGATAGTGGTCTTTTCTATTAGTCAAACCTTGAAATATTTAACTCTTTGAGAGTTTTCAAATTTGGCGTAAATGACACAATTTCTTCTGTGTTTAATCTTATTTGTTCTCATTTAAATATAATTGTATTTGCAATCATGACTTTAATGAAACTCTGATTTGCAGAGGACCTAAATGCTTTCTGCCCTGTACAAACAAATGCTCAACCCTTGTTGCTGCTCTCAAGGATGGCAGTAATAAAAGTGGTTAGAAAATCAATTTAGGGCGCCTGGGTGGCTCAGTTGGTTGGGCGACTGCCTTCGGCTCAGGTCATGATCCTGGAGTGCCGGGATCGAGTCCCGCATCGGGCTCCCTGCTCGGCAGGGAGTCTGCTTCTCCCTCTGACCCTCCCCCCTCTCATGCTCTCTCTATCTCATTCTCTCTCTCAAATAAATAAATAAAATCTTTAAAAAAAAAAAAAAGAAAATCAATTTAAACTGCATTTGTACTTTACCAAGAACCTTGTGACACTTACATTGGTAAGAGCAATGCTTTCCAAATATGTGATCCACTTTTATAAGCAACTAAAAACCCTGCAGCTTCAGTCACACTCTCCAAGCAAGAATAAATGACCCCACATCAATCCATTTTCACAATACCTGACACTTGTAGAATGGGGGAAAGAAATGAGATCAAAAAGATAAACAGGCTGTGAAATCTAGGCTGTTTTAACCTGAGACTGCACTTTGTATGCATAAACGAAAAAAACACATTTTATTCTGCAGCCCTTAATGTTTTACAAACCTGAGATTACCATAAGCAAAAGAGTATGTAGAAAATGATTCCATGTCTTATTATTCTTTGTAAATCCCATGCATCACACTGCTTAACATAAAAGAGGGTCTCTGCAAATGCTTGGGGTGTGAAAGAAGGGATGGATGGATGGTCTTAAAGATACACAAATCCCATTTTAATCAAACAGACTTGGATTAAAATAGCTTCTAAACATGGATATTGCAGGAGAAAAAACAAAAAAGTTACCAAAATATTTTATTGTGATGCATTACATTTCGTCTAAGTGACACGGAGCAAAAAAGTGCCTGTGTTTTTTTCTTTCTCCTAATAATAGCATTGGTATATTTGCTTTTCACATCATGGAAAACTTTAATGGGTCTATTTTTCTAAGTACTTTTTTGCTTATGATTACCTCCAGCTTGTTAAATATTAAGGAAAGCAGAGGGATACGACTGAGCAGCTGGGACTTCCATCTCTGGATAATGCAGAGGGTGGCTGGTATTCAGACAAAGTTCAAAGCTTAGAAAGAAGACAAAGGGACAACAGCATATTCTTTTAATATCCTTCTGGAGTATTACCTAACAGGCCTACTTAAGATTATGTAATCCTCTAGAAGAATGCACTTTTTTTTGGCTCACTATTTACTATTGATTAGGCTAATTACAATGCTAACTTGTAGATTTTTGTCTCCTGGAGAAGCAAGTGAGTATAAAATGGTAGAAAAGAAAACCACAAAAACTACATTTTATTCCCATGAAGGGTGCTAACCAGTTTGGTCTCAAACCTAGCAATCTTATATTGGCATTCATTCAGTGACTATATATTCTCAGTCTCTTGAATTCTCTTTGAACCAGCCTTAACCATCATGCCCGTTCCTTCATTAATGAAATAAATAAATCTTTGGCATGTGCTCATTATGTACCTGTGTGAAAGTCAGGTTTATTACTCCTTGAAAACTGACCTTTGACATTGGGCTTAAGTTATCTTTCCAGGACCCTGCCAAAGAAGATTGCCTTTTTGGCAGAGATGAGTCTAGATTTTGTGGGGCCCACAGCTTATATGAGTTTTGGTCCTTTATAACAAAAAAGGACTTAGAAGCACAGACACAGAATTGTGTATAAAAGTGAATATTTCTTTACAACGAGGAAAGAAATCTAAATGAATTACAAGGAAGCTTGGAGATTGAGGCCTCTTTCTCTGAAACCTCTTTAGGCTCTTCATAGGAAATGCTTACATGGAAATGACTTTTGACTGTCAACCTAGTTTGCCCTCTGAAAGAGAACTATAACAACCTACTGCAATTCCTAGCAACTCCCAGATCTCAGAAGGACATGTGTAAGGGTGGGGGCCTCTTTTTTTTTTTTTTTTAAAGATTTTATTTATTTATTTGAGAAAGAGAATGAGAGAGAGCACATGAGAGGGGGGAGGGTCAGAGGGAGAAGCAGGCTCCTCGCTGAGCAGGGAGCCCGATGCGGGACTCGATCCCAGGACTCCAGGATCATGACCTGAGCCGAAGGTAGTCACTTAACCAACTGAGCCACCCAGGCGCCCTTGGGTGGGGGCCTCTTAAGCTTCATTAGCTCCAGAGTAAGCCAGCTCTGTTACTGGGTGAGGAAACACCAGCACAGGTAAGGGGTTGTGCAGTATAACGCTGGGAGAAGCAAACCAGAGAACTTTTCTTCCCTCAGGCAAGTGGGTCATGGAGTGGCCCCTTGTGCAGCACTTGGAGAAGACTGACACATGCATGTATCAAGAGATCTAGCACTGAGCTTCTGTTGCAGGGAGAACATGCAGAACCAAAATGGCACCAGTTAAGAAGAAAACCTTTGCATCTTTTTCAATCAAATCCCTTCTGCCCTAAGATAGCCCCAAATCTGGAGAAACTGGAAGCAGAAGAGGGATAGAAAGGCATCAGGAAGAACATATCACATTCTTTCTCCATTCAAGTTCTTGAACTGGAGGACTATCCAACTGGGAAGGGGATTGGAACCACCAAACTGGGCATAAGATGGAAATTTTAACCTAAAGTAGGCTGAACCATGCTTTTAATATGTCAGCATGAATAGCAGGTCCTGGAACCTGCATGATATTCTGTTAAGGGAAAGTAAGGAGAGATCCTACAGATGTTTGACATCAGTGACAAAAGAAAATTTGGGTGGACTGCTGAGCTAGCTTAGGGGTAATCTGGCCTGGATATAGAGTAATAACTAAAAGATCTCAGCAGGTGATGCCTACCTACATGCCACTATGAAAGGACAATGAAGACAAGCAAACATTTTGTGGGGGCGTTGCCACTCATTACAGAACAAATGGAAAAGCTAAGACATGATACATTAATCTTTCGTACTCTAATGGTTGTTACCATTGCAATTTCAAATTCAATTTACAGCTCCTACCTCATTTTGAAGTGCTAAATGATTTGAAAACTACCACAGAAATCATGAAAGACTTCTTTTTATCAGACAATGTCAAAAAAGATGTCTACAAAATGAGAAAACATTGACTGAAAGAAAAGGGAAAAATGGATTGAAAGAAAAGAATGAAAGAAACCAATTTTTACTTCTATTCACATGGAACAATGAGAACAATGAAAGTTTCCTAATGCTAAGAAATGTGAATTTTTTTTTATATTATTTGTTATAGTTAATTTTATGTGTCAACCCGACTGGGTCACAAGATGCTTGTTAGACATTATTTCTGGGTGTATCTGTGAGGGTGTTTCTATAAGAAATTAGAATTTGAATTACTAGACTGAGTAAAGCTTATGACCTTTCCCAATTTGGGTGGGCATCATCCAATCCCTTGGGGATCTGAATAGAACAAAAAGTGGAGGAAAGTCAAATTTGCTCTCTATCTGACTGTTGAGCTGTGACGTCAATCATCTCCTGCCATCAACGCTCCTGGTTTTCAAGCTTTCAGGCTCAGACTGGCATCTACATCACCGGCTTTCTTGGGTTTGTAGCTAGCAGGTGGACAGATTGTGGGATTTCCTAGCCTCTATAACTGCATGAGTCAATACCTTATATAATCCCTCTCTCTCTCACTTTCTCTCTTATCTATTTATCTATCTAAACATTGCTTGACATTGAGAATTAAATTGAGTTGGATTTTCTTGGTCTATGAATTGAATGAAACTATTTTATCCATCTGTTGTCCTAGTGCAGTGGTCTGCAAACTATGGCCCTTGGGCTAAATCCTGCCAGTCACCTATTTTTGTAAATAAAGTTTTATTGGAACACAGCCATGTCCATTCATTTACATATTGTCAATGGCTCCTTTAGCGTTACAATAGCAGAGTCAAAAAGCTGTGATGCAACGTCTGAAGTATTTGCCATTTGGACCTTTACAAAAAAGTTTCCTGACCCCTGCCCTAGCACATGGAGGGTAGCATTGATTAGTGATGAGTAAAAGCTATGAGAACAATTAGAGGTCCAGAAAGCACATTCATTCACTTATGGGAATTATTGACATCCAGAAAGCACATTCATTCACTTATGGGAATTATTGATTTTCAGTGCATGATAAAATATATTCATATAGGCTTAGCACCTGGTAAAATTAAGAGTAAGTCTAAAACTCATGTCTCAATAATTATTTACTATAATGTTAGTGACATATGTTCTTAGTGCAATTGTTGTACAGCTTATATTCCCAAACTTGAACTCCTTTTTAATTATTAACTTATTTTAAAACTTCTGGCATAGAAAGGAGAAAGTGATTTAAATATTATCTGTTTAATTTGCTAACCTTCTTATGTGTGCCCTTTTGGAAACAGCTTGTTCAAAGTCCATAGAGATTTGGATACTCAGAATAACCCTTCTGTATCACTTTTCTAAACTGAATTTCACTACATGCAATTTGGATTTCTCTGAAATGAGCAACCAGAGGGTTTTGAAAATTCTAGCACAGATTTATAACAAAATGGAAAAAGACTGGATACTATCCAGAAACATGTGATGGTACTCAGAGCAGAATGACATTTGCTCAGTAAAGCTGCTGAAGTGTTACTCCTCTTAATACTTTGCAACATGAAATGTGTCTTCTTGTAAGCCGATTACCTTCATAGACAATGTAGGGACAGCACTTAATAACAGTGAATTGTATCAACCATGCTACTAAAATTAGTGATGATTTTGTTTATAAATAGCTATAAATAGGGTTTATTTCACGAACCCTAACGTGTAGCTTTGTGGTACTGAATGTTTGTTCACTACCATCCTACTCTTCTTTAGAGTATACTTCTTTAAGGGTTATCTCCTGCTAAACCACTATTATTCTTTACATGTTAGAAAAAGTGGGTGTGCATTCCCAGGAGATGTGGATTAGAGTATGCAAGTGTGTGTGTGTGTGTGTGTGTGTGTGTGCGCGCGCGCGCGCGCGCGCGCGCGCACGCATGCGCACTGAAAAAATTTTCTCTCTCTTAAGATTCTTTTGTACCTCATTAGGAGGCATTTCCTAACCTTTAGATGAAAGTCCCTGGGCTAGAACAATTAAACTGTGATGAGAAATTATTTGCATTTTCAAGTAAAACCATGCATACATGCTGTAGTATTAAAAAATTAGTGTCTTTATATCTTGAGAAAGCTGAGAGGTAAAAAGCTTACTTCCTGTCTTTGTAATAATGACTCTTTTATTCTGAACATAGATGGTCTATCACTTTGAAAATAAAATAAACTTATAGACCAAAAAAAGAATTCCATCATGTCACTTTGTCCATTCCTTTTGGATCCAGGAAGGCTAAATATTAATATACCTTATTTAAATTGCTCTGCTATTTTGAAAGCTGTCTTGAATCCAGTCTCCTCTTCTGCGAAAACAGGAGTAGACAGAAAACCTGAGGGGTGTAGGGGATTGAGCACCTATAGCCATTTTCCTACCATTTGAAGTCTGAGAATGGAGTCAAAGCTAAAGAACTGAAAGGGAGTGGAAGAAATTGGGTCCTAGGATGGACTTTAATCCATGAATCGAAAAATGCCTAAAATGGGAATCCACAGCCTTCCCACTTAATGTGAGCCAGTAAATTCTGTTTGGGATGAGTTTCCTAGCATTTGCAACAGAAGGAATCTTACCTGATATAGAAATGATCCCCGTTTTCTAGCTGAGGTAAATGAGGTTCCAAGAGATTAGCTAACTTGCCAAGTTCACATATTTATTAAGTGACCAAGCCAGGATTTGAAGTCACTTTTTCACTTCAGTTTGCTAAAAGGAGCTGCTGGGGGGGCGGGGGGTGAACTCAAACTGGATTTTTAACTGACTACAATGTGACAAACATGAAAAAACGAAGACACTTTTTGTGCCCTGCTACTCTATCCACTTGCCAGTAGCGGCTGACAGAGGCTCCTTCCCCCCGCCATCTACCTTCCGGAATATTGACTGGGATTCACTTCTCCGCACGTCCTATCTTCCAGAAAGTGGTCGCTTTTCTGTTCAGAGAGTTGCTGCAATTCTTTTCTTTGGCCTCCTGTTGAGTTCGTAGGTGTTCAGAATGGTTTGATCCTATCTAGCTGAATTCGTGGGACTAGACGAAATCTAGGTCTCCTACTCCTCATGGGTATTAAAGAGGGCACATACTGAATGGAGCACTGGGTGTTATACGCAAACAATGAATCATGGAACATTACATCAAAAACTAATGATGTAATGTATGGTAATTAACATAACATAATAAAATAAAACAAACAAACAAGAAAAACAAAACAAAACAAAAAATACAAAGACACACCAGAAAGACAAGAGTGAAGCAAGGACAAAGAGTGAAGGACATAAATGAGGTACAAGGTTCAATGATTTCTGAAGATTCTGAAAATCTGAGGTTTCCCTGGTTGTTCCATCTCTCCCAGTGCTTCTGCAAGATAGGAGATCATGGATGGTTCTCCTTACCAGGTTGACTATTTTAAACTCCAGCTATTTATAAGGCCCTAGTTAGAAATCATTACAAGCATAACATCTGTTTATTGATTTGCTAAAACACTGATATTGCCTATCCATAAGAATAATTTGCATTTCATTTCTAAGAATAGTTAGTCTCTAGTGCCACAAAACCATGGAAAGCAAACCTAGACTCGTGAGGACCTTCAGTTTCAGAAGGTGAATCACCATGAACTATGCTAATTAATCGGCTTTTTCCCATTAGAATAATCCAAAGTGAGCCCATACACCTTGGGGGTCAAAGTATCTCATCCGTCCCAGCCCTCAAAAGGTACTTAATTTTGGAAGTTTCATGTTTTCAAGTTCATGTTGATTTTTTAAAAAGATTTTATTTATTTATCTGAGAGAGAGAGAGAGAGAGTGAGAGAGCACAAGGATGGGGAGCAGCAGAGGGAGAGGGAGATGTGGGCTCCCCACCGAGCAGGGCCCCCAGGATCATGACCTAATTCAAAGGCAGACACTTAACTGACTGAGTCACCCAGGGGCCCCCAATTTTTCTTGTTGATTTTACATTCTCCTCCATAATATATGTTTGCATATATAAAAAACAAAAACAAACAAACAGAAAACCAGGGGAAGGGAAGAAGAGAGTTCAGAAGTCTGCCTGGGTGAGCAGGCTCAGGAGTGAGATCAAGTCAGACAGCACAGACAGACCCAAATGGTGAGAAGGGTTGGAAGACAGTTTGGAAGATCTTGGAGAGATCCATTTTATGATGCAGTAGCATGAAGAAAATAACTTTTGGCTTTGGCCAAAAACACAGCTGGGAAGTGAGTTTCCAAAGGCATTAAGCTAGTTCAGATTCATTTTGTCCAAGTCAAGATAAGGCTCAGTAGCAGAATTTCTCTAGGTTTCTTGGTTGGAAAACTACACTGCTCTATGTATTCCAAGTATGGGTATGTGTCTGCTGTGGGCAGGGTGTTGGTCATGGTGATGGCTCTTTGTGACTTATTTCTTTGGTCTGTGTTCTTCTCTGTGGACTGAAGCTGCTCATGGCCTCATTGGGAGTCCTCCTTCAGTACATATTCTAGCTCTTCTTTTGACTTGCTGCACAGATTGCTGGAGTGCTCTATTATGGTTGGGTATGGGTGTTTTAGGGCAAGGAAGAGTGAAGATACCATTCTGATTCTGATCATCCTCCCTGTAGCCCTATAGCTATCTGTGCTCTTCTGATATTAAACTTTTGACCTCCTAGGGACTGTTCTTATGATCCTTCTGAGAAGTCTATTTTTGTTGTTATTCTGGAACTAGCCACTTCCAGTGTATTATGGTGTTGGTGTTCATAAAGAGATGCTGGAATGGAAGTCATGGTTGCCATGGACCAGCACGTCCTGGATGCAATAATGCAAAGAGTCGTTTTGGCAGTTCAGCATTGGCAATCAAGATAGAAATCATGTTGTTCACAGAATGTGAAGAAGTGTTTTATTTGTTGGGTCACAGCCAGCAAGTCTCCATTTCACTAACAATAAAAGACACATACAGATCTGGAAGACCTTAAATAGTGCTTGCCAAAATCAGTTGACATTTGAGTGGATTTCTCTGGAGTAGGGTTGAGAGGTTGAAAGACTGAGAAATGGATAGAGAAGGCCAGAATAATATATATGACAGAAGACAGATGCTTTTTTTTTTTTTTTTTGGTGGCAAAATTCACCCTAAGCCCTAATGAGCTGATAAAGCTTCCATACTAGAGTGAAAGCTTCTGTGTGCAGGGTGGTGTCTCGAATATACATCTTTGTTTCACATACAATCCTTGGCCCTTAGTTGGTCCTTAGGTGATGTTTGTTGAAATAAATCTAAGAAAATAAATATATAAAGTATATATCAACCTAGGACTATTTATATCTATCTTACTAGAATAACTATCTTTAGTTTCATTTTCAAATACATATTAAATAACTAAGACTGGAAGTAATGTGAGGTTTTCTAATTTATTAAAATAAAAGGTTTATTTTATTTAACATGTATTTGGCTTACAGTATTTCAGATGGTTATTGTTGTTGTAAAGTAAAACTAACTCTTACCTATTTCTCCAAGTTGGTGATGTGGACACTTTTACAGAAAATTTGAGTATATTTGTTTTCTATTTCTACATAGGAAAATTACCACAAAATTAGCAGCTTAAAACAACACTTATTTATTATCTTATTGTTTTTGTGAGTCAAGAGTTTGGGCAAGGCTTAACTGGTCCTCTGTATGAAGAGTCTCATAAGCTTCAGTCACAGTGTTGGTCAGGTTGGGGTCTTATTCAAGGTTCAACTGGGGAAGGACCTGATCTCAAGCTCACTTGGTTGTTGGTAAAATTTAATTTCTTGCAGTTGTAGAACTGACAGCTTCAAT
Source organism: Neomonachus schauinslandi (assembly GCF_002201575.2). Classification (NCBI taxonomy): domain Eukaryota; kingdom Metazoa; phylum Chordata; class Mammalia; order Carnivora; family Phocidae; genus Neomonachus; species Neomonachus schauinslandi. Next base: position 91,110,586 of record NC_058410.1, on the reverse strand, counting down.
ATTTGCTGGCTGTCAGCTAGAGGCCACCCTCAGCTCCTTGCTGGTGGTTGGCTGGAGGCTGCCCCCAGGGCCAGGTCACATGGACCTTCCCCAAATTGTTCCATACTTTATCAAAGTCAGTGAGAGAGAGAGTCTCCTTGCAAGATGCAGCTCACAATCTCATGTAACCTAATCATGGAATTGACATTTCATCACTGTATTGTACTGATTATTCTGTTGGTTAAAAGCAAATCATATATCCTATCTACACTTAAGGAGAGGGGATCATGCAAAGGCATGAATATTGGGAAAGGGGATGGTGAGGACTATGTTAGGGTCTGTTCACCACATGTAGAAAGGGAGAAAACATAATACCTGTCACTTCTATAATTCTATCACTGGCAAAGCCTCATTGACAGTATTTATTTAGATTGAATGACACATTTTTCAGACGTTAGAAACTCAGTAGGAGAAGTTTTTTCATGTTTCTATTTCACTTAATTACACAAAAATTCATTTTCCTTCAGGGTTCTGAAGGTTATCTTGCTGTATAATTTTTGCATTATCATATTTTAAAAATAATTGTCATTGGTGAGTTCATTATAAAGCAGAATACTTATTAAATAAGACCCTGGTTTTGTTTCCTTCAGAAAAATAACCATGGCCGAGGAAGTTATCTTCACTCAAACTCAAAATTCACTCTTTTAAAGTCCTTTAAAACTTCACCTGTTATATTTTTCCTACATGAAATAGGTCCATATTGCTCTTGTTATTTTACCAATGTGTAAAGTATATATATTTATATATATATACTTTATATATTTATAAATATATATAACTTGGACAGAGTTAATCAGAAGCAAAAGGTTTAGACACCCCAAGAGCTGATATCCTTTTTTTCCAGTAAACCATGCTTTTTCTTCAAATTTATTAGGTCAGTCTGTGATTGTTTGGTAAATATATCACCTTGACTTTATCATACCTGTCCATTCCTCTGTTCTTTGTCTTTTCCATTTGGCTCTTTCTCATTTTTCATTTCCTATTCCAGTGATTATTTTCAGAGCCCACCTCTGCCTACCATTTCCTATCCTACTCTATTGATAAAATTTTTCTCCTTCCCACACTACGCATATAGATGTTTACTTTTGTGAAGTCATTAACTACTTGATAGCTTGCCCCTTAGAAACACTGAGGTGAATTAATTAAGATATTTCTTGTGAGATTTGGTCAATTTTTCCTTGATTTGAATTAATATAATCTGCACATGTTTTAGCATCCTCTCTGTCATTATTTGTAGCCCTGAAATAAAGATTTCTCAGAGGATTAAAGAAATTTGGGAAAATGTTCTACACTATCCAAATGAGACTCCCTCAGGGTTGATTAACTTAAGACATTTTAGTGGAGCAGAAAGTAATTTTAATTAAAATTTTCTTAAGCTTATAGGCATGATGAATCTTTATTTCAAGGAAAAAAGGTATATAGGCTTTTTCCTCCTTGACGTAAAGATTGCAAAGAAAAAGAAGAAACAGATGTAAGTATTCTTCTCCCTCTTTAATCTTAGAGATCTAAGTAGATCTTTTATTTTGTGAAGATGAAGCAAAAAAAAAGAAAACCACAATAAAAATGAATGCATCAAAACCATTATCAATGAGTAAAAATCTGTCACTCATATATCCCAAAAGCAGAACACCTTGGTAAAATTATGTTTGGATCCATCTGAAATTGCCGAAACCAGGTCATTTGAAATTGCCAAAATCAGGTCCAGTCACCTAGTTATTTTCAGAGGTCAGGTATTTCTTGACATTGAAGCCACAATATATAAATTTCTTTGAAGAAACAAGTATTCACCATATGTGTGCATGACCTAGGTGATGCATTTGCAAACTTAGAAGTTCCAGACTTTTTTTTCTATCACCCAGGTGAAAATGCTGCTAGTTTCTGTTTAAGAACTTGGAATCATGGGATATAGGTTGGAGATCAAGAGGCTAAAACTAACCTGATGCAAGTGCCATTGTTGTGGCATCGATGACGAGCACACCATGGGACGTGGCAGTTCTCAATATTTTTTCCATGTAGTGCTTCATCAATGATGAAGAATTCTTTGTTGTTTACTTGAAGCTCTTGAATGCAGCCTTTGAACCCATAAATGTGACCTGCATTCTTATGGATCTTAATATCTGCTGGGATGTGGCCAAGGAACATTGATTCAAAATGTACCTATAGGAAAAATAACAACAAAAACATCTTATAAGGTGTGGTCAGATTATCTGACAAAGACCTAGAATGTTTTGTTTTATAATGCATGTTTTAATGTATTTTTCTGTGTAAAACAGGTTGTATTTGTTGCTTAGTTTTGTCACCTCTACTAGGTGGTAGGATAAGTTACTTTAGAAAAGGGCCCTTATTTTACATTTTTTTTGTATCTCTCACAATATCTAATAAACCAGTAAAAAAAAGAGCATTCAATAAAACTTGCTGATTGATTATTTTGAAATGTATTTTGGAACTCAAGTGTTTGCATTTTAATGTGAATACTACCAAATAATAACTGCTAAAGAAAATAGAACCTTGTTAATTAACTATTGTTAGGGATTGAATTGTGTTCCCCCAAATTCATATGTGGATGTTGTAACCCTCAGTAGCTCAGAATGTGACCTGACTTGGAAATAGAATTTACTCATGACCAGAATGATGATAAAATCACTGGCACAAAGTAAACTGTGACTTAATCTTTCTACCCACCCTTCAGTAACATATATAAATTCAATTCTCATCATTTATATGTATGTAAAATGTAGCTTCCCCAAACAGGAATTTATGAGTTACAAAAGAATTCTGGATGAACTGGTAATGAGACTCTGATCTTCAGGGCTGTTGGCATATGAAAGGTGCATGCAGCATTTGCACACTTTATGTCTCTGATGTCCTTATCCCCAAAACACATTCATGCACTCCAAACTGATAGCTGCAAAGTATTTAAATTGACATTACAGATACACTAAAATGGAAAACTATCATTGTAAGAATTCTAAAACTAGAGCCAAATAATTAAGTTAGGGCTCTAAGGGGAGGAGAGGATGGGAAATGCTCAGTAATGCCACTTAATGTTTATACTAATATGTTCTGGTTTGATGCAAATGTGCTTTTAGAGAACAGAAACATGTTCAATTCTAGGAACATCAAAGCATCCCCATGACCCATAATAGATCAAACCAACTCTACTATTTGAGCTCATGTTCTTTTTTAGAGATTTGAGTTCTGTTCCTGAAGGCATCCCTTAATTCTGTGTGTGTGTGTACTTTATAAAAGACTCAGCTATGTAGTCACCCAGAGGATGACTAACTTTGGGCAACATGGGGCGGAAGTCTCAAAGCGTATTAATAGAGCCCTCATGCAGTACAGGAGTATGTCTGTTTGTTTTCACATCCTTTCTCATATGCTAAGTCCATTTATATTAATTACTCTAACAAACTATTAGCAGAATTCTTTTATCATTTAGGATAAGTGACTCACCACTAATACAATCTGGGATCTATCATGAACCTGCAGACTCAGCGAATCCAAGGCCATGACCTTCTCTCACCAAGGATCTCTGACATCTTTGTATATTGATCACACACCTCTCACAGCTTTGACAAGTGTGCTATTTTAGCACAAAACCTGATAGAGGATGGAACAATATCCTCCTCTTCTATCAGCAGTAGGCAGATCTGAGGGAAAGTCTATAGAGCTATCTATGATTTATTAGACCATTAAAAAACACCCAAACAACGAAAGTAGATGGCTCTTGTATTTCTTCTGATCTGAGGCTCAAGCTTAGTTGGGAGTCCTGAAATGTCTAAAAAAGCTGCTGCCGTTGCCTGCACATAGATAACCATTAAAATGGTTGACTTCCTCTATCCCTAGACTCTTAATTATCCAAGAGCTGCCTTTTGTGTGTATAATCATTCCTAAGGAGACAGGTCTTTAAAATAAGTCTTTTCTCATAACTTCTTGAGAATCAGACTATGGAGAATAGAGTCTGACATCAAGATATGATCTTATAAGATAAAACCACAGAGAACAGACATGGATAATCAAGGAGGAATCATCAAGATAATGAAAAATATGAATGGTGACTGAGGGAAAAGGACTCCACAAATGACAAGGTGAAATGAGCATTCCCCTTCCTCTCAGAGTTTTCTCTTTAAAGGAAGAATACAGTTGCTCTTTTATACTATGTGGGAATAAAATAAGAAGACAGGCAAAAGGGAACAACTTCTAAAAACCAGAAGTGGAGACAGATAAGAAGCTGCTATATCTCTTCTTTATTCTGTTTTAATTTAAATTTGGACACTGGATCCTACATACATTTCTGTAATGATATCTTGATTCAATGTTTTGTTTTATAGCCTCAAATCTGTCTGAAATTAAACAACGTTTATGTTAACAGGAAGGTAACTCTAATGTAGTTTTTACTTAAGATAACTATTGGAGTGTACTTGTCTTTACCCAAGAATATGATGACTTATAATTGAAATGAGCTTTCTTTTGTGTGTTGTTACCAAATTTTTGTTTTTAATATTTTCTGAATTGTATGCAAATTCAAAATCAGAAAACATCAAGTCTTGGAATAGGGATGAATAAGAGATGTTGAGTAAAGTGTTTGAGAAGAAGGATTTATTTAAATAACTTCTTACATATGATTTGTCTTAAATTTCTAAAAATTTAGTGGCATTAAATGAAAGGGGTTCAAAAGGCAGAACCACGATTTATCTCAACCCTTCATCTCTTTGCAGTTAGAAGATTTCTCTCTCTCTCTTTCTTCCCCTCCAATAGTATAATAATCTGTGATCATATAGTTTCTTCTATATTTTTATCCCTTTTAGGGTAGGGCCTCCAACATGGTCATCTTGGGATTCTCTCAGAGTCCATAGCAGTGTCTTACAAATAGGAGGTTTAACATAAGTTTGTTACAAATTACCTCATTCATGAAACTTAATCCTGTTTTTTTTTTTCTTACAGTATCCTATTTATCTTCTAGGTTTCTTCTACTTTATGCTGCCATAGAACCTTGCTGTTTTGCTAGATTCAGCATATGGGAGGTCGTCACTGGATACCACCCAAAAAGGAATATTAATATGGCTTTAATTCTAATATAGCTTTCTATATTTAGTATATATAGCATTGGGTAGTGAGTAGTGCTTAAATGGAAGTTCTTGAATTTCTTATGAGATTAATATCAAGTAGCTTAAACAAAGAGGGTTTTTTAAAAAATTTGATAAATAGCAATGAAATCCTCATTGGTCCCATACTTTACAGTTAAATCTCTGATTCTTAAGGCTTTCTACGTTAGGGAATGTTTTCAAAGTACCTCCTCACTTTGTCAAAGAAGGAACTGAACTTTAGTGAAGCAATCAATGAACTGAGTTGCTACCCTGTGAGCACAGTGATATAGGAAAGTGGAAATACCAAAAAAAAAAAAAAGGATATGGGATTATTCTTGTCTATAAGGAAATTTAATGTAATCTGGGGAATAAAATCACAAAGAAATGAAATATTTAGAAAATACAGTATACAGATCAGCAAGATGGCCGAATAAAAAGCTCCAGATATTTCTTCCCTTAGGGAGACACTAATTCAACAACAATACACAGACAAAATCCCTTTGTGAGAAATGAGTAGACTGAGTTAAGAAGCATTTGTACCCTAGGCAAGTAGGGTACAGCTGCCCTGAAGATGAGAGGAAAATCTGTGACACTCACCGGCCAAAGCTTTCCCCCAGACTCAGTGAGGCATAATTGGAAGAAAACTTCCAGCTCCCAGTTTCTCTCTGGGGAGGGAAATAGAAGACTGAAAACATATATACTATGTGCAGACTTTTCAGGGCCTGTCCAAAGGACTAGTTTCTGTCTTGCCTGAATCTAAGTGCTGACAGGAAAAGTGTGCCAGGTTGGGGGCTGCTGAGAACAAAGGCAAAGGTTTGGACTAGTATGCATTCACTCACCACAGACATGCCCTGTAGCTCAGTGGGAAGAGTGGGCAAAAACCCCCTTAACTTCTGCCTTCTCAATGGCAATGGAAAGAGTTGAACTGTGCATCCAAAATAATGGTTTTTCAGGGCGTTGACTTAGAATGAGTTTGTTTCCCCTGTCTTGGAACACTGACAGGACCTGCCATACTGTAGATGCCTGGCTATCGCTAAAAACAAAAGAGGGCTGGATGGTGTGTTGCTGCTCCAGAGGACCACTGATGCAGCAGACTGAGGCTGATATGGTTTGGTGGCCTCTTACTGGGACCAGAGCAAGGGGGTAGAGTGGAGAAGAGTAGAGCATGCTTCCAACATTCTGGTTTTTCTATGGGCTTCTTGAGGGACCGGTTTCTATTTTGCCTGACTTGGAACTCTGACATGACCCATATACCCTAGAAACTCTGGGGCTGCTGAGAACAAAAGGGAACTGGGTGGCTTGTGGCAGCTACAGAGAACCTGCAGAACTGTAGACAGACACCAGAGGGAGCAAAAGACTATGAATGTCTGAAAAAAGAAAATGAGAAAGGCATCAAAGTATGTCTCATACACACATGCGTATACAAAAATCAGTGAAACACAAAGGAAAAGAGCAAGGGAGAAAAAGAGGGACAAAAAAGCTATAAGATAGAAAACAATGAAATGGAAATAGCAACTCCTTACTTATCATAATTACTTTAAATGTAAATGGAGTAAACTCTCAATCAAAAAACATAAAGTGACTGAGTGGAGAAAAAAGACAAAAAAAAAAAACCAAGATCCAACTATATTCAAAATATAAGAAACTCACTTTTGGTTTAACAACACATATAGGCTGAAAGTGAAAGAATGGAAAGAGATATTCCATGCAAATGGTAACCAAATAAGAGCAGGAATGGCTATCATTATTCAGACAAACAGACAAGTCAACTACAGTCATAAGAGACAAAGAATGACATTATATAATGATTAACAGGGTCAACTGGCCAGGAAGATATAACAATTATAAATATATATGCACCCAATGTCAGAATACTCAAATATAGGAAAAAAACACTGACAAAACCAAAGGGAGAAATAGACAGCAGTGCAATAATACTATGAGATTTTAATATCCCAGTCTCAATAATGGCTAGAGCATCCAACTGGAAGATAATAAGGAAACAGAGGACTTGAACCACATGGTAGCACAAATGGACCTAACAGACATATACAGAACATTCCATCCAACAGCAGCAGAATACACATTCTTCTCAAGTACATATGGAATATTCTCCAGGATAGATTATAGTTAGATCACATATAAAAAATCTTAACAAATTTAAGGAGATTGAAATCATACCAATTATCTTTTCCAAACACAATGGAATGGAAAATTCAGAAATACAGCTGACTCTAGAACAACATGGGTTTGAACTGAATAGGTCTACTTCTATGCAAATTTTTTTCAATAAATATATGTATAGTACTGTAAATACGTTTGTCTTCCTTATGATTTTCTTAATAGTATTTTCTTTAACTTATGTTGTTATAAAAATACAGTATATAAATACATATAACATACAAATATGCTTTAGTCAACTGTTTACCTTATCAGTTAGGCTTCTGGTTGACAATAGGCTAATAGTTAAATTCTGGAGGAGTCAAAATTATGAATGGATTTCAACTGCGTCAGGGGCTGGCACCCTAGTCCCCATGTTGCAACTGTATGTGCAAATTAAATAATGTACTCTTTGTTTCAAAGAAGAAATGGTTCAAAAAAGAAATTAAAAAATTTAGAAAAAATCTTGAGACTATGGAACATAATATACCATAATTTATAGGATGTAGCAAAAGCAGTACTAACAAGGAAGTTCATAGCTCGAAAAACTTTTACTAAAAAAGTAGAAAGATCTCAAAGCAACAGTGTAACTTTATACCTCATGGAACTAGACAAAGAAGAACCAACTAAGTCCAAAGTTAGCAGCAAGACTAAAATTATATAAAAACTAGAATGGAAATAAAATAGGGAACAGAAAAACATTAGGAAAAAAATCAGTAAAACTAAGAGTTGGTTTTCTGAAAAGATCAACAAAATTACTAACCTTTAGCTACACTAACTAAAAAAAAGAGAGAAGATTCAAATAAAATCAGAAATGAAAGATGACATTACAACTGACGCCACAGAAATAAAAAGGATTATGAGATAACGATGAATAATTACACACCAACAAACTGGATAACCCTGAAAAAATGGATAAATTCCCAGAAACAAACAACTTACCAAGAGGGAATAATGAGTAAATAAAAAATCTGAACAGATGAATAATAAGAGAATGCATCTGTAATCAAAAACCTCCCAACAAACAAAAGCCAAGTAACAGATGGCTTCACAGGAGAATTCTACAAAATATTTAAAAAAGAATTAATATCAACCCTTCTCAAAATCTTCCAAAAAACTGAAGAGGAGTGAATACTCCAAGCTCATTCTCTGAGGCCAGCATCTTCCTGATACTGAAGACAGGAAAATACATTAAAAGAAAAAAATCTGCAAGCTCATATACCTGATGCATAAAGATGCAAATTTTCAATAAAATACTGGCAAACCAAGCTTAACAGCACATTTAATTATGAGAATTATATACCATGACCAAGTGGGATTTATTCCTGTGATGCAAGGATGGTTCAACATAAAAAATAAATCAATGTGATGCACCACATTAACAAAACAAAGGATAAGGATCACACGATCAACAGATGCAGAAAAAGTATTTGACAAAATTCAACATTATTTCATTATAAAAAGACTTAACAAACTAGGAATATAAGGAAATTACTTTACATAATAAAGGTCATATATGATAAGTCCATAGCTAATACCATACTCAATGGTGAAAACCTAAAAGCTTTTTCTCTAAGATCAGGAATAAAACAAGAGTGCCCATTCTTATTACTCCTATTCATCATAGTACTGGAAGTCCTGGCAGAACAATTAGGCAGGAAAAAGAAATAAAAGGAAGAAATCTCTGTAGATGACATGATCTTATATATAGAAAATCCTGAAGAGTCCACAAAAAATTAAAACTAATAAATGAATTTAGCAAAGTTGCAGGATACAAAATCAACATAAAAAAATCAGTGTGCTTCTATATACTAACAATGAACAATCTGGAAAGAAATTAAGAAAACAACCCCATTCACTTAGCATCAGAAAGAATAAAATTCTTAGGAATAAACTTAACCGAGGAGATGAATGACTTGTACACTGAAAACTATAAAACATTGCTGAAAGAAATTAAAGAAGACACAAAAAAGTGGAAAAGCTTCCTGTGTTCATGGATTAGAAGACTTAATATTGTTAAAAGTTCATACTACGTAAGTGATCTACAGATTTAAAGCAATCCCTATCAAACTTCCAATGGTATTTTTTGATTAGAAAAAAATCATCCTTAAATTCATATGGAACCAAAAATGGCCCCAAATAGCCAAAGCAATATTGAGAAAGGAAAACAACCTGGATGCACGACACTTCCTGACTTGAAAGCACATTACAAAGCCACAGTAGTCAAAACAGCATGGCTTTGGCATATAGACAGACATATATACAAACAGAACAGAGAACCCAGAAATACACTTGTGCATGTAGGATCAAATGATTCATGACAAGGTGCCACAACTACACAATGAGGAAAGCATTGTCTCTTCAACCAATGGTTTTGGGAAAACTGGATTATCCACATGCAAAAGAATGAAGTTGGACCATTACACTATACACAAAAATCAACTCAAAATTGATTAAAGACTTACACTTCAGACTTGAAACTATACAACTTGAAGAACAAAACATAGAGGAAAGGCTTCATAACTTTAGTTTTGGCAATGATTTCTTGGATACAGCACCAAAACCACAAGCAACAAAAGCAAAAAAAGACAAGGGGCGCTACGTCAAATGAAAAAGCTTCCTCACAGCAAAGGAAACGATCAATGAAATGAAAAGGCAGTCTACAGAATGGGAGAAAATATTTGCAAACCAATATCTGATACGGGGTTAATATCAAAAATATATAAGGAACTCCTATGCCTCTACAGCAAAAACAAATAAGCTGATTAAAAAATTGGCAAAGGACTTGAACAGACATTTCTCCAAAGACATATAAATAACCAAAAGATATATAATAAAGATGTTTAACATCACTACTCACCAGGGAAATGCAAATCAGAGTCATAATGAAATACCACCTCACATTTGTTAGGGTAGCCATTATAAAAAAAGACAACAGCACATATCAAATGTTGCCAAAGATGTGAAGAAACTGAAACCTTTGTGCAGTGTTGGTGGGAATGTAAAATTGTGTGGTAGCTATGACCAACAGTATGAAGGTTCCTCAAAAAATTAAAAATGTAAGTATTATATGATCCAGCAATTCCACTAATGAGTATTTAAAGAACTGAAAACAGGATTTTTTTTTATATGTGTATTTTTAAAAAGTTTTTATTTAAATTCTAGTTAGTTAACATACAGTGTAATACTAGTGTACAATTTAGTGATTCAACACTTCATACCACACCTGGTGTTCATCACAGGTGCACTCCTTCATCCCCATCATGATTTTACCCATCCCCCCACCCTACCTCCCCTCTGGTCACCCTCAGTTTGTTCTCTACAGTGAAGAGTTTGTTTCTTGGTTGCCTCTCTTTTTTTTCCCCTATGCTCTTTTGTTTGTAGCATATTGCGTGTCATTAATTATAAAGTATGGAGCTTTCAATATAAAAAAATGGATGACTATAGGGAGTAAATAGAGATAAAATCACACTGACTGCTTTACATTAGATTTTTCACAAAACTGTAAGTGTTTCATAGATTTTCCACCATTTGAATGGTCTGTGTCTTGAATCTAAGTATTTGGCCATCTTGGACTCTAGCATGACTTTTTTTTTAACTGATGTATAGTTAATATACAGTGTTATATTAGATTTGGGTTTACAATGTAATGATTCAACAATCCTATACACTACTCAGTGTTCAGCACAATAAGTGTACTCTTAATCCCCTTCACCTGTTTTACTCATCCCCTCACCAGCCTCCCCTCTGGCAACATCCAGTTCGTTCTTTGTATTTAAGAGTCTGTTTTTGTTTTTGTTTTGTTTTTTCTTCAAAACGAAAACCAATTTTATTCCTACCTTAATAATTCACTTGACAGTTTGCAATCTGCTGGAGCAGAAAATGAAATACAGTAAAGTGTTTAAAAGGAACAACAACAACAAACCACGTTGGGAATCAGAAAACCTGGGATCAAGTCTCTTTCATTATCACTATGAAATTTTGGACATTTGATACTCAGTTTTATCAGATACGACCTTGTAAAAAAGATATTCATTCTTAATTTAGAAGGCTCTTGTGAAGATCAGATCAGATAAAATACATGGCCATAATTTGGAAAATGTAAGGTGCTTATGCAAATGTTAGCTATTCTTATATGCTTCTTTAGGATGCCGGTATACACTCAGTAAGAGAAAAAAACTACATAGAAAAAATGGAAATAAAATGAAATTTCCAATTCATTAGGGCCCTACACACTGCCAGCTCTAATGTGCACCAAAATTAGCACTTTGGAGCTCTAATTATATAGATTAACTCTCCATGATGATCAAATGAACCAGGAATTCTTTATCTTAAATGTATTTCTATAAAGTCATACTAAGAAGCATGTAACCAACCACATCATTAAAATTAAAAGAATTCAGCAAATTGCCTGGTCTCTGGAGGGACAAACATCCTCTCTTCTTTCAATTTTCTTCATTCAATGTTTCTAAGAAAAATTCCCTGAGAAGGGACTTTTTAATAGCATATAATAAGCACTACCATATCCTATAAAAATGGAAGTTTTAAGCACTGTTTTGTAACTTGCTAATTTTTCCCCATTCCTGTGCTGTTTTTCTTAATCAAGCATAATATATTATATGCAAAGTGTGAGAGGAAAATCAATTTCTTGATAAATTTAATACAACTTTTATAGCAACAGGCAGTATTAAATATATTTAATTGTACCTAAAGTATCAGAGATGACTATTCTGGTGTTTTGTTGAGAGCTCTTACAAGGAATCTGTTCAATAAAGAAATATGCTTAGTGTTTAGTAACTTAAAAAGAAATACTTATTTCAGATATTGAGGGCACACTTAGTAATGTTTGGAACTGAATATTTGCATAACTACCTGAGAGACATGGGGCATCTCTGTGTCTTTCTTCTGTATTGGAGGTTTTCCATTTGCAATCATTTCAATCATGCAAGCAACAGGAGGGCTGCCAACAGGGATTGTGTAGCTAGAAATAAAACAGAAGAGGCCATTATTCTATGTGCTACTGGCAAGAACAGGGTAACTTCGCACATGGTTGGTAAGTACTTCTTCAATGACAAGAGGTACTTTCTGGATCATAATCGTCCTGAAATATGGCCCCAACCAAGGGCGGACATTTTAGGATAGATAAAAGATAGATTTCTTTTCTAATACTGAAATTTTCTTTTCCTTCTCTCTTTCTGTCTCTAAATCAGGACTTGAAATGCTTTCAGAAAGTTAAACCCCCACAAAACAAAAAGAGCTTTTCTGTATAAGTAGGTAATAATAGATTTTTAGTGCTAACTGTGGTTGACATACGGTCTCACTCATGTAGGAGACTGTTGGACAAGTAACAGCAATGTTAAATGATGCTAAACTGCCTAGGTAGAAATTTCCCCTCCCTGGCCTACAGAGGAAATAGAAATGGAATAAGAAATGAAAGGCTGCATACCCCTGAGCAGTGAGATTACACTGTGATATAGTTATCAGAACTCAGAAAGCATGTCGCTAATGTACTAGCTGGTACTGTGTCTCAGAGATAAAGAAAAGTATAAGGTTAAGGGAATTTGTAGAATGAATGGCGGAAATGACCAATACAAAATTGAAAATTTATCACAGTTTATAGAGTAATGCAATCAGATGAAAAGGTATACATACTAAAGTGCTTGGCATAAAGTTAAATAGAATTTTAAAAGACAATTCAAATGATATTACCCTGTCATTTGCCATATGTAATAACAGTAACCTGTATTGTTATGAAGTCTATTCCATAGAGATATTAGAAGCACATTTACTAATATTAAAAGTGGCTCTCTGTGCACACTGAAAGTATGAATGATTTTAATGCTCAGTTTCGCTTATTTGTATTTGCTACATTTTAGACAATGAACACACCAAATTTTTATTTTTAATTTTGACCAACTGCCCCAGTTTGGGCATGACTGAGAGCTTTTCCAAGATGCAGGACTTTTCAGGGCTAAAACCAGGTAAGTGCCTAGCAAACCAGGATCAGTTGGTAATTCTACTTTTAAAAGAAAAAGTCAGTTTTATTAAAAATCTTGGTTAAATCATTTATCAGTTCCTCTTCCCCCTTACCTAGAAATACAAATCTGATTTGGTCCTTTTTGAGCCACCCAGGCACCCTGATATGGTCCTTTTAATACAGCATTCCGCTACTTTTTTTGGCTTCTGATCTAGTTTACCAAGGTCACTTCTAATTTTGATCAGATCACTGTTGAAAATTCTTCAGTTCTAGGAATGACCTTTAGAGCATCCCATTTGTGTGAATTATATATTATAGGGATATATGAAGCACATTTGTCATTATAGTTGATATGGGCAGGGAGACATGTACAGATGCTTTATACTGGAGATGGAGGAAATATTTCTCAGGGAATGCACGTGTTCTTATTAAGAAATAGTAAGATCTCTTTTTATTTGTTTCATTCAGTGCTTGTTAAAATCTAACCATGAACTGCAATCTTATAGAAGGATGCCACTCTATCTGCTTCCTGTTACCACCTTCATTTCTTCCCCAGACCCTCCCACCAAATGGCTGATTCTATTGTCTGCTAGATCTATGAACTATTTTGGAAATTGATACTCTAATTCTACCAGAGATTTTTCTACATGTAGATTCTTATCATGTTCATTTTTATAATGTCTCATATTTGCTTATAGATCAAATTGTGTGATAAGAAATGAAAAAATGCTCTATAAACAAATTAGACATTATGCTACATAAATCATTCGAGGAAAAATCTAAGTACATATCCCTTATGCCTCTCAAGTATTGCCGAGGCCAGCCAAGTCTAATGATTTAAAGACTTAAGGATCATATTTTGAGATAATCCATTGACTGGCTGAGTGATCTCAGGCAAACCACTTAACCTTTCTTCCCTAAAGTGTGATTATCCACAGAAGGGAGATAATCATTCTTGGCTCATAAATGGTTAGTGAGAATTACATTATTTAATGTACATAAATCATTCAGTGCTAATATTAAAATCCAAAGTTAAAGCAATTATTTGCTGACTGGACAGGGATCTCTAAAGAGATTTTTATGAAAATAAATTACACAGTCAAATTGAAGTGTTCATCTACTTCTACTAATATTGCTTGTAATGGGATTCAAAATCAAATACTTGGGTTGCATTATTTTAAAAACTAAAATCTGACAAAATAGACATTTTTCACCCAGTGTCCTTAACATTCTTGTTATTTATATTTATAGTCTTTAGATATGCTATTTGGCAGAAACTTCTGATTTGCAAAAGACTATTTTTAAATTTTTAGAAGATCCTGCTCAAACTGGAAGTTCAGGGTATCCAAAACCAAGGGAAAGGTTGTAAAAATGTAAACAATGGAGAGTGGATTGTTCAATCAAGTACTTTTATGTGATTGAATGCTACCTAGCTCTTAAACGGGAGTTGCAGAATATTAACTGATGGTACGGAAAGATATTTGTATAGAATACAAAAAGAGATAAAGACAATTTGAGTGATATATCATTTTTATAAAAAATATGCATAGAGATAATACCAGATCTACTTTCACTAATATTAACAGTGGCTATGTCTGCATGCTGAGAATGAAGATGACTTTTAATTTGCCTTTTTTTGCTTATTTATATTTTCCATATTTTGGACATGGAACATACAATAATTTTAAATTTCACCTTGTAAAAGAAAAATTCAGTTTTATAAAAAACAAATTCCATTTTTATTTAGAAGAAAGTAAAAATAATTTACTGACACTTCTGTTTTCCTGGATTCCATGCTTTATTTCCGGGTAGACTATCCTCTTGATAGTTACGGTGACCCTTGAACAACACAGGGGTTAGAGATACCCTCTCCCCCTCAGGAGTTGAAACTTGACTAAGTCAGAAGTCTTACCAATAACATAAACAGTCAATTAACACATATTTTATGTTATATGTGTTATATACTATATTCTTACAATAAACTAAGCTAAGAAAATAAAACGTTATCGAGAAAATCATAAGGAAAGAAAATAACATTTATAGTACTTTACTGTACTTATCAAAAAAGATCTGCATATAAGTGGACCCACATAGTTGAAACCCATGTTATTTCAGGGTCATCTGTATTGCATTCTGACAGCCTCTGAAATTTCTGGTTCTAGAACTTATATTAGACATCTTTTGGAGGCCTATTAAACTGTTATCTAAATTTCTTTTTTTTAATGTTTAATTTTTATTTTTTAAAAAGATTTTATTTATTCATTTGAGAGAGAGAGAGACAGAGTGAGCACAAGCAGGGGGAGAGGCAGAGGGAGAGGGAGAAGCAGACTCCCCACTGAGCAAGGAGCCTGCTGTGGGACTCGATCCCAGGACTCTGGGATCATGACCTGAGCTGAAGGCAGACACTTAACTGACTAAGCCACCCAGGCATCCTTGGCTTTCACTTTTAAAATGCTTTCTTAATTTCTCTGTCCTGTATTCTTCCTAGGCACCAATTTTTTCTTCAGCAGTCTCCAGGCCCATTTATTCTGTCTATTGAATTTTAAATTTCAGTGAATATAATCTTTTATTCCCAAGATTTGGAATCTTTTTCATAATTTTTTGTTTAATTTACACCTATTTTTCTTTTATAATTTCTCCCTTAAAATGATTTATTCCTTCACTAATGCTTTCTAGCATGCCAGAAATACTTATTTTAAACTTTTTGTCAGACTTTTCCATAAGAAGGATTTATCTAGAGTGATTCATATTCCACTTGCTGATTTGCTTGGTTCCTTTCTCAATGTTGCCGTGTGTTCTGCTATTGTGTAGTCCAGGCTCATTTTCAGTGAGAAGTATTTTTATTTTTCTCTCTTTTTCCCCAATTCCATTCTTCTTCTTGTGCCTTTTCTGCTGTACCCAAGTCTGCCTGCCTAATGAGAACCCCACCTGATCTTCTGAGCATCTAAACCCAAATCTTGGATAATGTGTATTTGGTAGTTCTGCCCTATGGTGATATTGAAGGTATTCATAGGTTCATTCAGAGCTTGCTTGGTACAGTTTGCTCATGATGTTTTGGTCAAAGATTGCTTGGTACAGTTCTGCTCATGATGTTTGGTTGCATTCTGTTTTCTTACTAGGTTAGCAGTTTGCTAAAAATCAGAATCCCAGGTGACAGTCTCTCTTTTTCTCTCCATGCAGATAGATGGTTGGATGGATAGATAGATAGATAGATAGATAGATAGATAGATAGATAGACAGATAGATAGATGGATAGATAGACAGACATAGATATCACATGTATACTTGAATGAGTAGTTTTAGTTCCCTTATAGGAGCTGAGCTTCCCTGTTTTTAGACCTAGATCTTGGCAGGCCTGCAGTATTAGCTCTTCTGCTGCTTTGCATTTTTGTCTGTTTCTTGTCTGGGGGTGGGGGGATGTTTATCTTGTTTTTAAACTTGCCTTTATATTTTCAGTTGTGTATTTTTAAATTTTCTATCTTATTGCTATGTGTTTGACACTAAGGAAGAGAGTCAAAGTGTGAAGTTACAGAGTCATCTTGACTAGAAGTCTATTTTTTTTTAATAATAAGAAAAGACAACAATAACGATCAAATTGAAGTCCTTACTTTTGAAGGGCCATGTAAATAGAAAGTTATCTTTAATCTGTGAGGGGCAAAATGAAGAAGAAATAAACAAGCCATTTGTAGGTGCCTTTATAATTTTGCAGGCTTTGCAGGCTTTAAATTTGGAAGGACTAATTTCTTTGGCTTTGTCCATCTCGGGTTGTGTGCATGCGTGCGTGCGTATGTGTGTGTGTGGGTGTGTGCTAAAGGCATTTCAATGCATCTGTCTCACAATTTTTTTTTTCAGTGGCATATTTCAAAAGCACATAAGTCAAGTGGTTTGTTTTCCTTCCAGAAAGAAATAGGAAGTATGGATTTTTTTCTTCTCTAAGGTACCTATGTTTGATTTGTCAAATCTGGGAGTTATATGAGTCACTGGCATTACACCATAATGCAATTAAATGCTTTAAAAGGCCCTTGTGGTGCTATGCTGAAGGCTCACAAAACATAGCTCATGCATAATTGCAGTAGCTATGGAATTTTGAAGCTGTGATATAAAAGTAACACAACTGAACAGCACCAACTGCTTCTAGGGAATATTGCAAAATTGATGGCAATACTGAGTGCTTCCACAGGTGCAAAGTATGTTCTTTCCTCTTATCACTAGGTTTTGTCTATTAACCAGCATGATCTAGCTTGTCTGTTTCAAATTTTGGACATGATTAACTTTGCTAGTATATTTCTTTCTTTCTTTACCTAAATTAGACTTTAAAAATGAATGTAATGGGGGCGCCTGGGTGGCTCAGTTGGTTAAGCGACTGCCTTCAGCTCAGGTCATGATCCTGGAGTCCCGGGATCGAGTCCCGCATCGGGCTCCCTGCTCGGCGGGGAGTCTGCTTCTCCCTCTCCCACTCCCCGTTTGTGTTCCCTCTCTCGCTGTGTCTTTCTCTGTCAAATAAATAAATAAAATCTTTAAAAAAAAAAAAAAAATGAATGTAATGGGGCGCCTGGGTGGCTCAGTCGTTAAGTGTCTACCTTCGGCTTGGGTCATGGTCCCGGGGTCCCATCGGGCTCCTTGCTCAGCGGGAAGCCTGCTTCTCCCTCTCCCACTCCCCCTGCTTGTGTTCCCTCTCTCGCTGTGTCTCTCTCTGTCAAATAAATAAATAAAATCTTAAAAAAAATGAATGTAAAAACAGGTTCTCTATATGGATAACTTGTAATGTAGATAGTAGCGAAATGAATCTCCAAATTAATAACTATTCTGACCAATTATAACCAGCCTTAATGTTTACCAAATGTAAGTATTGCTCTGAAGTGAATGGATAGCATTTACGTTAAGCTCTAGCTTGGAACTTCCTTTAAAAGAATCTTTCAGGCTAGACTTAGGACTGAAAGAGGTTAAAGTCAATTGTTAGGAGGTATGATCTCCATATTCAGCCCAAGGTTTCAGTTGAGTTTGTGACAGTTAGCTCTGCCTAAGACTAGCTGAGATGGGAGACTCCTATCAGCAGATGGCAGGAAAGGTACACGGCAGAGATGGAGGCACTGAAAGGCATCTGGTCCCCACAGATAGGATCTAATTGATAGTGCGATTGTTTTAGCTCCCTGTTTGAAACAGGAAAACATGGGAAAATATGTTTAAAAGATTATACATCAGGCAGTATGGATGAAACTGTCCGGAGACAGACAGCTTTCCTTACCAGTTCATGTATCTAATGTGATTGTCATGGCTATGTGAGCAAATTTAAGAGGATGCTGTTTAGGAGTATGAGGGTTTCATACAGCCCTATGAACACAGCCATACTGTTTGAGGCTGTCAGTGTGACTCAGCATAATCTATATGTTAAAAGAGTGTAAAAAAAAAGATCAGGCACAAAAATCACTGTTAGGCCCTTTGCCAAACTAAAGCAATGTAAACACGCCAAAAGCATCTTGAAGCATCCCTTTTTATTTAGAGCACCAAAGAGTTGGCCAGGCTGGCCATACAAACAGCTTGAACAAGGAAAGCTGCATGACCTCTGATAGGTGGCTGTCATGAGATGGTCGCTGGCTTTAGGTTATTTTATTTAGCCTTTCCTCTGACTGACAGATAGCCCAAATATCCTTAATAATCAATTACCGTGAAAACCAAGCCATTATCCTGTGAAGCACTGATATTAAAGAAAGTCTGCAATGATGCCTGAAGACCGTTGAAGCAGGAATTTCATTTACACCCTTGATTAACCAGAGCAGTCGTCAAGGGAACATCCAACCAGCTGTCATGAGATATCACAGATATTCCAAAAACTGTGATTTTACTTCTTACTACACTATCCAATTCATATGCAATGGGACCCACAGCATATTCTACAGATTTCATGGTCTCCTGGTAGCATCTGTAAAAGTATAGGCAGCCAGAATTCCCTTGTTTTCTTTTCCCTGTAAAAACATTCACATAATGACTATTACAATTATACAAATTGTAATTTGCACCCGGAAATGTTGCGTTTTTTGACCTGACATCTGTTTAACCTCTCTGAATGCGATGATAAGAAGTGTCAATGGTGTGCTGGAGAAGGCTAGCACTGACTCACGAGAGCTGGTTTTGTGCATTCCTTCTCAATTCCACATCCGCGAATTCGTGTTGGTAACTTGAAATTCGCCATGGTGGGAGTATTTATGCCTGGGAATTGGCAAAAGCTACAAATCAGTCAACCCCCTATCCTACCCTTTTCCCTCTAAGATTTGGTTGTAAAACACCAGCACACCACCTAGTTTCTTGAATATTTCTTAGTGGAATTTAAACATTCACTTAGAACAAGGGCATTAAGTTGCAAAGCTTAGCTTCACTGTTGACATTTAATTCAGAATTTCAGTAGGAAATCTGCTTTTTTCATACTCTATTAGTTCACAGCTCCGGGTTGGATCAATTTACTCTGATGATAAATGGGGGTTTCAAGAATATTACCCCTAAAGCCTACACACATATGCAGTTCACAAATACCAGGTAGTGTTTAGTTTTATCCTTCAAGTCTAATACTTATTGGCTCCGTTCATTTGTTTTTAGCAATCTTGGGGTGTATTTGTATCCAGTCCACTGAGTAAACAATCAAAACTCAGGAGTTGAAAATATTAATTCCTGATCCTTTCCTCTTCAACACCTAATATCTCATACACACATATTTTGAGACACTAAAAGTTTCTCAAGTTGATATAGCATTTGAAAAAAATCAATTTGATAATAGATTATTTTACCAAATTTGAACACAAAGCAAATCTGATGAAATGGGCATGAGGAGAGATTCACTTTTGTTAGGTTATGAGTGAAGCCAAAGGCAAGTTTTTCCTCAGGAGAAAGCCCTGTGGGTCCCTGTCATTTTTTTTAGAAGTGTTAACAGTGAGTGATGGCTGATTCTTACAAAATTGCCTTATGTAAACTATAAACGTATAGTTTTCCTGTCTTCTGAATACTGTAGTTTTTGCATGATTATTATTATTTGTAGCATATGATTGATACTCCTGGCTGTGTATTTTAAATGAAATTTATTTAAAAAAATAGTATTTTAATGTTAAAATATTTATACTTATGTTTAATCCAATTAATAATTCTAGCTTTTATTAAAATATAAAGAGAGAGTAGATTAATAGAGATGTAAAGGATTTACATTTCAGAAGCACTCTCTGAGCCAAAGTTGTAAATATTCTCATCACTCTAAGTGTAAAAAGGCTGCAGTGTGATCCAGTGAGCCGTGCCTCCGGATCAATACCTCTTTGGTTTCATATTTCTTTGTCAGCTAGCATACCATCTAAGTGTCCCTTGTCTCAGCTTATTCAATTTTCTCTGGGTAAGTACATCTATTTCTCATTCTTACATACAATTCAAATTCTTTTTCTTTGTGGTTTCTAAGGTTTTAATGTATGCTACTTCCCCTTCTAATTGTCCTCATATACCCTTGCCAAACATGGCTTCCCCATCTTTAAAACTTCTGATATGCGGAGAAGAAAAGTACAGTTCTTACCCCAAGCAAACTGTCAATTTGGAGATAACCAGACAAGTAAAATTTTAGAAATTCAACCAATATAAAGATAGATGGAATCGATGAATATATGTAATCTAGGCTTAATGCTTGAAAGAAGCATTACCAGTCCTTCCTTAATTTTGGGTCAATTTTTTATTAATAGCTCCCATGAAAGTACTCCTAATTTAAAGACTGAGAAAAGTTTAATTGAATAAATGATCATGATGATGAAAAAAATGCTTAGTTTTTCACCCTTATGATATAGACAACATATTTCTGGAGCTGTTTCTGATAAGAAAAATAATTATGTTAAACTTGGAAATTTTCCAGAAGATGATATGTGAAATACTCTAATTAGACCAAAATCCACATCATTTCATGTGCCAAGTAAAATTGCTGATAATTAGAAATGGTTGAAAGTTTTATATTGCTTGATACAAATAGAAAACTAAATTACTGTAAGGCTTATAAGTCCAAAATGACAAAGAAATTTAATAAGCTCTAAATCTATGACCTGAGTTAATTTTATTTATCTAATCTTGATCCAAAATGATTTACGGTAGTTATTTTTAAACCCTAACGTCTTATTTTATCTTAAAACATGTACATTTGTTCATACTAAAATTTGTTCATTATTCTATTATAGGACTCAGTCTAAGGTAATTTTTAATATAAGATAAAATAGGAATAGAAGAAAAAGGGAACATTTGTGAGGGAAATAAAGCATAAACGAAATTAGTGTTCAGGAAAATTATCTTAAATACAACTTAAAATGGATCTGTTCATTCAATAAACGAATGAATGAATCCCTACTATGTAAGAAGCTGGTTGGTGATGGGGAGGTGGCGGTAGAGAAAGAAGTTGTTTTCATAGAGTGTAGAGAGGAAAGACACTGTCATTCTCTGAGAGGTCAGTTTTCACCGAAGCCGGAGGAATGGGGGCCAGCACACCAGTATTGGCGGTGTAGGTTAGTATTAATGAGAGCTGACAGATTTGCGCTGCGTGTTCAAGGCTCACTGAAACCCAGTTAGCAAGTAATGTGGGAAGATTTTACTCAGAGATACAAACTGGGACCTTCGACTGCCAGGCTGATCAGGCAAAAATAAAGTCGGCAATTCAAAGAGTGCCTAGTTTTGTTGATTACAGGAAACAAACAAACAAAGAGGGGAATATTTTTTTTTTTCTCATCTTTAGCTTTTTGGCTTTTCTTTATTGAGCCCCAGTCCAGCATGTGGTGCTTTCATGCTTCTTTGTCTCATTTTCTGTCTATTCTAAGCACACTTGACCAATGAGGACACACATCGTTTCAAAGTGAGAGAGACCTTCATGGGGTATACATTGTTATTTTTAGCAGTGGCTTCTTATAATGGAGTATAATGGAGTAATTTGCTTTATTTAGTAAACATTTATGTAGCATTTATTATGGACCAAGCATTTTCTTTTCCCCAAGTATTTTACTTTTTTTCTTTTTTCTTTTTTTAAAGTAAGCTCTATGCCCAGTGTGGGGCTTGAACTTATGACTCCAAGATCAGGATTTGCCTGCTCTACCGACTAAGCCAGCCAGGCGCCCTGTCCCTCCCCAAGTACTTTAAAATATTGAACATCATCTTCCCCATGAGTTAAGCAGAAACATTTTTTTTCCATTTAAAGATTAGGATATTGAGTACATGAGGGGTTACTACTATTTGAGGTCACACAGTCTCTAAATGACAGAGCTGGATTTTGATGTGAGGATGGAGGCAGAGACTGGAGTGAAATCAAGAAAAACCAAGCAATGCCAGCAGTGGTCCAGAGGTGGAAGAGGCAAGGAACAAATTTTCCCTCAAGTCCCTGGAGGGGGAGTGGTTCTACTGATACCATGACTTCAGAGTTCTGCACTCTAGAACTATGAGAAAATATATTTTTATTGTTTTAAGCCACCAAGTTTATGGCAATTTGGTTACAGCTGCAATAAGCACATACAAAGCAGATACTTAAAAATAAGAGGCAAGGATTTGAATATTAGCAGTGTTCAATGATTAAAGTGGAATTCAGACATAAATGAGATTAGAATGTATATATATGAATTACAAGTGGACACCTTATTAAGATATACAGATAATCTAAATGATTTGGGTTTAACATATATCTCAGTTGTGGAGTGGTTATGAAAAAGATCAGAAAGCAGTAGTGTGTCTCCTTTTTTAACATTTTCACAGTGTAGTTTAATTTGACAGGAAACACTGATATAATCAACATAAATCTATTACAAACATCTAAATCTAGTACCTGCATTTATTATAATTCAAATAGAGTAATAAAAACATTCTAACAGACCTCTCTAAAGTGCAAAGGGGATTATGCTCATTAATTCACTAAACACTAAGGGTGAACACAGTCATAGTAGTAACTGGAAAAGAAATGGTAAAAAAATATTCAGCAATTTCCATTCCTTTACTATTGGTACTTTGAAATCTAAAAAATTTCCCTTGATTTGTTTTTTATTACCTTTTGGGGGGGAGGGATTTTTTGCTATTTATGATAAAAAGAAACATTAATATTCAAAGGTTTTTATCAATTGCAGATGTTTTGTGACAACAACCAATGTAGTAAATATTTCCATGGTGGTTTACTTTAACCTTCAATCAGCTGAGAATCTAGTGTTCTAATCTTGGGAAAATAATACAAATTTTGAAATCCTAACTTCTTTAGGCCAAAAAAGTTCTCAATGGTTGTGTTATAGATGGATGGAGAAAACTTGTCCTTGTCTTCAAAGACTTTCCTGGGAATCCAAGCATTATGTCACCACAGAAGCACCTCTATTACATTGTGAAATGTAAAGGGAAGAACAAAGAAGTGTCCAAAAATGAGGAAACCTTACCATCCTTGTGTTAAAGGATCTTAAGTATTCTCTCTACTCAAAAGCATTTTCTGAATTGAGAAAGGGTTCTCATTTGTCTATACATCAGCCAGAGCCTAGAATCCCCTGAAGTGATGTTTTCAAAGAAAAAAAAGCACTGGATGTAATAGGAATATTAAAACACACAAATGATTGTTTCATTCTGAATGATTATTTAAGTAGAGGGTTATAAGGATCAAGTTATTTTCCTTTCTAGCACTTAGGAGAAAAAAAAATAACCCATCCCCTTTTCTTTCTTCATGGTCTTTTGGCAAAACATCATAATACAACACAGTTCTGTGCACTTTTTACCAGCAGAATAAAATAACTTGACAAATTTTATACAGAAAACTTTCTGACATTCAGTTAATAGTCGTATATCTGTAAATGCCAACATGGAACAGGGAAAACCACACCAGAATCCAGGAATCTTAGTGGTGGGAAAGACTTAAGACGCATAGTCCGTTCTCCTACTTAAAGGAAGACAATTTTTTAAAGGCTTCGTAAAGAATGAATTTCAACCTGTGTTTGAATATTCCACTGAAAGAGAGCTCATTGTGTCGCAAATGCATTTCTTTATTAACAGTTCTGCCACTGTTTGTATAAAAGCCATTTCTTGGGGCGCCTGGGTGCCTCAGTCGGTTAAGAGTCTGCCTTTGGCTCAGGTCATGATCCCAGGGTCTTGGGATCTGGGATTGAGCTCCACACCCGGCTCTTTGCTCAGTGGGGAGCCAGCCTACCTCTCCCTCTCCCTCTGCTGCTGCTCCCCCTGCTTGTGCTCTCTCTCTGTCATATAAAATCTAAAAAAAAAAAAAAAAAGCCATTCCTTGTGTGTGTGTGTGTGTGTGTGTGTGTTAGGTACACTTTATTGAAGATTTTCTTAAACTAGGCACTGGGTTCAACATCATACATAGATTATCTCAAGGCAGTGTTTCTCAACTGGGATTTTTTGTTTTTGTTTTTTTGGCCCCATTTACTCCCAGGGAACATTTGGCAATGTCTGGAGAAATCTTTGTCACAACCAGTGGAGGAGGATGCCACTGACATTTAGTAGGAAGAGGTGAACAATGTTGCTAAACATCTTACAATGCACAGGCCAGCGCCTGACAACAAAGGATCCAGCCCCAAATTATCAACAATGCCTATCTTGAGAAACTGATTTAAGTAAAAGCAGAATGAATGTTCACTAGCTAAATAAATGGTTGGTCGTGTTATAAAAACAAGGGGCAAAGGAACACCTTTTTTGTACAATAAAGCACTGTTTCTATCTCTGGCACCCGACCCCGTGTGGAGTCTCCAAACCCTGCAGATCCCTGTGGTGCACTCCCGCGCCTCTCCTCCTGGGGGAAGAAGGTGAGTCTCCTCGGATCTGCCGCTTGTTGGGTCCCTGCTGGAGGTGCAGTGGCCCGACTGTGCCACAGATCATGGTTTATGGCAACCCCAAGATGAGAGCCCGCTCCTTGGCTCTGTCTCTGCAGCTGGCTTTCCCGTTCCAATACCTGGGAGCTCTGCCGCACTCAGGCACCCCCGGTCTTTCTGTGACCCTGAGGGTCCTGAGACCACACTGTCCCACGAGGTTTCCACCCCCCCACTTAGCCACTGGAGCTACGTCCCTCAGCGGAGCTGACTTCTAAAAGTTCCGGTTTTGTTCTCCCCTGCTCTATCACTTGCCAGAAGTGGCGGATGGAGGCCCCCTCCCCCACCATCTCTCCTCCCGAATATTGCCTCGGATTCATTTCTCCGCACATCCTACCTTCCAGAAAGTGGTCGCTTTTCTGATGAGAGAGTTGTTGCTATTCTTTTCTTTGATCTCCTGTTGAGTTTGTAGGTGTTCAGAATGGTTTGATCCCTATCCAGCTGAATTCCTGAGAGGAGACGAAATCCAGGTCTCCTACTCCTCCGCCATCTTGCTCCGCCCCCTCGTAAATATATTTAATGCCACTGATTTTGCACTTAAAAGTAGTTAAAAGGGTAAACTTTATGTTATACATGTTTTGCCACAATTAAAAACAGACTTAAAAAAAATCTCTTGTGGGCAGATTCTGGATACCTGACTGCTGAGAACATAATAGGCACAAAATACTATATGGTGTGCCCACCTTTTATATATTCCTTGAAAGTTTTTGATGAGGTATAAACAGTGTGAATAAATTTGAAAAATTACAAAATGGAAACGGGTACAACTTTAATGGTGGGTATTTTGGAAAATATCCAATAAAAATTACAAACATACAAACTTTCTTCTTCGGTGAATCTACTTGTAGGGCTTTGCCCTACAGGTAAACAAAATTAGTAACAGAAAAAAAGATGGAAATAACCTAAATATCCATGGAGAAAGGAGTGGTTACATAAAGTACAACGAAATCCACACAATGTGGAAATACTCTACCACCTTAAAAAGAAATGTGGAAACTCTTTCTGTAATGGTAGAACAGAAACTATCTCCAAGATGAATTAAGTAAGAACGCAATGCAAAGAATGTATATAGCATCTGTATGTCTGAGTATGTGCGTGTGTGTGCCTGTGCACATGTGTGCCTATGCATACAGATGCGTAGAGGACCTCTGGATAAGTAAACAAGAAATTGGTAACACTGGTTCCTCCATGGACAGGACTTGGATAGACCAGGGGTGTGGCAGGAGAAAGACCTTGGACTATATACCCTGGCATACCTTTAGAATCTTAAGTCATGTGAATACATTGCATATAAATAACAAAATGTTATAAAATAATCTTTTTGTAGTCCTTCATTGTAGAAAACAGTGCTTTATTGTACAAAAAAGGTGTTCCTTTGCCCCTTGTTTTTATAACACGGGGCAGAGGCTGGGTTAGCACGAGTGAGGCCGGAGACCAGGGAGACAGGAGTGACTGACAGCTTTTCTCTGGGGGCTCACTGAGGAGCAGGCCCCGAGTTCTCGGCTCCTCTGGGGTGAAGATTGGGAGGCCGCCATTTTCACTCTCTGCCTCCGAAGCTGTACGGAAAGCTTGCAGGGAACAGAAGCTCCGGAGAGCAAACCCGAGCAGATTACTTAGCCCAGACCGGGCACGGGTGGGGCAATTCTGCCTCCGGCAAAGACATTTGGGAACCACGGCAACAGACCCCTCCCCCAGAAGATCAGAGAGAACAGCCAGCCAAGACCAAGTTTACCGATCAATGAGAACGGCAGAACTCCAGCGCTAGGAGACTACTGCACATAGAATCCATGGCTTTTTTACCATGATTCTTTCGTCTTTCAAAGTTAATTTTTTTTAACTGTCTTTTTTTTTTTTGAATTTTTCTTTTTCCCTTTTTCAACCAACATCTTATCAATCCCTTTTTTAAAAAAACATTTTTATTTTTCATTTTTAGAGTCATATTCTATCCCTTCATAGTAGTTACCCGTATTTTTGGCATATATATATAAGTTGTTCTCTCTTTAAAATTTTGAGATAGTTTCTTCTAACAGATTAAAATATACCCTAAATCTCTAGTATATGGTGTTTTCTATTCCCCTGCCTGATCACATTCTCTCCCTTTTTTTTTCTTTTTTCTTTTTTTGAATCCTCTTCTTTCTTTTTTCAAACAACTTCTTATCAATTCCTTTTATAAAATTTTTTATAATTTCCATCTTTATAGTCATATTCCATCCCTTCATCATATCAACACTTATTTTTGTACATATATAAGTTTTTCTTTCTTTAAAATTTTGGGAGGCACTTTCTTCTAAAAGACCAAAATACACCCCAAATCTAGTGTGTGGCACTGATCTATATACCAGCCTGATCATATTTGATCACATTCTGGTTTGTTGTTGTTGTTGTTGTTTTGTTTTGTTTGTTTTTCTTTTTATCTTTTTCTTTTTTTTCTTTTTCTTTTTTCTCTCTTTCCATTTCTTTTTCCACTGCTTCAGGTCTTTTCTGATTTGTTTAGAGTATATTTTCTGGGGACATTGTTACTCTGCTAGCATTTTGTTCTCTCATTAATCTATTCTCCTCTGCACAAAATGACAAGACGGAAAAAATCACCTCAACAAAAAGAACAAGAGGTAGTACCGACTGCCAGGGACCTACTCAATATGGACATTAGTAAGATGTCAGATCTAGAGTTCAGAATCACCACTTTAAAGATACTAGCTGGGCTTGAAAAAAATATGGAAGTTATTAGAGAAACCCTTTCTGGAGAAGTAAAAGAACTAAAATCTAACCAAGTAGAAATCAAAAAGGCTATTAATGAGGTGCAGTCAAAAATGGGGGCGCTAACTGCTAGGATAAATGAGGCAGAAGAGAGAATCAGTAATATAGAAGACCAAATGATGGAAAATAAAGAAGCTGAGAAAAAGAGAGATAAACAACTACTGGATCACGAGGGCAGAATTCGAGAGATAAGCGATACCATAAGACGAAACAACATTAGAATAATTGGGATCCCAGAAGAAGAAGAAAGAGAGAGAGGGGCAGAAGGTATAATGGAGCAAATTATAGCAGAGAACTTCCCTAATTTGGGGAAGGAAACAGGCATCAAAATCCAGGAAGCACAGAGAACCCCTCTCAAAATCAATAAAAATAGGTCAACACCCCAACATCTAATAGTAAAACTTACGAGTCTCATAGACAAAGAGAAAATCCTGAAAGCAGCTCGGGAGAGGAGATATGTAACCTACAACGGTAGAAACATTAGATTGGCAACAGACCTACCCACAGAGACCTGGCAGGCCAGAAAGGACTGGTATGATATATTCAGAGCACTAAATGAGAAAAATATGCAGCCAAGAATACTATATCCAGCTAGGCTGTTATTGAAAATTGAAGGAGAGATAAAAAGCTTCCAGGACAAACAAAAACTAAAGGAATTTGCAAACACAAAACCGGCCCTACAGGAAATCTTGAAAGGGGTCCTCTAAGCAAAGAGAGAGCCTAAAAGCAACATAGACCAGAAAGGAACACAGACAATATACGGTAACAGTCACCTTACAGGCAATACAATGGCACTAAATTCCTATCTTTCAATAGTTACCCTGAATGTAAATGGGCTCAATGCCCCAATCAAAAGACACAGGCTATCAGACTGGATTAAAAAACAAGACCCATCGATATGCTGTCTGCAAGAGACTCATTTTAGACCCAAAGACACCCCCAAATTGAAAGTGAGGGGGTGGAAAACCATTTACCATGCTAATGGACACCAAAAGAAAGCTGGGGTGGCAATCCTTATAACAGACAAATTAGATTTTAAACCAAAGACTGTAATAAGAGATGAGGAAGGACATTATATCCTACTTAAAGGATCTATCCAACAAGAAGATCTAACAATTGTAAATATCTATGCCCCTAACATGGGAGCAGCCAATTATATAAGCCAATTAATAACAAAAGCAAAGAAACACATTGACAACAATACAATAATAGTGGGAGACTTTAACACCCCCCTCACTGAAATGGACAGATCGTCTAAGCAAAAGATCAACAAGGAAATAAAGACTTTAAATGACACACTGGACCAAATGGACTTCACAGACGTATTCAGAACATTCCATCCCAAAGCAACGGAATACACATTCTTCTCTAGTGCCCATGGAACATTCTCCAGAATAGATCACATCCTAGGTCATAATCAGGTCTCAACCGGTACCAAAAGATTGGGATCATTCCCTGCCTATTTTCAGACCACAATGCTTTGAAACTAGAACTCAATCACAAGAGGAAAGTCAGAAAGAACTCAAATACATGGAGGCTAAAGAGCATCCTACTGAAGAATGAATGGGTCAACCAGGAAATTAAAGAAGAATTAAAAAAATACATGGAAACCAATGAAAATGAAAACACAACTATTCAAAATCTTTGGGATGCAGCAAAGGCAGTCCTAAGAGGAAAGTATATAGCAATACAAGCCTTTCTCAAGAAACAAGAAAGGTCTCAAGTACACAACCTAACCCTCCACCTAAAGGAGCTGGAGAAAGAACAGCAAATAAAGCCTAAACCCAGCAGGAGATGAGAAATAATAAAGATCAGAGCAGAAATCAATGAAATAGAAACTAAAAGAACAGGAGAACAGATCAATGAAACTAGGAGCTGGTTCTTTGAAAGAATTAATAAGATTGATAAACCCCTGGCCAGACTTATCCAAAAGAAAAGAGAAATGACCCAAATCAACAAAATCATGAATAAAAGAGGAGAGATCACAACCAACACCAAAGAAATACAAACAATTATAAGAACATATTATGAGCAACTCTATGCCAGCAAATTAGATAATCTGGAAGAAATGGATGCATTCCTAGAGATGTATCAACTACCAAAACTGAACCAGGAAGAAATAGAAAACCTGAACAGACCTATAACCACTAAGGAAATTGAAGAAGTCATCAAAAATCTCCCAACAAACAAAAGCCCAGGGCCAGATGGCTTCCCAGGGGAATTCTACCAAACATTTTTTTTTTTTTAAAGATTTTATTTATTCATTTGAGAGAGAGAATGGGAGAGAGAGCACGAGAGGGGGGAAGGGTCAGAGGGAGAAGCAGACTCCCTGCCGAGCAGGGAGCCCAATGCGGGACTCGATCCTGGGACTCCAGGATCATGACCTGAGCCGAAGGCAGTCGCTTAACCAACTGAGCCACCCAGGTGCCCTCTACCAAACATTTTAAGAAGAATTAATACCTATTCTTCTGAAACTGTTCCAAAAAATAGAAATGGAAGGAAAACTTCCAAACTCATTTTATGAGGCCAGCATTACCTTGATCCCAAAACCAGACAAAGACCCCATCAAAAAGGAGAATTACAGACCAATATCCCTGATGAACATGGATGCCAAAATTCTCACCAAAATACTAGCCAATAGGATCCAACAGTACATTAAAAGGATTATTCACCACGACCAATTGGGATTTATCCCTGGGCTGCAAGGTTGGTTCAACATCCGCAAATCAATCAATGTGATACAACACATTAATAAAAGAAAGAACAAGAATCATATGATCCTCTCAATAGATGCAGAAAATGCTTTTGACAAAGTACAGCATCCTTTCTTGATCAAAACTCTTCAGAGTATAGGCATAGAGGGTACATACCCCAATATCATAAAAGCCATCTATGAAAAACCTACAGCGAATATCATTCTCAATGGGGAAAAACTGAGAGCTTTCCCACTAAGGTCAGGAATGCGGCAGGGATGTCCAGTATCACCACTGCTATTCAACATAGTATTGGAAGTCCTAGCCACAGCAATCAGACAATAAAAAGAAATAAAAGGCATCCAAATCGGCAAAGAAGAAGTCAAACTCTCACTCTTTGCAGATGAGATGATACTTTATGTGGAAAATCCCAAAGACTCCACCCCAAAACTGCTAGAACTCATACAGGAATTCAGTAAAGTGGCAGGATATAAAATCAATGCACAGAAGTCAGTGGCATTCCTATACACCAACAACAAGACAGAAGAAAGAGAAATTAAGGAGTCGATCCCATTTACAATTGCACCCAAAACCATAAGATACCTAGGAATAAATCTAACCAAAGAGACAAAGGATCTGTACTCAGAAAACTATAAAATACTCATGAAAGAAATTGAGGAAGACACAAAGAAATGGAAAAATGTTCCATGCTCATGGATTGGAAGAACAAATATTGTGAAGATGTCAATGCTACCTAGAGCAATCTACACATTCAATGCAATCCCCATCAAAATACCATCCACTTTTCTCAAAGAAATGGAACAAATAATCCTAAAATTTGTATGGAACCAGAAAAGACCCCGCATAGCCAGAGGAATGTTGAAAAAGAAAAGCAAAGCCGGTGGCATCACAATTCCGGACTTCCAGTTCTACTACAAAGCTGTCATCATCAAGACAGTCTGGTACTGGCACAAAAACAGACACATAGATCAATGGAACAGAATAGAGAGCCCAGAAATGGGCCCTCAACTCTATGGTCAACTCATCTTTGACAAAGCAGGAAAGAATGTCCAATGGAACAAAGACAGTCTCTTCAACAAATGGTGTTGGGAAATTGGATAGCCACATGCAGAAGAATGACACTGGACCATTTCCTTACACCACACACAAAAATAGACTCCAAATGGTTGAAAGACCTCAATGTGAGACAGGAGTCCATCAAAATCCTAGAGGAGAACACAGGCAGCAACCTCTTTGACCTCAGCCGAAGCAACTTCTTCCTAGAAACATCGCCAAAGGCAAGGGAAGCCAGGGCAAAAATGAACTATTGGGACTTCATCAAGATAAAAAGCTTTTGTAAAGCAAAGGAAACAGTCAACAAAACCAAAAGACAACCGACAGAATGGGAGAAGATATTTGCAAATGACATATCAGATAAAGGGCTAGTATCTAAAATCTATAAAGACCTCATCAAACTCAACACCCAAAGAACAAAGAATCCAATCAAGAAATGGGCAGAAGACATGAACAGACATTTTTCCAAAGAAAACATCCAAATGGCCAACAGAGACATGAAAAAGTGCTCAATATCGCTCGGCATCAGGGAAATCCAAATCAAAACCTCAATGAGATACCACCTCACACCAGTCAGAATGGCTAAAATTAACAAGTCAGGAAACGACATATGTTGGTGGGGATGCGGAGAAAGAGGAACCCTCCTACACTGTTGGTGGGAATGCAAGGTGGTGCAGCCACTCTTGAAAACAGTATGGAGGTTCCTCAAAAAGTTGAAAATAGAGCTACCATATGATCCAGCAATTGCACTACTGGGTATTTACCCCAAAGATACAAAAGTAGGGATCCAAAAGGGTACGTGCACCCCGATGTTTATAGCAGCAATGTCCACAATAGCCAAACTGTGGAAAGGGCCATGATGTCCATCGACAGATGAATGGATAAAGAAGATGTGGTATATATATACAATGGAATATTATGCAGCCATCAAAAGGAATGAGATCTTGCCATTTGCAACGACGTGGATGGAACTGGAGGGTATTATGTTGAGTGAAATAAGTCAAACAGAGAAAGACATGTATCATATGATCTCACTGATATGAGGAATTCTTAATTGCAGGAAACAAACTGAGGGTTGCTTGAGTGGGGGGTGGGGTGGGAGGGATGGGGTGACTGGGTGATAGACACTTTGGAGGGTATGTGCTCTGGTAAGTGCTATGAATTGTGCAAGACTGTTGAATCTCAGATCTGTACCTCTGAAACAAATTATGCAATATATGTTAAGAAAAAAAAGAAGAAGAAGAAGAAGAAGAAGAAGGTAGCAGGAGGGGAAGAATGAAGCGGGGGAAATCGGAGGGGTAGACGAACCATGAGAGACGATGGACTCTGAAAAACAAACTGAGGGTTCTAGAGGGGAGGGGGGTGGGAGGATGGGTTAGCCTGGTGGTGGGTATTGAGGAGGGCACATTCTGCATGGAGCACTGGGTGTTATGCACAAACAATGAATCATGGAACACTTCATCTAAAACTAATGATGTAATGTATGGGGATTAACATAAGAATAAAAAAAAATAAATATATTTACAATGTTGCACACTGGTCACCACTATTTCCAAAATTTTTCATCACTCCAAATGGGAACTCTGTACCCATTAAGCAATAACTCCCCATTCAGTTTTCCTCCAATAACCTCAAATCTAATTTTTGTGTCTATGAATTTGTCTATTCTAGATATTTCATGTAGGTGGAGTCATATAATATTTGTTCTTTTGTGTCTGGCTTATTTCTTCTTAGCATAAAGTTTCAAGGTTCATCCATATTGTAACACGTTATCACAATTTCATTCCTTTTTAAGGCTGAATAACATTCCATTGTATAGACATTTTGTTTATCTATCTCTTGATGGACACATGTATCGTTCCCAGCTTTTGGCTACTGTGAACAATGCTGCTATGAATACTGGAATACAAGAATCTGTTTGAGTCCCTGTTTTCAGTTCTTTTGAGCATATAACTAGGGGCAGAATTGCTGTCATATAGTAATACTATGTTTAACTTTTTAGGGAACCATCAAATTGTTCTCTGCAGTGACTGAACTATTTCACATTCCCACCAGCAATGTACTAGGGTTCCAATTTTTTCACACCTTTGCCGACACTTGTTATTTTTCACTTTGAAAACAAAATTATAGCCATTGTAGTAGGTATAAAGTGGTATCTCATTGTGGTTTTGATTTGCATTCCCCTAGCGACTAATGATTTTGAGCATCTCTTTATGTGCCTATTGACCATCTATCTGTCTTCTTTGGAGAAATGTCTATTCAGGTCTTTTGCCTGTTTTAAAATTGGGTTGTCTTTTTTTGTTTATTTTTCCTCCTCATACATTGATTCAAAACCTTACTCAAATTAATTTTCACCAATTCATCATAAGTCCGCTTCCTTGAGAGAAGACAGAATCCTTTTACTCTAATAGGCACACAGCCATTAAATTTGGTTTCCTGCCCAATTCTGGCATGACATATTTTACCTTTTCAGGAGGATTAAGATAAAGGTAAAAAGTATCAGGGATTTTATTTTCTAAAAGATTTCAGGTAAATTGTTCAAGGGATAATTTTACCTCTGAATTTGAGAAAGAGTATTTGTAAATACATTCATAAGCAAGGAATGATAACTCTAATAAAGAGGTTAATTATCATGTAAAATAGGTCATAAATTCTTTTGCAATATTTTTAAACAAATTATTCAAACTGAGGCAAAAAGTCTACACAAATTGTCAAAATTTCTTGTCTATTCAAATTCATATTGAAAACATTTAGTGGGTTAATTTAATTACATTCAGATTAGGTATGACTAATAAGATAATAAAATAAATTTAGTCATTGGAAGAATTAGAAATTGTAAGTTTTCTAGAACCCCCCAGATTATATTGGTAATGTTTTATATATGTAAATTCAGTAGCTAAGAAGTAATTTAGACACAAGTGAGATCAGAATATGTATATATTAAATTGAGTGGACTTGCACTTTAAAAATATACAGATAATCTAAATGCTTTGGTTTTAACAAATATTTAGCTATTGAGTGGCTGAGAAAAAAATCAGAAAGCAACAGTATCTTTCCTCTTGAACATTTTCACAGTGCAGCTTAATTTGTTAGGAACATTGATTTAATCAATACAAATTCAATGCAGTAAATGGAAGTAAAATGGTTCTAGATTCTTAATAGATTGTCATTGGTCAGGCCTGTATTTTGTAATGGTCTACAATAGGAGTGTATTAAAATTAAATGGTAGGCCAAATCCTGAGTCTATTAAGTGTTAAATAAAAAATAACAATAAAAATGTTGAAGAGAAAATGATAGAGGGCAGTACAAAGTCATGTATCACCGACATGACTACTGCTGGTAGTACTAATTGCTAATAATTGATTGAATAAGACTTACTAAATGCCAAGTACTAAGTGCTTTTATATACTACACATATTAACTCACAACAACCTCAAAGAAGTAGGCAATGTTATCTCACAGTATCCATTTTACAGATAAGGGAATGGAAGCATGGGATTGTAGGTGACTAGCCCAACCTCACAAGGAGCAGATCCAGGATGTGGCCCCAAGTAACCTGGCTTTAAATCTGCACGTCTTACAGCGGTCCCCAAACTTGTGTCCACACTGGCATCTCCTAGGGGTCTTACAAAAATTACAATGCTCAGGCCACACCCCTAACCAATAAATTCTCAATCTCTAGGGGTGGAACACAGGCACATGTATTTTTTTCAAGTTACCCAGGTGATTCCAATGTGCAGACAAAGTTGGAAATCCCAGGTAGCCCTAAATTGTAGAGGTCAAAGAAACCAGAATTATCAAGTCAGAAAACCTACAACTGGGGCATTAAGAAGGGCTCATCTTTAACATACAATCAATTGAAACAAGTAATACATGGCATTCTTATACCATCAAAAAAAAAGTTTAAGCTGAAGCAAGATGAAATTGGATATCCCAATTATTAATATCCTATCCACTAAACAATATGAAGTAATGAGCATTTTAAAGAAAAAGGTTTCTGGTCTTTATTTGTAATGAAAGTGGTATTATGGTATTATGTTCACTTAACTTTCTGGAGCCTCAGTTCATTCATCTCAAGAATTGTCAAACTTCTACTGTAGAGGGCCAGGTGGCAATATTTTAAACTTTGCAGGCTACCTACAGTCTCTTACATATTCTTCTCCTTCCTCCTCCTCCTTGCAATCCTTTAAAAATGTGAAAACCATTCTTAGCTCATGGGCTGTATGAAAATAGACTGTGGCCAGATTGGCTCATGGTTTATAGTTTGCCAACCCCTGATCTAGATATTGCTCTTCAAAAATGGCACAATCTAATGCACTGGTTCTCAGCCAGGAGTGATTTTTGTCCTTTTTCAGGGAATGTTTGTCAATGCCTGGAGACATTTTTGGTGGTCACCTGGGGTGGGGGCCAGGGCTGTGTTATGGACCTCTAGTGTGTAGAGGCCAGAGATGCTGCTAAACATCCTACAGTGCACACCACAAGCTCTCACAGCACTTATCTAACCCAAAGGGCCAACAGTGCCTAGTTTAAGAAGCTCTTTACTAAGGGTTTTTTTCTATTAATTATAGGGACAGTAAAGAGATTAAGTATATTTAATCCTCCTTCATCCAGGATTGTGGTTAATTAGTGTTTACTCAATCAGTGAGACAGATCTACCTAACAGTGTTGGAACAATTTAAACAAGCTCTGAGATTCTGCAAGCTGTACTTCTATGAAGAAAAGCCATAAAGATTAATCTGATAATCTCAAATCATGAAAGTCAAGTGCAGTTACAGCCTTAAAAATCTATGATTCACAGAGAGGAGAAGGGAACTAAGTAGGCACTAACAGATAGGGAATTGTGACATATCTAACGTGTCCAGACCACTGAATGAGAAAACCAGAGCCAGACACTGCCAGTACTCTGACGATGGTTCTTTTGTGCCTAGAATATGTTTATTTTTACCTGTCCGTAAACTTGTGATATATCTTCTATGGAATCAGGGTAAAGAATCATGTAAGAGAGACACAGCTGGATCACTGAAAATGTACAGGGGAAATTCGACACATTACTCATGCCCATAAGAGGATAATGCTCAAATTGACACTTCTCATTTTTTTTCTTACTGTGTACTAATTGCATTTTCCTGGCATTTTAAGTGTTTTTTCTTTTTAAAAAATTTTCACTGTATTGCTTTTTAAAAAAACGTTAAATTTTCACCTCTTTAAATTCTACTACATTTAACATTACATAAAAAAGTGATTATTAGGAAACCTGATCATAAATCCTCAGAAATTCACTCTAGCATAGCTTATTAAAATTGGATCCTAGGCTCACCTCTGAAGTTTTGGTTTGGATAGCTCTACTTCTGATCTTGTTGAAGGCATTAGTTTGTGTTAGCAATAAAGAACAGTGTTGCATGTCTGAAAAGAGTCTGAACTAGAATTCTGATTTCTACTTGCTATTTCTGTAATGACCAAACAAATCTTTTAAGAGATCTTATACAGCAAATTCTGTTGTATAACACAGTAAAGTGACAACTTAGATCTATCTGGAGAGGTATGTTTGTTGCTTTTCTTTTATTCTAGAATGCAAAGATGATGCATCTGTTAAGTGTTACAGAGCTGGGGTGGAGGATGAGGAGTCGTGAGACATAATACTGACATGTGAGCAGTAGCTACATCTCAGATGATGGAGAGCTTTAAAAAATCATACAGATGAGTTTGGGTTTAGGCTACTGAAAACTTAATTTGAGAAAGTAAAATAATCATATTTGTGTTGTAGTGACATTATTCCAGACATTTAGTGACATTATTTTGGAAGTGTTGTGTAAGAAGGCTTGGAGGGGCTTAGAGTTTAGGCAGTTAGGCAGGGTGACCATTGAGAAGGACACAAAAATCATTCAGGGGAGCAAGAAGCATGTATACTAAGGCTGTTACAGTGGGAGTCAAGAGGAAGGGGGGGGCAGATAAAGAGATAGATATTCAAGGAGTAAGAAAACTTGAGCTTGGATTGGCTATAAAGGGGGCAGTAAAGAAGGAGACTAAGTAAAAACTCTTAGATTACTGATTGAGAATGCATGAAAACACTTTATCTACATCATCTCTTTCAGTCTATGATGTAATCTTATTATCTGCATTCTGCAGATGAAGACACCTGGGTTAAGTAACTTGCCCAAGACCACACAAAGAAAAGCAGCAAAGCTAGGATTCGAACCTAGGATCATCTAATGTCAGAGCACATGCTTCCAACTGTTCTCAATAACTAGGATGCATAATCCTGGAGAAAGAGGATATTTGTGATGTTAGTTAAAATAAAGCATTATGTTTTGGAAATGTGGAGCCTGAGATGGCTATGGAATACATAGTTAGATCATATAATAGGCAACTAAATGATGGGAATTTTTAACTAATGACTGGATTGGAATGATTGGAATTGGTTTTATGACACCCTCCTATATTATATTCTAGCTTATTGGACTTTACAATGACAATGGCAAATATTTACATATTATGTCCCAATCTCAAAAGACCAGTGACAATGTAAGCATGCTACAGAACGTATTGGGAAGGAGACTGTGGAAAAAGGTCCTATTAACTTTTTCATTAGTCATTTTTAACTATATTACACATTAACACTTCAGTACACTTCACAAAATAGCAATTTGGGCTTTTATTCAACCACATTTACTAGAAAAGTAGGAACTAAATTAAGTACAATCTAGAAAACAAATAGTGCAAAAAATTTCATGAATATTAATAGAAAACCAGACAAATGTAATGTGCTTGAATTTGTATCACAAAACGTACAATTCATTCTTTTGTGGAATTGCTATTTCCAAACAAGATGGATTGCTTTAGTCACTTTAAAAAATGTAAAGTGTGAAACATTCATGGAAAAAGAAGATAGGCTCAGATTATGAGAAATAGATTTCTTAATGAAGGAATGAGGTTTTGAATAAAGTACTCCCTTTGGCAGCATCTTAACAAGATCATATTCAGTGAACATGAATCATTAGTACACTATGAAACAATGAACAAATGCACACATCCAGATGAGATTGTCGGTTGCTGTGGATTTGCTAGAAATTCCCATCTGTCATTATTTCTGATTTTTTTACCTCGTCCTAAAATCATTAATAGGGTACACATAGTCACTGTGAATTGTATGCCTGCTTCAAAACACATCAAGGTTTAATTTACTGAATGGTATTTCATTAGTTCAGATGAGTTGAAATGTGGCATTTCATTTTCTAAAACTGTGTGGGAACATCCATAATATAGATACTTAAATTATAATTTAGACGCTGAGTAAAGTTTCAATATATCTGAATAAAATTGAATAAACATCCCAAATGAACTAAAATTCATTTTAGATCAAACGGAGTTTTTCTGATTAGTGATGGTTTAAAATCTCATGTAAGATTAATCTGAAGCAATTTCTCACCCCCCCCATTTTTATTAAATGATATGAGACTACTCCTTATTCATGGAACTGTTTTCACAAAGTAGAACATTTTTTTTTAGTGGTTTAATTTATTTATTTTACCTGATTTCCAAATACCTCATGGACAACTGAAGGAATCAAATCAGCTGGATACTTTAATCTATACAAAATTAAAAAAATTTTTTTAAAGATTTTATTTATTTATTTGACACAGAGAGAGAGCTAGCGAGAGCAGGAACACAAGCAGGGGGAGTGGGAGAGGGAGAAGCAGGCTTCCAGCTGAGCAGGGAGCCTGATGTGGGGCTCGATCCCAGGACCCCTGGGATCATGACCTGAGCCGAAGGCAGACGCTTCATGACTGAGCCACCCAGGCGCCCCCAAAATTAAAATTTTTAATAGCTCATTCACTCATTTACCTGTACTGAATTCTTACTTTAATTATTATTTACCTTATTTAAGTATTATTGTGATAATTACTGAAGAAGAAAGGTGAACTCTTTTGGATAGGAATGTAATCTGAGTCAAGTGCTTAGAAGACAGGACAGTAAAGTTTCTGCAGCTATCATTACTAGACTAATGCAGTTTTGAAAAATAGCAAACTGCCCACTGTTACTTATATATATATATAAAATCTACTAAGATATTTCTGGCAGAGTCACAGTTGGTTGTGAAGCAAATTAAAATACATTCAAAAAGAGTAAAATCTCTTAAGATCTGTTGGAAAAAGGCTGGTTGAATTTAATGAATTATTGGTTCTCCACATTGAAATATAGTGTTGGTTGAGCTATTTATGATCCTCTTGCACATGGAGAAATCTACACCCTGTCTTACTTCTATCTGGGGAAGTAGATGTCAGCTTCACTCTTCTTCCTCTGGTTTGCTTCAATTCTTAAAGGTCCATTATTCACTACTTATTCACTACTTACAGGTTATGATAATTACCATTTTCTAATATTACTGAAAATAAAAATTTCTTTCCTCTTTATAGACATACAGCTTGAGTTTTGGAACAATAATCTAAAAGTGTTAAATTTGATCTATTCATTTACTGGTATTTTTGTGGAACTCTAAGAACATATGGTATAACACTCATTGAAAAAGTTTTTTTAAAAAAAGCAATGAATTCTGGGCATTTGGTTAACATTACTATATTGCACACTTAAAAAGGGTAAGTTTTTTTTTTAAGATTTTATTTAGTTGACAGAGAGAGACACAGCGAGAGAGGGAACACAAGCAGGGGGAGTGGGAGAGAGAGAAGCAGGCTTCTAGCTGAGCAGGGAGCCTGATGTGGGGCTCGATCCCAGGACCCTGGGATCATGACCTGAGCTGAAGGCAGATGCTTCATGACTGAGCCACCCAGGCGCCCCTTAAAAAGGGTAAATTTTTATGTTTTTTTTTACCACAAAAAGCAATGAATTGTATTGTTTACAATCATAGAAATAATTCATTTGACAACTTTTTAAAATTTTATGTTTTTATTTCTAATTAATTTTTTTATTTTCATTTTTAAAAAATATTTATTTTTTTGAGAGAGAGCACACATGTGCACAAGTGGGGGCGTATAGAGGGGTAAAGGGAGAGGAAAAGAATCTCAAGCAG
This sequence comes from Neomonachus schauinslandi, assembly GCF_002201575.2. Classification (NCBI taxonomy): domain Eukaryota; kingdom Metazoa; phylum Chordata; class Mammalia; order Carnivora; family Phocidae; genus Neomonachus; species Neomonachus schauinslandi. Next base: position 91,069,937 of record NC_058410.1, on the reverse strand, counting down.
AGTCCTAGCTGAGAGCTGACTCCAACACGACTTGATTTCACCATCCATGAGATCATGACCTGAGCCGAAATCAAGAGTCAGATGCTTAACTGATTGAGCCACCCAGGCTCCCCTATTTTCATTTTTATTTTTAGATAGGAAGTAGGATTTATTGGTGAACATTAGTAAGAAGGGGGCAGTGCTGAGTTTCTCATGAGTGCAGAGCCTGCTATTTTCAAGGGGCCAGGATTAGGGATGTATTTGATCCCACAGCCATCTGCCATGAGCTGCTTTTCAGCCACCATGTCTTCTTCACACACATTAAACTTAGTAAAGCCCCACTTCTTGGAAATGTGGATCTTCTGGTGGCCAGAGAACTTGAACTTGGCCCTTCACAGGGCCTCAATCACATGCTATGCAGCTTGGTACGGATGGACATGATGGCTTGGCCAGTGCAGGCCCTGGCCACTGTGCCCTGAGGCTTTCCAAAGGCACCACACATACCTGTCTGGAGCCTGTCAGCCCCAGTACAGGACAACATCTTGTTGATACAAATGACGTGGAAGGGATGGAGCAGCACTCTATTTTTTTTTAAGCTTTAATATATATATTTATATATATATATATATATATATATATATATATACAGTATATATATATTAGATTTATTTATTTTAGAGAAAGAGAGCATGAGTGGGAGGGGCAGAGGGAGAGGGCGAGGGAGAGAGAAACTGAAGCAGACTCTGCACTGGGCGTGGAGCCCGAGGTGGGGCTCAATGTCATGACCCTGAGATCATGACCTGAGCCAAAATCAAGAGTCGGATGGTTATCGACTGTGCCATCCAGGTGCCCCAAAAAGTTTTTATTTAAATTCTAGCTAGTTAACATACAGTGTAGAATTAGTTTCAGGTGTATAATATAGTGATTCAACACTCCCATACATGCCTGGTGCTTGGTTTGCCTTCCTCAACTTTTTTTTTTTTCCCCTTTGCTCATTTGTTTTGTTTCTTAAATTCTACATATGAGTGAAATTATATGGTATTTGTCTTTTTCTGACTAATGCTATTTTTAGATTCCCTGGCAAAATATTTGGTGCAAATATATTAGGAACTAACTGGGATAGAAGTACGGACTGGGGTCTTAAAGCTTATTTAAATGGAAACAATATTTTCCTGAAATTTATTTGTGAAACAGGTACTTGGCTGTGGCCTACTGGGCAGGAGTATGTTACAAGATAAAAAAATTAAGGCACTATAAATTTTCTTATTTGGGATTATCCACAATTTTAAGGATTCTAATGTGTAGGATTAAATGTTAATGCTAATAAAATAGGGTCTATTTCTGAGTTCCTTACTTCCACATTTCAGACTTAAATTTGTTCTTAGAAAGATAACTTCATAGCACTGGGACTGAAAGGGATGGAAGAAAGAAATCCTTGAATGGCAAGAGCTCAGTATTGTGGTGATCCACAAATTCTCCAGGGAAAACATTTTGGAAAATATTTCTCTTCCTTTTTTTGTCCCTTGTCTAGAGAAGAAGGGATGGAAAATAATCACTTTTATTAAAATACTTTTTAAATAAAGTTTACAGTTAGATTGTAACTGTTTTCTATTTGGAGATTTTTGGATAATAAACATTAATACTGAAAATAAAACAAGGAGATAATGTAGACATATGGTGTGACAGAACTTGCAAAATTAGTTTTTTTTAGTTGGCAATTTCTTATCAGATGTTCCAAATAAGAATTGAAAAACATATTTTTGGTAAAATAAAGATTTTTGGGGGAAAGCATTCTTTTTATAACTGCTTTATCTTTGCAATTACTCTAGTGCGCAACTTGGAAGTCTGCACCTGCTATATTTAAATCCAGTAAAAAATTTGGAAATTTGCACTAAGACTTTTTTGCTTGTTTTAACATGGTGATGCATGGACGATGCCCCAGAATTGCTTGTAATGTTATGGTGTGGGGGGAGGGGAGGAACGAAAATTACTTAAATGTAATGTGGATATAAAATTGTAATTGGAGGGGCGCCTGGGTGGCTCAGTCGGCTAAGCGGCTGCCTTCGGCTCGGGTCGTGATCCCAGGGTCCTGGGATCGAGCCCCGCATCGGGCTTCCTGCTCAGCGGGAGGCCTGCTTCTCCCTCTCCCTCTGCCTGCCACTCTGCCTAATTGTGCTGTCTCTCTATCTCTCTGTCAAATAAATAAATAAAATCTTTAAAAAAATAAATAAATAAAATTGTAATTGGAATGCACTTTCATTTAATTTTGAGTGTGTATTTGATAACTCATTGTTTCTGTAGTCAATCTTATGAAAAATCAAGGGATTTTAAAAAATTGTCTTAAGTAATCACTTAGATGGAATTTTGAAATTTATAGTATTTGGCATATATGCTTATTTATTTTTGAGTGTAAATTCAATTTTATTTTCTGACATTTTAAATTTCTTTTGGAAATTTTAATGTAGTGCATAACTAAGATAAAAGATAGTAGTCTGCACCTGCAGCACAGGGATTTACAAAGTAAGGACTGAGAGCCAACTATTTCATACTTAAATTACTGGAACACAGCCATATCCACTTATTTGCATATCGTCTATGGTGGCTTTTAGAGCTACAATAGTAAAGTTGAGTAGTTGCAGCATAGACTGTATGGAAGTCTAAAATATTTACTATCTGGCCCTTTACTTGTCAACCCCTGCCTTACAGTTCATGAAAAGCTGGAATTTGAGCTCCAAGATGGTCTATGACAAAGAATAGTTAAGAGCACTAGGGTAAGGGGGAAACAAAAAAATTACTTAGATTTATTTTTATTTTTTATTTTTATGACTTAAGTTTAAATAGAAGTATTCATATTAAAATCTCAAATCAAATTTCAGTCCACAGAAAATGAAAATAAAGAATATTTAGAAAATAGACTCAAGAGCAGGTACCTTGTCTACATTTGACTTTCAACCATGGTCATTTACTAAGTGCATGGGTACTGTACTGGTAAACCTAAATGACTAATGACTCGAAGCTTTCTGGTCCCTTAGGGTTGGGTGGTGCCTGAGTTCCTTTGCCTCTTCAGAGAGTGGGTGATAGGCTCTAATGATGCTGACGGAGGATCATATAGACCTGCACAGTTTGAAATGTATATATTTGTGTGTGTGTATGAAAAAACACATTTCCATTAAAAGGATAATGTTGGCTAAAATAGCTACGATTTTCAGGAAAGTAAGAATCATGTTGCATAAAAATTCAAAAGTTGGTTGAGAATGGGGAAAATATATTCTCCTATATTAAAGAGGTCTAAAAAGCAGACTTCAATGTTGCTCATCAAACAGTGAGCTAAAAGATAAGTGCTTTGTATGTAGAAAATGGTAAGTGCTTTGCCCTTTAAAAAGGAAATACAGAAAATGTTGCCCTTTTAATATGTCCTGTAGCCTGCCCTGGATTTGAGGATGAACAGAGATGGCACTAAAAATGATAAAGCAATAAATCATAAAGCCCCAAAGTTCCTTTTGTGTCACAGCTCTTACATGTTCAGAAGGCAATAACAATCTTCAGTACACATCAATTTCCCTCCGTGGGATGGAAATTGGAGAAACTGTGAGAAAATACTGAAGAGGAATAAAAATGTTTCTGCCTCTCTTTCATTTTCCTTTCTTTGAATTTGTGCTGTCCACATGTTAATTGGAGATCTTAATAGTTTTAGCTATAATTTGATATCTAAAGCAGAAAGAAAAAAACCCCCATGGGTTTGTATCTCAGCTGGAATCCAAAGCAAACATAATCATTTCTTCTTTTTTTATGTTCAAAGCATTTTAGGTTCCTTTAGGTCTCTTCATGTTTACCTGTCTTTTCTTTTCATGCATTGAAACTCACCAACTCACCTCTGCATGGTTGTCTTTTAGTGTCTAAAATGCCAGCGTAAGTGAGAAAAGGTAAAAAGCTGTTGGAAAAATCTGTCTTTTAGAAAGTCCATCAACATATAATTTAACATATTAATAAGTTAGATAAGTGAGAGCAGAAATTTCCTTGTAATTATAAAAATAAGAATTTTAAAGCAGCAGGTAATTTTCTTGGTTTCTGATGGATTGGACTTGGGGTCATTTGTAGGTTTAATTTAGGGACCTGGTTAGAATCAGGAAATAATACTAGTTCCGTGACTGTCAAAGTTTCCTGTGGACCTTTATATAAATCTTCATACTAAGACTTCCTTTCCTTTAGGAACAAGATTTAACTATTTGGGGTACCACTTCAGGAAAAAATACAGCTGTGACTGGAAAATGGGGAATAAAGATGTCCTCCTTTATTCCAAAAGCATTTAACTTTGGGACTAATTTTTGTGGTAGAGTCAGGACAATGTCTGCAATGTGCAGAAGATTAAGAACCACAAACCTTCAAGGAACAGCCCAGACAGTGCTCCAGGAAGAAAGCTCCTTGTCCAGTTTGTCCACACAGAATAGCCTGCCATCATGCAGTTCTCTCTTTACCTCTCCAGATATGCTCCTTGGGACTGAATGAAAACTCGACTACCACTTGAGTAATTTAGCAGCTTCTCTCTATTTCTTCTTGAACTTCTTTATCAAATTTGTCCTTTCTACATTGTTTTGATCATTGGACACCTACTACTTTACTCTTCCTGATATTTGCTTTCAAGCTTTTCTCAGCTGACTTGCCTCCAGTCAATTGACACCTTCCTTTGGCTGACTTGTGCAGCTCTGTGTGACAGAATGATTTATAAGAAACATATTTGGGGTGCCTGGGTGGCTCAGTCAGTTAAGCTTCTGACTCCTGATTTTGGCTCAGGTCATGATCTCAGGGTTGTGAAATTGAGCCCCTTGTCAGGCTTTGTGCTTGAGATTCTCTCATTCTCTCTCTCTGCCCCTCCCCCCAACTTGCTTTCTCCCTCCCTCTCTCTCTCTTTCTTAAATAAATAAATAAATAAATAAAATCTAAAAAACAAGAAATATATATTTGGTCTTCATCCATAGTTCTGAAAATGCTTCAGAATCACAGTGGTGAAATGGGTGTCTAGTTTTTAATGAAGGTGACTTTTGGATCCTACCCAAGGGTAGGGGCTGGTTGCCAGAAGGACTAATCATGTAATTAGGGGGTTGGAACTTTTAGTTCCACCTCCCCAACCTCCAGGGAGGAAAGGTGGGCTGGAGTTTGCATCAGCCAACAGCCAATGACTTAGTCATGACGATGTAATGAAGTCTTCATAAAAACACAAGAGAAAAAGCCTTTTGTCTCTTTTGGACAGCTTCCATGCTTGTCGAATCAAAACACTTCTGTGTGCCATGAAGCTGGGTCTCAAGTTTCAGGAGGATAGAAACTCCTTTGTTCAGGACACTGACCTATGTATTTCTCCATCTGACTGTTGATTCAAGTCCTTTATCATATCCTTTAATAAACTTGTAAATGTCAGTGTTTTTCCTGAGTTCTGTGAGCCACTCTAGTAAAGTGAATTGAACTGAAGGAGGAGATTATTGGAATCTCCATTCTGTAGCTGGTCAGTCAAAAGCACAGGTAACTGCCTGCGGCTTGTGACTGGCATCTGAACTAGAGGGTTGGAGGGAATGGTATGATATAGTAGGACTGAACATTTACCCTGTGGAATCTGATGCTATCTCTGGGTAGACAGTGTCAGAATTGAGCTGAATTCTCAGATACTCTGCTGGTGACTGAGAACTGCCTGGTGTTATGTGTGGAGAACGCTCCACACACACCACATTGAAATTGGGTCCAGGAATCTTAAAAGGCTCTATAATCAGTATTGATTATCTTTGAGTACCTGCACTTGACTTTGCTCATGCTGTATATTTTTCTCTTAAAATAGCTTCCATAACAACACAGAGTGCCAGATCTGGAGCCAGATTGCCTGGACTTGAATTCTAGTTCGCTGAGGGATCTTGAACAAGTTAACATCTCTGTGCTCAGTTTCCTCTTTTTTAAAAATGGGGTTGATAGTAGCACTTTTCTTATGGGATTGTTATGATGACTAGATACAAGTAAAATATTTGGAATAGTGCTGGGGATATAGTAAATATTTAGGAACTGTTTTTTTAGAAGAATTTTTCCAGCTTTTTTAGTATAACTGACAAAATTGTAATATATTTAAAGTGTACAATGTGATGATTTGATATATATATGTATTGTGAAGGGACTCCCACTGTCAAATTAATTAACATATCCATCACTTCACATATATTCATTTTTTTCTTTTTTGGTGAGAACACTTAAGTTCTACATTCTTAGCAAATTTAAATTATACAATACAGCATTAACAACTGTAGTCACCGTATTATACATTAGCTCCTCAGACCTTATTCATTCTAACTGGAAGTTTGTACCCTTTAAACAGCATCTCCATATTTTTTCCACCTCCCCAGCCCCTCATAACCACCAGTCTACTCTCTATTTCTATGAGTTTCACTTTCCCCCCCTCAACAATTCTACATGCAAGTGACGCCATGCAGTATTTGTTTTTCTCTGTTTGTCTGGCTTATTTCACATAGCACAATGCCCTCCAGGTTCATCCATGCTGTCATAAATTGCAGGATATCCTTTTTAAAGGTTGAATAATATTCCATTGTGTGTTTGCTTGTGCAGGTAGGTGTGTGTACATTTTCTTTATCAATTGATCTATCGACAGACACAGGCTGTTTCCACACTTTGACTATTCTGAATAATAGTGCAATGAACATGGGAATATAGATAGATACCTCTTCAAGATACTGCTTTTGATAACTTTGAATATATATCTAGAAGTGAAATTTTTGGATAATATGGTAGTTCTATTTTCAGTTTCTTGAGGAAGCTCAAAACTGTTTTCTAAAGTGGCTGTACCAATTTCTATTTTCACCAACAGAGCAAAAGTGCTCCCTTTTTCTCTACATCTTCACCAACATTTTTTTATCTCTTGTCCCTTTGATAATAGCCATCCTAATAAGTGTGTGGTGATACCTCATTGTGGTTTTGATGTGTATTTCCCTGATGAGTAATGATAGTACCTTCCCATGTACCTGTTGGCCACTTGTATGTCTTCTTTGGAAAAATGTCTATTCAGTTCCTTTGCCCATTTAAAAAATTTGGTCATTTGTTTTTTTTTTTTTTTTTTTTTTTTTGCTGTTGAGCTGTATGAGTTCCTTGTATATTTTGGAGAGTAGCCCTTTATTGGAAATGTGGTTTGCAAATATTTCCTATTCCATAAGTTGCTTTTTCATTTTGTTACTAGTTTCCTCTGCTGATGTAGCCTCACTTGTCTATTTTTGCTTTTGTTGTCTTTGCTTTTGGTGTCAAATCCAAAAAAACTACTGCCAATACCAATGTCAAGATGCTTACTGTCTATATTCTCTTCTAGAAGTTTTAATGTTTCAGGTCTTACATTCGAGTCTGAATCCATTTTTGAGTTGATGTTTATATATTGTGTAAGGTACAGGTCCAGTTTCATTCTTTTGCATGTGCCTATAGAGTTTTCCATATACCATTTATTGAAGAGACTATTCTTTCCTTATTGTGTGTTCTTGGCTCCTTTGTTAAAAGATATTTGAACATATATGCATAAATCTATTTCTGGACTATCTATTCTGTTCCATTCATCTATGTGTCTGTTTTTATGAGAGTACCATACTGTTTTGATTACTATAACTTTGTAATATAGTGTGAAGTCAGGAAGTGTGATTCTAGCTTTGCTCTTCTTTCTCAAGATTGCTTTGGCTATTTGGGGTCTTCTGTGGTTCTTGCTCTAAGGCAACATCCTAGAAAGGCAGGTCCTGTCAGGAGAGAAACAGTCCTGAGCCCCAAATGGTGACTGGCTTTTCCAGCTGATGTTTAGCTGCTAGTTAACCTCCCTTAAACTTTTATCACCAAGGCTGTATCCTTGAAGGTTTCTTCCTAATTGTCAATAAGGCAAAGAAGGACTGAACAGCAGTCCTCCCTCACCCATCTTCGTCTGACTCCTGCACACAGCAGCACTGGTCTGGACCAGCCATGGGTGAGTCATAGACATCAGGCACAGAGACCCTCTTTCTGTCCCTCTTCACCTCACTGACTCTGCATTCTCATCAGTGGCCACTAAGAAACAAAATTTCCAAATAACCTTTGTGTTCAGCACAGCCCTAACTCCTGTGTGGGTCAAGACCTTCTCAGCACTTATAAATATGAGTTGGTCAAGAGGTGGGGGGGATGGGTTTCTTCTCCAGGAACCACGGAAAAGGCCAGCTTTTGCATCAGCTTTGCCACTAGAAACCCTAAATATTGTCTAAGCACCCACTCTGCAGAGTTCAGCTTGGAAACATATAATCGTAACCCTTCAGTGTCCTTCAACTAAAAGGCAACATCTTGATTAGGCAGATGTACTCCAAGGGAAAGAGCAAAATGGAAGGTGTGAACAAGAAGAGAAGATAGAGAAGACACTGAAAAGAAACAGGCCAAAATACAAAACATTAAGTGGTTTCACTGTTCAAGCCAATGCTTCCTTTTGCCACTGTGTATGAAGTTAACTTTGGGTTTGTCATATGTGTTTTTATTATGTTGAAATATGTTCCTTCCATATCCAGTTTGTTAATAGTTTTTATCATGAAAGAATTTTGGATTTTGTCAAATGCTTTTCCTGCATCTACTGAGATGATCACGATTGTTAGCCTCATTTTGCTAACACTGATTGATTTGCAGGCATTGAACTATCCTTGCATCCCTGGAATAAATCGGACTTGATCATGGCATATGATCCTTTTAATGTCCTGTTGAATTCAGTTTGCTAGTATTATGTTTGTGATCTCACATCCCTGAGATCATGACCTGAGCCAAAATCAACAGTTGGACACTTCCCGACTGAACCACCCAGGCACCCTTCTGTAAACTTTCCTCTTAGAACTGCTTTTGCTGCATCCCATAAGTTTTGTTATGTTGTGATTCCATTTTCATTTGTCTCAGGATATGCTTTGATTTCCCTATTGAGTTCATCTTTGGCCCACTGATTGTTCTGTAACATGTTTAATCTCCACATATTTGTGAATTTTCCAGTTTTCTTGTTATAATTGATTTCTTATTTCTACCAATGTGGCCAGAAATGATACCTGAGATGATTTTAATCCTCTTAAATTCATTAAGACTTGTTTTGTGGTCTAACACATGATCTATCTTCGTGAAGGTTCCATGCTCATTTGAGAAGAATATGTATTCTGCTGCTGTTGATAAATGTTCTGTATATGTCTTTTAGGTCCACCTGGTCTAACATGTAGTTTAGGTTCACTGCTTCCTTACTGATTTTCTGTCTGTATAATCTATCCATTCTTGAAATCAGTGTAATGAACTCATTTACTATTATTGCTATTTATTTCTTCTTTTAGATCTATTAATACTGCTTAATATATTAAAGTACACCAATGCTGTGTGCATAAATATTTACAATTGTTATATCCTCTTGATGAATTGACTATTTTATCATTATATATTGACCTTGTCTCTTGTTACAGTATTTGTCTTAAGTCTATCTTGTCTGTTATGAGTATAGTTACTAGTGCTTTCTTTTGGTTTCCATTGCATGTGGTATCTTTATTCATCCTTTCATTTTCAGTATATGTGTGTCTTTAAAACTAAGGTGAGTCTCTTGTAGGCAGCATATAACTGGGTCTTGTTTTTTTTTTTTTTTAAAGATTTTTATTTATTTATTTGACAGAGAAAGACACAGCGAGAGAGGGAACACAAGCAGGGAGTGGGAGAGGGAGAAGCAGACTCCCTGCCGAGCAGGGAGCCCGATGCGGGACTCGATCCCGGGACTCCAGGATCATGACCTGAGCCGAAGGCAGTCGCTTAACCAACTGAGCCACCCAGGCGCCCTGGGTCTTGTTTTTTTAATCTGTGTTTTTATCTTGTATCCTTCTTATCTTGATTTTGAGCTACTCTGGCTTTTTTTTTTTTTTTAAGATTTTATTTATTTATTTGACAGAGAGAGACACAGCGAAAGAGGGAACACAAGCAGGGGGGAACTGGAGAGGGAGAAGCAGGCAGAGAGCCTGATGTGGGGCTTGATCCCAGGACACTGGGATCATGACCTGAGCCAAAGGCAGACGCTTAATGATGGAGCCACCCAGGCACCTCCTACTCTGGCTTTTGATTAAAGAATTTAGTCCTTTTATATTTAAAATAATTATCAATAGGCATGGACTTACTATTACCATTTTGTTAATTGTTTTCTGGCTATTTTGTAGTTCCTTTGTCCCTTCCTTCCATTCTTGTTGTCTTTCCTTTTGATTTAATGATTTTCTGTAATGGTATACTTTGATTTCTTTCTCTTTATCTCTTTTATATCTACTAAGTTTTTGGCCTTGTGGTTACCTTGACACTTAAATAAAACATCTTACAGTTAAAAAAAAATCTCTTTTAAAGTGATAAAAACTTAACTTTGAATATTTACAAAAGCTCTATATTTTTATACTTCTTGTCCACATTTTATGTTTTTTGGTGTCACAATTTATATCTTTTTATATTGTGTAATTAACAAATTATTTAGTTGGTAATACTTTTTTGTCTTTTAACCTTTATATTAGAGTTATAACTGATTTAACCATCACCATTACAATATTAGAGTATTCTAGATTTAACTATATTTTAACTATATATTTAACTTTATCACTGAGTTTTATATTATCACATGTTTTAAAATTATTAATTATCATCCTTTGATTTCAGCTTAAGGAACTCTCTTTAACATTTCTTATAAGGCTGGTCTAGGGGTGATGAATTCCTCCATCTTCTGTTTGTTAGGAAAACTATATTTCCTTCAATTCTGATGGACAACTTTGCTGGGAAGAGTATTCATGGTTGGCAGTTATTTTTAATTTCAGCACTTGGAATATATTATCCCACTCCCTTCTGTTCTGCAAAATTTGTGCTGAAAAACCTGCTCATAGTCTTACCAGGTTCTTTTGTATGTAATAAGTTGCTTTTTTCTCACTGATTTTAAGATTCTCTTTGTATTTAACTTTTAACTTTAACTTTTAACTTTGTCTTTAACTTAAATACAATGTGTCTCCATGTGGATCTCTTAGATTCTTCTTTGGTACTCTTTGTGCTTCCTGGATCTGGATATATATTTCTTTTCTCAGGTTAGGGAAGTTTTCAGCCATTATTTCTTTGATTATACTTTCTGCCCCATTGTCTCTCTTCTCCTTCTAGGACCCCCTGTAATGTGTATATTGGTCTGCTTGTTGTTCCCTTAATTTATCTTCACTCTTCTTCATAATTTTTTCTTTTTGCTCCTCTGATTGGCTTAATTCCACTGCTTTACCTCTGAGTTTACAGAGTCTTTCTTCCACTTGATCTAGTCTGCTGTTGAACCCCTCTATTAAATTTCATAGTTCAGTTATTGTATTCTTCAGCTCTGTGATTTCTGTTTGGTACTTTTTAATATTTTCTACCTCTTTGTTGAAATTCACACTTTGTTTCTGCATTACTCTTCTGACCTCAGTGAGCATATTTATAATTGTTATTTTGAACTTTATTAGGTCAATCACTTATCTCTGTCTCATTAAGATTAGTTTCTGATTTATATTGTTCTTTTGTTTGGAACACAGTCCCCTGTTTCTTCATTTTCTTGACTGTCTATGTTGGTTTCTGTGCATTAGATAAAACAGCCACCATTCCCAGTCTTCAAAGAGTGGTCCTGTGTAGGTGAATCTGGTCAACCAACCTGGCCCGAGCTCCTGGTTGTCTCTTACACTCTTGTGATTGTCCAAGCTACCTTCTTTGTTCTTAGTGGCTCCCAGTAGTTGAGGGTGTGCCAAGGCCCATCAATGTTCCAAGGGAAAGATCACAGTTGGCAAGTAATTGCAGGCTGATTAGAAGCCAGACAGCAGCTGGTTAAGCCCCTTTCAGGGAAAAGCTAGAGGATGGGTGTTTTTATCTTCTCCCTCTGTGCTGAGCCTGTATTTTTAAAAAAACCACTTTGTTTGCTATACTTCTATGGGACTTGTGAATGCAAGACCCACTGACTACCAGAGCAACATGATTTGGGAGTCTGTTCCTCAGCAACTGCAAAATCTGGTATCAAGCATGTGTACAAACCCCTTCCAAAGAGACAGTGGCAATTTTGTTTTATTGTTGGAGCACATCAGAGGAAGAAAGCTTCAGAAATGCCTTTCAGCAACCTTGGGCTCTGTGGAGGATCAGAGCCAGCCCCTAGATTTGCGCAAAATGGAAGATGGGCTCTCAATTTGGCAAGTATGCAGTCAAACCCCTTTCAGTGAAGACTGGGAGATGGTTATTTTTGCCCATGTCCTCTGCAATGCACCCTTGGGTGTTAGCAGCTGGGGCAAGTGCTCACATGCCATTAAGAATTCCTTTGTTTTCTATAGTTCTGCGGGTCTTGTGGACACAAGTCTCACTGGCTTTCAGAGTTAGGTGTTTTGGGGGCCAATTTGATGGTGGGAGCCTTAAAAGTTGGGGTGCTAGATGTGTTTCCAAATCTTCAGTTTTTCAGTGACAAGTTGGGAGTTGGAGGTTCCTTTCTGATTTTCTGGTGCTATGCCAGAGGTAGGGTTTATGGAAAAATTGTGTCTCAGTTTTTCTTATGCATTTCAATGCATTTGCTGGGCATGTAGGAGTTACTCAGCTAGTTTCTGAATTTCTTTCAATGGGAATTGCTTCATGTACCTGTATATTCAGAGCATGGAAAGAGGGAAGTTCAGGAGCATCCTATGTTGCCATCTGAGTTCCCTGAGTGACAAAACTTTTTCTTTTTAAGTTAGTCTAAGAAAGGCCTATGACCAGAGTGCTAAATAGAAATCTTTAAATATAGTGATAAAATAGCATTGAAATGCTACTTAAAAAGACTGAAAACATCTAGTGCTGGTGAGGCTGTGGAAAAACTGACACTGCTAGCACAAGTGTAACTGGTGCAGCCTTTGTGTACAATATAAAATGCACCACTGTAGGGCTCAGTGTTCTATGTTGAGATGTGCAGCATTGGGAAGGATCACAGCTATAGAATGGGTATTCACTGAGCGCTTTCCTGAGGACTATGGGAACATCCAGATTGCTTTCATGCCACACACAGGTCATTAGGAGCTAGGACTGCTGTTTCCTGTTCACCTCATCAGCCACCTCCCAACCATTACCTCTGTGACATCCTACCTGTACCATGTTGGATTTGATGCTGAGTTCAAAGTTGGAGTACTCCTAGATGCCTAGAAGCTTTGTCATAAATATGCCCATTAACCTGTAGGTCCTCATTTTCTTTGACTGCTCTTATAGTACCACCTCCCTTACTCAAATTATGGATTTATCTCTGAAGGTGTGGGGAAGCAGACTCTTGGTATGTTACTGGAGTCTGAAGGAGTTTGGAAGACTCCTTTCTCTCTCCTCTAAGACTGTTTTGCTAGAGTCAAAGAAGTTGGAGGCCAAAGCTTTTTAACAGCCTCTTTGTTCTTTTTCACTGGGCAAGAAGCCTCAGCATCAGAGATAGATGACTAAGAGAGACTTAAAGGGGAAATAAAAATACATTGCTTTAATATCCCACCAGTATTATGCCCCTTATGATATAAAGGGGGAAAATACAAAGCAAACTTATTGTTCATTGTGACTTTATACCCCAGGCATACACAGAGAACTTTTTAATAAAGACCTTGCCCTGCAGCCCCTGGACCTGGGGAGTTGTTTCATCAATTATGCTAATGAGGCCTAAGTTCAGTTAGTCTTGTTTATGAAAATTCCTTCCCTGAAAATATGTCATATTCCTACATTTTCTTAAAAATATGATTCCAAGTACTTTCAAGGGTCTTTTCAGCCAAAAAATGACTTGCTTTTGTGAAGCACACCTTTCCTATCTTCCTTCCATGTTGACATTATAGTTCCTACACTGAATGGGAAGTATGCTTCAAAATATCTGTTAATTAATAGAGAGCTTTGGTCATTGGTTAAATGATTTTGATTGAGCTGCTTTTCGTTCACATACAGGTATGCTAAAGTTCTTTCATTAATGGCTTTCTTCCCATCAATATTATCTTAAGATGATTAAAGACAAAGGCTTTCTGGTTAGAAATGCAATGAAAGCTAGTATCAAAATGGCAGATGGCAAGGAACTTACATTCCAACTCTTCAGGTGGAATGTAAGTTCACTTATAAGGTAAAACACTCATGTAAGGTGAGTGACTGTACCCTGGCATTGTTCAACTCAGCTTGAATTTCAGCTGAATAATTCTCTGCAGCTTCATTTGTTACTTAATGTAGCTATGAAAATGTATTGGTCCTTTGGTCTTTCGACATTCAACATATATCTCTTAGAGTACTTAACATTCCTTCTGCTCCTTTTAGGGAAAAATTTCTCTTTCTTTCTTTCCTTTTTTTTATGTTGTTGATATAGACTATTTTGAGTGACTTTTTACTTTAAAAAATATGATGGAACTCCATGGTGAGAACATATGATTTACTGTGCCAAGCTGTTTTGTTGATTTAGCTTCCAGATGAGCAAGAAAATAAAAGGTAGAAGTGAACAGTTTAGACCAGACAGGAGATACTATAAGCCAAATGACAGATGCAACTCCTGAAAAATGTAAAATAAGGTGGCTGAGACTAAATTTAGTCTCTTAAGTCCCACATGGATTAGCTATATGTAGAGCATTGTATATAGAAAATTGAGATAATCTTTGGCTGAAAAACAATGTTTCATTGTAATCAATCCAGTGGAAGAGGAGTTTCCTTACTCAGCTACCTCCCTCTGTGAATACATAGGGTATTCATAGGAACAACATTATTTTTAGCCCAGCAGTGACTGCTGGCACAGTGAAATCATCTCTTTGACTATGTGAGCATCCGTTGTCCACAGATACTTGAAAATAGTTTTAAAATAGGCTAGAGAGCCAGGTTATAGTAATCCATTCTTTATCTGATAATAAAAATGCTGCCTAATATTTACTTTTTAACAATACAAAATCTTTTACAGAAAAACTTTAAAATGGTAAATGCAAATATTTTAGGATTGTTGACATATATTTATTTTTAAATTCTGTTTTTCACTCAGAGTAACTAATTTTTTTTATGTCTGGCAAAAGAAGTTATTAGCAAGTTAAATATTATATATATTTAATATTATACATATATATATGCAATGTATTTTAGAGATTTTATTTTATTTTATTTTTTTATTTTTTATTTATTTATTTATTTATTTTTTAAGATTTTATTTATTTATTTGAGACAGAGAGAATGAGAGAGACAGACAGCACATGAGAGGGGGGAGGGTCAGAGGGAGAAGCAGTCTCCCTGCGAGCAGGGAGCCCGATGCGGGACTCGATCCCGGGACTCCAGGATCATGACCTGAGCCGAAGGCAGTCGCTTAACCAACTGAGCCACCCAGGCGCCCTATTTTAGAGATTTTAAATATAATTGAGAATGTTAGCTCCCTGAAGTTGGAGGTCAGACCTTGAAATTTTCATGCCTGCCTAGGAGCAAACAATGACAGTTTGAAGACCTAGATTTCCGAGTTGAAGTATAAAAGGAATCTAAGGGGAAGAAAAATTTAAAATGTGGTTTGATATTCCAGAACTTTTAAGAATGCTTATCTATCTATCTATCTATCATCTATCTATCTATCTATCATCTATCATCTATCTATTTATCTATCATCTACATCCATCTATCCATTTGGATTCCCCAGAGAGAGAAAATGGCCATCTCCATGAGCATCTTGAGACAAAATAAGAGGCCACATGGTAGTTGGTGCCTACCCTCCTCTACATCTAAATTCAATTGTGAAGTATGAATCTGAGTTGAAAGGGGACTCAAATATTAATCTCTCTCTCTCTTTTTTTTGCAAACAGAACAACAGCAGAACTTATTTCCTTTCCTTTTACTGAGGAAAAAAAAAAGTCCCCTCTTGGGAGAATATTATATTCAAAAAACTGCTTAAGCTTCCTTAAAACAAGGACTTACAAGTCAATTGTAAGCCCTGCCTTTTCTCCTTACAAACTTCATCTATAAGAGAAAGTCAGCATGTCATATATTGACATTTGCATTTGATTATGGTGTATGTTTTTTATCATCACAATTTTTCTTTGCCTGAAAAATTGTTTCTATAATTGTTCTGGATAATCTTGCAGATTCTCACCTAGAAATGAGGTACAATCTGTCAGGAGGTCATGATTTCAGTGGCTCATTACATTTTCTATTCTCTTTGAAGGTTGTAGGGCAGGGGTCAGGCTTAGCTTGCCAGTCACTGCAAATTCCAAACTCCACCCCCTCTTTTTTTGCAGAAGCCATGCTGGGTGTTAATGATAACGTGGGGCACTTGACCAGATGCCTTGACCCCACCATTGAGGGCATCTCACCTAATGGCTGTTTTCCTTCTCATTATTCCATATTTGAAATTAGCCAAGTATTAAATTTAGGCACCTATTTCCCCAGGTACAGATGTTTTTTTTTTCAATTCCCAGATCTAGTTTTAGTCATTAGGTACAAAAAACAGATAAAATTGTAGTAATGAAATATTTTTGGGGAAAGGATAATAATTCAATCCTTTCAGTAGGGAATTTGAAATTGTTAGTAAGGATGGTCTTTAGCCAAGGGGGGGGACACATGGGAACACCAATATTAAAAAAAAAACCACAAAAAACCCACAAAAACTTATCATATCAGCATGCAGTGGGGAAAAGGGTAAATGAGAGAGAATCTTTACAAAAATGAGAACTGAGAAGATAAAGCTCAGGTTTTCAAGTGGATGCATTTCAAAAGATACATACTTGATGAGCATTCAGAACCCAGGCAGAAAAATGCCTGACAGAATGAGTATTTCTTGTCAACTTTGAGTTAAATTTTGAAATATGAGCTGCAAAGTTTAATTACATAAATCTCAAAGAGAAGTTATAAGGATTAGATTACTTAATACTTGTGAAATCTTTAGTACAGTATTTGTCACATAGTAAGCATTATATGAGTTCTCTTTTATTATTTTTATCTCAGTTGGTTCTTGCACAATCCTATGAGATGGACGCTACTATTATTCCCTTTTCATGTGTGTTTCTGAGGGTTAAGTCACTTGCTTGGAGAAACTACACGTCCTCATTAAATACATTTTTGGTGAGGCTCTCTTTGAGGTGACCACCCTTTTGTGGTCACAGGGTGGGATGCAACACAAACTGGTCCCCTCAGAACCACTCTCCCTTGATTTTGAACTTTAAATGGTTATGAGAACAACTGGAATTTATCCACATTGCACCCTGAAGAGGGTGACCAGAATCCCTGGTATATATCCTGGTTTCTGTGATTTCTGAGACTGATCCTTGAGCTTTCATTTTAATTCTTGAGTTACCCCATACCTTTCCAATATATTCCATTGTTTCCATTTGGTCTTGCATTGCTTTCTGCTTGGGTGAGGGGGCTAGCACGCACTGGAGGGAACTGACAGTGCCTTGCTGCCAAGGTTGATTCTGCTGATTCTGAGCTCGTCCAGGAAAAGCTAATGTGGTAGAATCCTTTGTCTTGGGAAAGGGAGGATCTGAATGGCCCTGTACAGACACAAGATTTGACTTCCCTAGTATAAGCTGACAAAGGTGGCCCAAAGTTTTTTCATCCAATTATTTTGTGTCACCAGAGTAATGACTGCCTGTAGGGACTGTAACATTTGTTTGAGTGCTATGTTCATCTTATAACTTTCTTTGTAAATTTTTATAAGAATGTCTGAAAATTGTTTGTAAATCTGATATTTATTTCCTCTTATTGTGCCCAAATATTATTGACTACTTAAGGGAAGGGATCATGTCTTTTTCAACCCATCATGACCTGCCGTTTTCTAGCTTTGTTATGTGTATCCAAAATTATTGTTGACGATTCCCCACCAGATTCAGTTGTCTTGTTTTCTTAAACACCTGTGTTTCTGCTCCATCCTCCAGGTGTTTGCTCATGCTGTTTTCCTCCATTTGAAATGCTCTCCATCTTCCACTTCATCTTTCAAAATCCTACACCTTCAAGTCTCAAGTGGTCCTCTTTCCTTTAATGCCAATCCATGTTGATTTCTCTCTGAATCTCCATTGCTCTTACAATCAGCACCTCGCAGTATAGCAATTATTTCATGTGTGGGTGTTTATTCCTACTTGCATGGTAAGATTCAGGTACACAGTGATTGTTTTCCTCCAATATTTCATTCTCAAAAGTTATAAACATAAAAAAGTTAAAGGAGTTTCACAGTGTGAACCATCATATACCCACATAGATCCTACAATTAATATTTTGCTATATTTGCTTTATCACATATATATCCTCCTACTCATGCCTCCATGCATCCGTCCATCTAACCACCCATCATTTTACCTTATTTTTTTTGTGAAACATTGCAAAACAAGTTATAGAAATTGGTGTATTTCACCTCTGACACTTTAGCATGTCT
Organism: Neomonachus schauinslandi; assembly: GCF_002201575.2. Lineage (NCBI taxonomy): Eukaryota > Metazoa > Chordata > Mammalia > Carnivora > Phocidae > Neomonachus > Neomonachus schauinslandi. Next base: position 91,051,591 of record NC_058410.1, on the reverse strand, counting down.
ATCACTAACTAAAGTGAGTATTTTTAATGGTATTTTTGTGATCAACATTTCTATTCTCCATAGTACCCAGTAGAGCATTGACCACATCATAGAAAATCAATTTATGCAGACTGGGTTGCATTTCAGTATCACTTTGAAATCCATTAAAAATTAAAGGTAGGTAAGCCCAGATAAATGGTCTCTGGAGCCTCAGAGGCATACAGAGATGGGTGTGTTTTACAGAGTTGGGGAAGAGACATACCTGTATGTAGCTTGTACTAGCCCAACTTGTGACCTGTCAAATATATCCTAGGGGAATGTTCGGACAAACTTTCAGGAGGTGGTTGGCTGAGAGATCAGATAGGCCACGATCTGACTGAAGTACTTACATGGGTGCTGCTATACTGTGTGCTTAAGAGGCACAAGAGGGACAATCCAGTTTATCTAAAGATACACTGAAACGAGGTGATAAAATAGGCACAGGCTAAAAAGTGGGATTCACATGCAGCAGTTTGTGGCAGCCTGCTCCTTTATGCCCAGCTGGGTGGAAACTGAACTCCTTTACAGAACAGCACACTTCAAATAGACAATTTGAGCCTAGGCAGATGGATCTGTGAGGAGTCCATTCTCCTGAACATGTGCAGGTGGTGAGCTTCTGACGTCTTATGAGGGGAAAGAAAGTTATAGTGCTTCTCAGATTTGGTAACACCTTTTAAAACATGTTATAGAAGTCATTATTCATCCTGACTTCTTCCTTTACCTGAGATATATTTGAATCTATATCCGTATCCATATCATGTATATTTATGTCCATATACCTCCCCTTGTTCCTCAATTGACAGGCTCCTTCTTGTGCATGTATCTCTGATCACCCCCTCATTGGAGAGTCCTCTCCTGATGTTTTTAAATTTAAATTCAATTAGCCAACATATAGTACATCATTAGTTTTAGATGTAGTATTCAGTGATTCATCAGTTCTGTGTAACACCCAGTGCTCATCATAACACATGCCCTCCTTAATGTTCACTCTTCCCATTATACTCTCTCTCTGTACTCTATTTCAACTGGGACACATCACAATTACTAACCATATATTTGTTTACTTATTTCTTACCTTTCTACCTTAGTAGACTAAAACTTTATAATGTTAAAACCACATTTTCCTCTTCTCCTGTATAATTAGAGGCTACCAGACTACCTGATACATAGTAGACTCCTAATTAAAATTTACTGAATCATATATACTGAAAATACATGAATAGAGAAAAAAATTTGTCCCAGTATTATTCTAAATGCCTTGCTGTGTTTGACTCCCACCCTGGCCCTCTTCCTTGTCCATTTCCTAATATTGCTATCTACCCTGGCCCTTTGATTTGGAGCTGTATTCAGACTTGACTTTCTGGACAGTGCCACAAGTTACAAAATCCTCTACCCCTTCTCTGAAAACTCCCATTCATTTAGCATGCTGCTCTCAGCTAGGGGTTAGGAGAAAATTATATCTGATGGGAGAAATTGACCACAAGCTGTGAATGATTGAGAACCTCACTTAATGTGCTAAATCTCCTGAGGATGTTTATGTATTACAAGAGTGGTAAATTGGCAGTGTGACTAAGCAACTTAAATAATTCCAGGCACTTTATGTGAAAAAGACCTAAGGATTTAGTTGACTAAAAGTATAATCTGAATGGTCTGAAAGCTAAGAAAAGCAAATTCCTTCTTCTTTGAGTGCATACGGATCACTTACACAGGGAATACTGACTTCCACTGTCTGTGACAGCTTATATGGTAGCTGATATAATGAAGAGTGTACAGAATAATTAGGATGGTGAGTCTCTCCCAAATCATATCAATTGAGAAATGGGTTAGGGGCTGGGAATATTTACTTTATAGCAGAAAAGAATTAGGGAAGATAAGTAAACCTGGTTCATTCATTTGAAAAATATCTATTGAATATATATTGTATGCTAGTTCCAAGTTAAGCTCTGGGGAATAATAGTGATTAAAAAATAGCCCGCTCACATAGAACTTAGATTCCATGGCTAAGGAAATAGTTGAAGACTATTAAGTAGAAAAGGGAATAGGTTTATGGATTTATGCTTTTCCTTTTTTTTTTTCTTAAAAAGCACATAGGGGACCAATGCATCCAAGACTGCATGAAAAAATATATCTACTTAATATAAATAAATCTCAAACATCTACAGAAACTGCAAACCTGGAAGGAGATGCTTTCTGGGATGGTAAGTCCCCATTATTTGTAATATTTAGTTAAATTATCAAGGTTCAAGGTGGTTGCGGATGAGAATCCATGAGACTTGCCCATAGATTCTCTAAGATCTATAATTGTTTGTTAGTCAAGATCACAAATTTTCACTTATCATGACCAGAGAAATGAGCATGATTGTTACAAAAAGCAGTGCTTCAGATCAGGCTTGGAAGAAAGGAGTCATTTGATTTGGACTTCTTGATCCTTTCACAAAGGACGGGGTAAAGGGTTCTGTGGGCCTGGCATAATGAATAAACAACTGGTAACACTTTTCTTTATGTGAAATAGGAAGTAAAACACAGGTCACATAAAGAAGAAAGATAAGGTTGTAGTATGTCACCTATAAAAGTAGACATAGATATGGGGGCAGGAGAGGGGCGCCTGGGTGGCTCAGTCATTAAGCATCTGCCTTCGGCTCAGGTCATGATCCCAGGGTCCTGCGATTGAGCCCCGCATCTGGCTCCCCACTCCGCAGGAAGCCTGTTCTCCCTCTCCCACTCCCCCTGCTTGTGTTCCCTCTCTCGCTGTGTTTCTCTCTGTCAAATAAATAAATAAAATCTTAAAAAAAAAAAAAAGAGATGGGGGCAAGAGAAAGAGTGCCAAACGTGGACCCTAGTTTTAACTTTGCTATATTTCCTTGAGTCATGTGGCTCCAAGAAAGTACATTTGCCTCTCTGGCACGGAGTTCCCTTGGCAGAAAAATGAGAGGTTGAACTATATTATCTTTAATGCAACTTTTAGGTCTCACATTTAAATGCTTTAGAAAGCATTAAAATATACTGTTTTTTTCAATTTAATTTTTAATGGTATTTCTTAGCCCAGGAAAGCTCCAAATACAGTTTACACAGAACAGTAATCATTAGCTTCTCATAATGGAAACTCCGAGTTCATGTATTCTTCTATACTGTTTTTTTTTTATTATGTTAATCACCATACATTACATCATTAGTTTTTGATGTAGTGTTCCACGATTCATTGTTTGTGTACAACACCCAGTGCTCCATGCAGAACGTGCCCTCTTTAATACCCATCACCAGGCTAACCCATCCCCCACCCCCTCCCCTCTAGAACCCTCAGTTTGTTTCTCAGAATCCATAGTCTCTCATGGTTCGTCTCCCCCTCCGATTTCCCCCCCTTCATTTTTGTAAGGGTGTCTAATTAAGTATTTTGGACCATTAAGGTAAAATTTTAGAAATAAAATTGACATCTTTTCAATGGATCAATAGAATTATCCCATACAATCAAAATATGACTCTTCTGATTCCTGAATCTAGCAATTAATCCAGAAATGAAAACTCTTTTAATAAGCACTGAGACAACATATTTTTGAACAACTCCCACGTAATATTTTAAAAGCAACTATTCTCTCAAATAATAAATATTATTGTAGTTCATATTCCTTTATCCTATTCTATGAATTGAATGTCTTAAATCCATTTCAACAAAACTGGTGATGCTAGAGACAGTGCATATCTAAGAGACTACAGTATTTTTGCTTGAGAAAAATCTGAAAAATCATATATTAGTCTGTGTAAATCTTTTAATTAGAAACACTCATTTTAATATAACATCTCTCCTCTTATTAGATTGAAGGAAATTGTATTGAACTTTCCTGCCTTTCAGGACCTAAAAAAAATGTGTCTATGATAGAATATAATTGACCTAAGAAATTTTCAAGGATAAAAGTATCTTTTCTAAAAGCTTTTTGTAGAATACCTAATAATTACAGCCTAATGAATTTTAAGTAACAGAATGCCATGGCTTCTTCATAATAGCAAATACATGAAAAATCTGACTTGCAGTAAGTACAGCAGCATATAATTCATAAACGTCTTTAAAACATCTTTAACTTTACCATACTTATATATTATGTAGGCTAAGTAAAAATAATTCTATCTATTCCTTTTGTTATATCTAGAATTGACAGATGGTATACTGATTCTATTTTTCTTTCAATATAGCATCACAATTAAAACATAATTTTCACTAAATTTTATTTTGTGAAATTCCCTGAAAGAAAATGGTAATTGCATAAAGCAAAATTGAAAATAGAAAATAAAGTTTTATACTTTGTATATATTTTTATAATAATCAGTTGAGTTTTTAACACTGTTATGTCTACTAATTTGATAAGGCATAATTTAGAATTAAAAAGTCTGGGGGGCGCCTGGGTGGCTCAGTTGGTTAAGCGACTGCCTTCGGCTCAGGTCATGATCCTGGAGTCCCAGGATCAAGTCCCGCATCGGGCTCCCTGCTCAGCAGGGAGTCTGCTTCTCCCTCTCCCGCTCCCCCCTCTTGTGCTCTCTCTCTCTCAAATAAATAAATAAAATCTTAAAAAAAAAGAAACTGTTAAAAAAAAAAAGTCTGGGAGTTTTTGGTGTGTGTTGTGCTTGACCTGGTACCTCTTTTTGTGAAGTGGCAGCTGAGGAGGTGCTTGCCAAGGCACTTGTCATGGCCTTGAAAAGCCCAAGGAAGGAGTCATGACTGAGAACAACGATCATATTAATTGGAAGGTGGAGGAGCAGGATGGTTCTGTGGTACGGTTTAAGATTAAGATGCCACTTAGTAAACTAATGAAAGCCTATTGTGAACGACAGGGTTTGTCAATGAGGGAGATCAGATTCCGATTTGATGGGCAGCCAATCAATGAAACGGACACACCTGCACAGCTGGACATGGAGGATGAAGATGTAGTTGATGTGTTCCAGCAGCAGACAGGAGGTGTCTACTAAAAAGGGAACCTGCTACTTTACTGAAGAACTCTGTTCCTCCAGACCAAGAAGACATCTCTCAATGAGAAAACTGCAAGTTGGTTCCACCACATCCTGACTACTATGGTACTGTTTTCTCTATTCTTTCATTTTCCCCTTCCTCACTCCTTAATTGTACATAAAGTACTGTGTCTGTGCACAAGCAAATTCCAATTTTTTTTTTTTTTTTTACTAATTGGCCAATGGTATGTTTGGATCGACATCAAAAGGATATGGGACGGGGAAAAAATACTGGTTCTTTGAAAATACCCCATTTCTCCATTAGTGGCATGCTCACTCAGCTCTTATCTTTATATTCCAGTAGGTTATTCTGCTCTCACTGTTTAACAAAAAAGGACAACATAAAAATCCTTACATAGCTTGTTCAATTCGAGAATTTTAATGCTTTTCATTTGTTATTGTAAAACCAAGGACAATTTTATAACTTTTTTTGTACATAGCTGTTACATTGAGGGCAACCTGTCTTTAAATAGGGATCAATTACACTAAAAGAAATGAATCCTAGATAGCTTTTCCTTGAAGTCAAGCATCTTGTTGTTTAAATAAACTTCTTGTTTAAAAAAAAAGTTAGGGAGTTTTTGATATGTCTTAAGGGTTTCATGAAATGTGAAAGTATGAAACATTTTCCCTACATTTATTGTCTATAATATAATACATGATATAGTGGGTAATGATTAGAGTTGGACTCTGGAATCAGACTTCCTGAGTAAAAACTGTGGTTTCACAATGCCCTCAGGCTCTGTGTACCTTAGTGTCCTCTTTGGAATAATAGTACCTCACTGGGTGGGTATTAGGAATAAATAATTAAATCCAGGGAAAGAGTTTAAAGTGTGGGTGCAAAGTAGTAAGAGCTTAATTAGTGGTAGTTATTTTATTATTAATATCATCATTTACACATTTTTTAAAGAAAAAAGGAGAACAACTTCTCTGTCTAATCTTGAAGGCCCTCTACTAATGCCACTCCTTTTTATTTTGCAACACAACTTCTGGAATTCTCATTAGGATTAAATAAATTTTCTAATTTCTTATATGAACATTTATCACTTGTGTATTTGCTTATGCCAAATCTGCTGCCTAAATAATCTAAGAAGCTAAGTTTCCATGGCCTTCATCTATTTAACTGATCTCCATTAGTAAGACTTCCATAATGAAGTCTATCTAGTTGTTTTTCTTCTACTTGTCCCATACTCAAGCCTTCCATGTTTGTTTGGCTTTGGAGATGAGGTAACCATCCATCTGAAAGGTCAGTAGAGTATCAGAAGAGTATCAGAGTATCACAAGAGCATGCTAAGTGTTGAGAACAAGGAAGAGGATCAGTCTAAGCTAGCTTCTAAAGGAGGCAGGCTTATAGGAAGGGTAGTGTACAGTTAGGAGAAATGAATAGAGAGAGCATTTCAGGGGAGAAACTGTAGCATTAGCTAAAATAAATGTGGTAGGAAAAGGTAGGACTGTGTTTGGGACCATGGATTTAGCGCAATGGGACAGTCCATGGTGGGGAGCAGAGGAGGATAAAGATGTATAGGGAAGAAGACCTTGACTATAAGCCACATAATCTGTGCTTGAAAGATAGATGATGAGGGAGGGACTCCTTATAGATGTTTTGATTTGAGATTATCTCCTTTTAGGAGTATTAATTTAGGCAGGAAAATCTGAACAACAATGAGCTGTGTAGTATGGTGGTTAAATATAAGAGATCCAGAGTAAAACTGTCCAGGTGGGAACCCTGCTTCAGTTACTAGTTACATGACCTTAAATAAATTAGTTAATTGCTTTAAGCCCCAGTTTACTCATCTCTTGAGTATTATAAAAGTAAGTACCCCTTAAAGATATTGTCAAATTTAATGAGATTGTGTGTAAAAGTATTTTTACAGCGCTTGTCGTATAGGTGCAGAATAAATACTATAATTATATAGCTGTTAATGAGCATGAATAAATGAATTAGATTGAGATTATTATGAATGTGAAGTGTCTAGTACATCTTTGTAAATACAATCTTGTTTGTTGCATCCACCCAAAACTTACCAGATATGTCTATCTCACAATTATCTGGGTAGGCTTCTCTTCTGCTGACATAATAACAAATCTGCTCTTTGTAGTACAGACTTTTTTGTGCTCACTTTCTGATCCTACTCATCTGCTTCTTATACCATACCAAACAGAGCCTGCTCCTGGTCCAAGCTTATCACTTTCCCATCTATGAAACTACAAAAGGAGATGAGCTTAACGAGCAAGGGATTTCAAAAGCATTTTCACCAAAAGGTGGTGGATTAATCACCCCACTGCCCAATTAACATTGGAAAGGCAGTGACTTTCAGAATAAGCCACCGGGAACACCCCTAACTTCATACAAAATATATATCTGTTGTCCCCAAAACTTCTTTAACAGATTTTAAAGACACATTGGAATATATGCTGTGTGATCATATAGCTCTGTGAACAGCCTTTGTCTGGCATCTTTCCAAGAAACAGACAAATGGACAGTGTCTAAACCATGAATGTAAAGGAGAAATGCTGGAAGAGAGGTGAAATAATGGAGATTTTTACTTTCAATAAACATATTATGCCTCCCTCAAATATATTCTTTGAACAAGAGCCATGATGGAAATTTAATAAATGTAAATTGATACATATGATATTTAAGATCTGCTTATAGATTGAAAAACATGCTGCTAGTAATCTAGAGGAAAATTCCACAGGGAGAAGAAATATATGTGATGTCTTTGATCTTTCTGTCTATTAAAAAAAAAGGAGTCAGCACATAAAATTCAACTGATAGGGCTGTGGAAAACTTTGGAGGACATCCAGAAAATAGTGCCTAAAATAACTGAATGCTTAGAGAACAAAACCATGAGGAAGTAAGTTTACTTTACTGGAAGGAGAAAAATCTGCAGAAAACTTCATTAAAGTTTTTATGAGGTGTTTTTAATGAGATGCTATAAAATAAAAAAAGTAGTGAGCAATTCTTCTGTTCCTAGGGCAGCAATAGAAGAAATAGACTTATATGGATGATAAACTGTAATAATAATACTCTTCAGTTGAGGGACACTTGATGCTTTCCAAAGAACTTTCATATAGATGACACTCATAGGAGCCTGTATAGCAAAAAAACGAGTGTGATTATGTTTCAAAGAAAGGAGCAGACAGGTAAGACTTCTTTGTAGTTATACAGAGAATGCTTTGCTTCCTCACTTCCCTGTTTCCAGGTGCCCTTTAGGTGTCCCGTGCTTTCATTTTGAATCATAATGAACATATAAAGATCTACCCTTTTGCCCTAAACCTAGGTATACCCTACTTGGACAGTGGTCTATGGTTTAATGATAAATCACAGAATAGCATTATTTGTGGCTATGTCCATGCTGATACACACCTATAAAATTGGCATTTGGGGTTTTGATGTGATTAGTATTGAGCTGCTCTTCCTAAGAGCCACTGCTTCTTTAGGTGACTCCTGATAAGACTGAATAGAACCAGGTCACTAACGTGGGGAACTCAGCCCTCTGGTTAGTATGGTGGGAGTTAAAGGGATGTTGTGATATGTGTCTGGTTTATCTAAAAACAACATTAGTTTGCTTATGTGTAAGTCAAACTGAAGAGTCCTGGACTTCATCAGCCATTAAGTGATGACGTAGCCATGAGCCTCACCAGACATAGTGGTTGCTGTGGTATGCTGCCTTCAGTCTCCTGGTGATGGGACAAAGGCCCAGCTCCCCTTGACTCAATTCAGGAAACTATGAACATCCCTACTCCAGGGTTCCGTAGGGTCAGCTGAAGCCTCTGTTGCAGCTGCTTTGCAATTCAACTTCTCCCTCTTCTCAGTGCTCTTCTCTCACTGACCTATGAAGTTATTCCCATGAGAACTCTCTAATCAGCTTCCTGCATGCAAATCTATATTGTCTATTTCCAAAGAACCTGACCTAAGATACTAGTTATTAAGTCTCAGTGGCTGAGACATAACTGCAGGAATTACAGTTTATTATAGAATCTCCATCTCCAAATATTTTTAGGAATCCTCAGGACTGCTTGCACATGTGTGTCCAAAGATCAGCCTTGCTCATTGGTAATTTTTTAAAAAATTTTTAAAGATTTATTTATTTATTTATTTTAGGGGGGTAGGGATAGAGGGAGAGGGAGAGACAGTATCCTCAAGAAGACTTCCCCTGGAGCACAGAGCCCAACACAGGGCTTGATTCCAGGACCCTGAGATCATGACCTAAGCCGAAATCGAGTTGGCCGCTTAAGTGACTGAGCCACCCAGGTGCCCCCCCTCATTGGTGATTTCTGTGCAAACAATCTAAATCTTTACTTTCTCTTGTTCCATGAATTCTTCACAGAGACTATGCTAAGCTGGAATTGTGTTTCCATCATTTTCTCTGAGGTTTATAAACAAGAGGAGCTAGAATTTTCTTTCAGAACAGTCTCTACTACTGCACCCTACAGGGAGAAATGAGTGTCATTGCTAGTACAATGCAAGCAGGAGAAAGCTTCTTTGCTATTTTATTCATTTGGGAGATGGGAAGAGATTCTCAGGGCATGGTTGAGTTCATCCCAGTCCATCATATAGGATTGAAAATTTCTGCCCCCCAAATGATGGGAGCCTCATTGAGGTGTCTACTAAGCTGTGTGAATTTTTATGGTATTTGCTACAGGGTTTTGTCCTGGAATCTCCTTTTTATCTTTATAACATTGTCTTTGAAGGCAGGATTGAGGTTCAAATATTACTAGAAATTAGAATTAAGCCAACTATTACCAAGTTGAAAAGTAGGAGGGACCAGGACAGAATTCTGTATCAAATACTATAAAACAGGAATTTACTGCCTCTTAAGGTGGCATTAGAATAAATTATCTGAAGAAATACTAAAAATTTCTGTTCTATATTTATTGAGTTTAAACACTTCGGCTTAGTACCAGTACCTGTCTATGAAACCAGCTTTCAATTTAAAAAATTCAGTGTATCTTTTGAAAAGCCTTAAACTATTCTTAAATGAATCTATGTTAGGTAGAACAGAGTTCACAGATGTTAAATTGTAAAACAATTTATCTCAATATATATCTTCTTTTTATTCAGTATATTGATGAAGTCAAGGTCAATTTGTTGAGGAAGAAGCTTGCATAGTTTCTTTTAGCTTCATTTAGAAAGTTAGGTGGCTGGCCATTTTTTTAAATAAGTAAGATTGTCTATATTTTGAGTCCACTCTGTAAGAATTATTCTACAGAAGTTAATTAAGATAAATATGTTGTCAAGGATTGAAGCCTACCACTAAGAATAGGACTTAAAGAACTTTCACATATCTTTCTTGGTAGCTGCTTAAGGCAGTAATCAAATATCCTCTAACCATGATGATGGATCCCAATTAGGGAGAGCTGTGGGTCCTACAGAAGCAGGTTGGAAAATACATGGGATTTAAATCTGTATTGTTAATTCAACATGTCTTTACTTAATAAACAAATAGTCTGGGCACCTGGGTGGCTCAGTTGGTTAAGCGACTGCCTTCGGCTCAGGTCATGATCCTGGAGTCCCTGGATCGAGTCCCGCATCGGGCTCTCTGCTCGGCAGGGAGCCTGCTTCTGCCTCTGACCCTCCCCCCTCTCATGTGCTCTCTCTCTCTTTCTCTCTGTCTCAAATAAATAAATAAAATCTTAAAACAAAACAAAACAAAAAAATAAACAAATAGTCCCTTGACATTTTCTCATGAATCTTATTATTTAACATGTTAAATCCCTTTAACTGCCCTGTGTGGCAGTGTTCTCTGACTTTATCAATTATTGCTTTTCTGACCTAATTCCTATATATTCAGTTTGCCCCTAAGTCTTCATTTGCTTCCTGTTACTTTCTTATATAATCTTGTCTTAAAGATGATAGTGTACATGCATTTTAGAATTACAGAGAGCAAAGACTTTTAGGGATTGAAGTTCATTTTGCTGTTTACTCTGCCACCATACAAGAATAGTTCCACCTTCCTCAATTGCCTTGACGGTTGTAGAAATCTACCATTAACAATAAAGGATGAAAAAAAAAATGTGAAGCTTTCTTCAGCATACATTGCTAATTCTCAAAAGAATTTCTTGGCTTTTATTTTAGTTTATTGTGAACCTCTGCATTAGATGATGATCTAACTTTCACCTCAAACTTTATGTTCCCATTTTACCCAATCTTATACAATTTCCCACATGAGCCATGACATTGTTCTATACCAAGATGTCATTGCTTATCCTCTTCCATCTGCTGTCCCTCTGGTAAATTTCTAATCTTTCTTCAAAATCCAATTTATTTCTCATGTTACAGTTGTACTTGTCAACTGCTATATTCATTTATCTCCAGTAGAGTCTTTGTGGTTGCTCGAAGGCCTCGAGGGTCAATCAGTTCTCTGGCTCTCTTGGCATCTTAGCACACCAGAAGATGAGGAGTTATGGACCTGAATCTTCACTTTTGTAACTTTGTTAACAGCCATTCCATTTGGACAATTTGAACTGAACTGCACAATAAAGAGGAACGAGCATGTGATTACACAGTCAATCACTTGGAATTTTTTTTTATATTACTGGTTGGTCGAGTCCATAACTGACATATTAACCAGTGAACATATTATGTAGACTCAGCTTCACATTCAGATTACGATGTCTTTATTTAGAAAGCTCCATTCTATGTCTGCGTCACTGAACACCAAACTGACACTTCCTTGTTTCTCAAGATATATGCAAATTATAGACAAAACCATACATGCTAGCAGAAGACTCTATCCGATAATCCTAAACAGTACTAAAATCACCAACTCCTAGACCCACAGACTTCTAAAAGATTTTCCTAATGTTATTTAATGAAATAAATTTTTTTTATAGTAGCTAGTCCCAATTCAATACAAATAAACTACATTATAACTTGCTGTCCAGCTAGTACTGGACATGTTATGTATGATTAGTGTGTAATGTATGGATAATGGAATAAGAGTAATGTTTAGATATATGTATTTAGGTACAAGTCAATGTAATTATGAAGTATTATGCTATATTTCCTATATTTAGCTACAGTTTTCCTACATGTCCTCTAAGAAATACCAGATGGAAGTGTTGATGGAAAAGATACAGAAATTAATATTGAAGTGATGAAGTTTGACCTTTTTAAGATGAAAATCTTGCCAAACTTTCCATATTGACATGGCAACGTTTTATGAATAAATCTAATATCTTATAGATTTAGAACAGTTCAAAAGCCACCATCTGTTTTAAGAAGTGAAGGTTCTTGCTATTACATAGTTTCTAGGCCCTAAGACTAAAGGCATGCAATCCATAGCTTATATAATATTAACTATCAGGAATGTGTGAAAAACTTTCACATTTCAGAAAGTCAGAGACATAAAAGACATCCTGAGTTATTCTCAAAATTAGAGCTGATAATACATTATGGATATTCTTTCTTCTTACATAAACTTGGGTAGTCTCCTGATCATTCTCTGTATGGAGTTATAGGTTAATACCAGCTGGGCAACTAGTTGTAATACAGAGAATTTATGTGGCGAACATAGCAAAGCAATGGAAACCGATTTTGAGCAGGGTTGTCTGAAAGGCCTTGACAATACATGTAGGTATTATAAGAAGTTGTCATTTGTTCCTTTCTTATTTTTCATAAATTATTTACCACTAAATCTCTTCATTTGATACAGTCAAAAGCAATCCTACTCTGAATTCTTCTTATTTCCCATTCTTTAAGGTTAATGCTAGCTTTGCATTATGTAAATTTATTTTCTACTTTCTTAATCAAACAATTGTGGAAAATGCACTGATTAAAAATAAAAAGCAGTTTGCACAGATATGTACTCACACAAGCACACAAACACACACATATACATATACCTCTACCTATATGAGGTTTTTATCTCAGAGAAATTAGTAAGATCAAACAGGAGGTAAAAAATCAGTCCACTGACAAAACTCAGTTTATTTTGTTTTTATCAGTTTATTTTGTTTTCTGGACCAAATATCTAATAAGATGATGTGTCAAAAATGCTTGCAATGGTTTTATCTGATGTTTGAGTTTGAGCAAGTTCTAAGTTTCTTACTGCCCAACTATTAGAAACTTTTCCAGCCTCTGATCAATTGACCTTAAACCATGCATGCATTCCTTTACACTGACCAGCTACTCAAAAGTTGCTGATTGAGATGTGTACTATTTTTTTTTTAAAGATCTTATTTATTTATTTGACAGAGAGCTAGAGAGCACAAGTAGGCAGAGCAGCAGGCGGAGGGAGAGGGAGAAGCAGGCTCTCCGCTGAGCAGGGAGCTGGATGTGGGTCTTGATCCCATGACCCTGAGATCATGACCTGAGCCGAAGGCAGATGCCTAATGACTGAGCTACCCAGGCGCCCCGGGATGTGTACTTCTGACACTCATGCAGTTCTTGGTCAAAATCCACTTGGCTTTGGCTACCCTAAGAGTTTGTTAACCAAAATGAATCACTAGATACTGGAATGTGCCTTAGATATACATGGATAACGTTACACCTCTGGATAAGTCTTTGAGAAAGCTAAGGAAGGTAGAATAGGCTGTGTGGATTTAAAACATGCAGATAATAACACAGTAAATTACCTAGAGGAAATGACACAGGATTTCTTTACAGAACAAAATGCTGAATAAAGAGTCAGCTTTTGTATAGGAGAGACACAAAAGGTGGCAGAAAAATTTAAACTTCAGAAACTTTAAAAAGTATATATATATGGTAAGACAATTTTTCTGAACTTCCCCAAAGGAGAATAACCCTTGTGAAAACTAAGACTCTCTCTATGTGATCCCTTTCAAAATCTGTTGAAATGAAAGACAAACTGTGCATGAGTATGAATTACAATCTACCTGTAGAGCTGTGATCTCTGCTCCATTTCATTTAAGAAGAACTTCTATCTTGATAGTGAATTGACCTCAATCACTACAGGTAGCTTATTCAAGTTCATTCTACTTCTGCCATCTATCTGCAGGTACAACGTAAATTTAGTAGGAGGAAATACTCTCATATTTATTCTCAGCGGCTAATAATAAAATAAAAATCAAAGTCATCTTTTACATGTTTACCTTAGAGCTCATTCCACTAATTTTTGAAAATAAGTTCTTATCAATCATGCTATGGTATTTTATTTTCAGGGACCCTTAAATACAGAGGAAATTCCAACAACATTCATATACCTAAAAAGGACCTTAATTTGCATGCTTTTTAGGGACAAATTTGTTCTGAGTTTGCAATAACAAGTGTCCTATTAGAGAGAATTAGGATAGCTAGGAAGAGCTGTACAAAAATATGCTTTTAATTCTAACTTGTGCCTAGTTAAGGATGGAGAAGTAAGAGTGGAGCAGACAAGACAGAGAGAGAAGGTGACATAAATAACTGGACAGATAGGGATCAAGCAAAAGGCAGTCATAGATCAAGGGATGTACACAAATACAGAAATCAGAAGTCTTAATGTGTGTGTCTTTTCCATTTTCTCTCCTCTCTGGCAGGAACCTTCTCTTATGTGGGTTGTATCTCATCACTCTAAATTTCTAAGGGATTTTATGTTCTCAATTATTCATTATCTTTCTATGTGGTAACACCTTCCACCCAACTAATAAGTTCAATCCACAATTAAACATGCTCAAATCTCTCATCTTAAATTTTCCCCCTCTTGACTTCTCACCTCCCTCTAATTACGACCTTACCTCTTTTTATACTTTAACAGTAAAACTTATTGAAGAGTTGCCTAGTATATACTTGTTATTCATATTTATTATATAAACAAATAATTTATATAACATATAATATCAATATATAATACAGTCCTCGGTCAGCCTTTAAGGTAACCTATTGTCACCTTAAGGTATTGTAGGATGCAGATTTGCATTTTTGTTTCAGTAGAGATATTTCTTTCTCACTTTCTAAATTTTGAATAAAATTAATTGAAAGGTTTGGAAAGCCCTCAGTTTTTAGTTTTACTAGAAGCATCAGTATTTTTTTAGGGATGCTTTCAACCTTAGTCTACCTAAGGCTCTGCGTGGTTTGAGGACTGCCTACTTAGGTATTCATTACTTAAAGGCAAAGAATGAATCATCCCTTTAAGAAAGTTTGACCAAAACAGAAATAACTTCATATGTGATCAAATGTGCCACTGTTAGAATGAAATGATTACATTGTATAAAATGATGGTGTTATCAATCAAAATGGCTTTTAATTTGGTTTCTAAGTTATTCTACTTCTTATCTGGCTGTTTTTTTTGTGAGCAACTGCAACCTTTGTAAGAGAGATGATTAAAGTAAGAGTTAAGTCCATGGCTCTGAAAATTTGCTTTGGCTGTACACTACTCTCTGTTCCAAAAGGGTTTGCTTAATTTATGAATAATAATTTCATTACCTTAGGGTAATTTCATTGCCTTCTGGTCATAACCACTGAACTGCCCAGCCCAGACACTCTCATTTCTTCATTCATTCAAACATATACTGAGCATCTTTCTGTCAGATGCCCTACAAACTGCATTAAAAATGAGTAAGATACTGTCCCTGCCTGGAAGGAGTTTCCATTTTCAGATTGGTGTCAATTTCCTTGATTTTATTTGCAGATTGATGCAGACCCCGGGAAAGCTTATTTGATTTTTATAACCTTCACAGGTTAGCCAAGATTCCTGTTAATCAGACTAACGTATTCAATTGTCATCTAACATATAAACTCAGACACAAAATGTTATTTTTAACTGACACAGAGTAACTTTAGAGACCATTATCACTAGATTGCTATACTGATGAAGAATTTTAAATTCTTGGCTGCTACATGTAAATTTTGTTCAGTAATGCCCTTGGGATGTGACCATCATATTTAGCCATTTCTCTCTTCTGAGATTTCCTAATTCTGAAGTATGAATTAATTTCAAGACTGCTTTCCAAAAGTTTATATGCCCTAGAAAGACATTTCCATTTAATATTCAATTTTTTCCCCTACTGCATTCTCTTTTTATTTCTGTGCAGGGTCAGGGGCTACCCTCCACCCCCATTCTGAACAGCTATTTTCACTCAAAAGATATTTTGTTGAACAAAGGAACTTGATCTTAATTTCTTTTCCTTCCTTCCTTCCTTCCCTAGAAAGGGGGAGAGAGGTGGAGAGGGGCAGAGGGAGGAGAGAGAGCTTAAGCAGATTTCCCGCTAAGCGTGGAGCCCCACACTGGGCTCGGTCTCACAACCTGGAGCTCTGTCTCACCACCCTGAGATCATGACCTGAGCCAAAATCAAGAGTCCCAGGCTTAAGCGACTTAGCTACCCAAGCACCCTGAACTAGATCTTAATTTCAACTGAACCACATGACTCTTCAACCTATTTATTTGCTCCATGATATTTTCAAAGAAATTGATTCATTTTGTATATAATTTGATTGCCATTGGGTGGTATCAAATTATACCTTAGTTTAATTTGTATTTTACTCCATCAAACTGAAAAGATTGATTGGCAAAACAACTTTTAGATGGACCTTTTTGTCTTTCTTTTCGTATGTGGGTGGCTATTATACATACAAATAACATTTAAAAAATAAGGCTCAGCACTATAATTCAAAGAACTACTGTGGAAGACTTACCGTACTGTGATAGGGATGAATACATTTGTGTTAATGCTATAATTAGCTGAAACAGTCAAGATATTTTGAGAGCTTCCACATCCATATTTAACCATGGGCCTTCCTTCCACTAGAAATAAATGAAGAAAGTGTTGCCCAATATTCTTCTCACTACCTTTAAAAACAAACATTACATTAAATTAGTGATTAGACTTTTATTTTACTCAATAATAATTATTCTTTCAACAAACACAATCTCTGCCCCCAAGGAGTAATGATTTGGTGAGATGGCAGGAGTGTTATTAAATTATTCAATGTAATAATACTATATTAGAATTACACATTTTTTTTCCACGGGCTGAGAACAGCATGGCATTAACAGCATTGACTTGACATGAGATTAACTTTCTGACTCTGTTTCTTAATAGCAAATGATCTTATTCAGAGCCTCAGTTTCCTCATACATTATAATGTGATGAGGAGAGCAAGTAATTACTAGAACTACTGTGATAAAATAATAAATGAAAACTGTCTGGCACCTGTTGAGTATTTCATAACTTGGTTTATTATTATTGTTAATTATTTGTATTTTAATTTTAATGTGTCTTTCATAAAAATTAAAATGATAAAGAAATGTATAAAGAAAAAAAAAAAAGAAACACTCCCCTCCCTCCAGCTCATTCTTTCATCCAACCTTGAGGTATTCTTTTCTACCATATATCTGTACACATACAAATATTTATATAGCCCTAGTTTTATTTTTAAAAAGGAAATAATGAATAAGTAGCTTTATTCATCTTTCTCTTTTCATTTAATAATAAACTTTAGACATGTGTCTTATAAGTAGTTTTTAACATTTTTATTTATTTTATTTTATTTTTTTTAAAGATTTTATTTATTTGACAGAGAGAGACACAGCGAG
The DNA here is from genome assembly GCF_002201575.2 of Neomonachus schauinslandi. Taxonomy (NCBI): domain Eukaryota; kingdom Metazoa; phylum Chordata; class Mammalia; order Carnivora; family Phocidae; genus Neomonachus; species Neomonachus schauinslandi. The sequence goes on along the minus strand of NC_058410.1, from coordinate 91,034,102 downwards.
AGAGGGAACACGAGCAGGGGGAGTGGGAGAGGGAGAAGCAGGCTTCCTGCTGAGCAGGGAGCCCGATGTGGGACTGGATCCCAGGACCCTGGGATCATGACCTGAGCCGAAGGCAGACGCTTAATGAATGAGCCACCCAGGTGCCCCAGTTTTTAACATTTTTAATTGAAGTATAACTCATACAAAAAATCACACAAATATTAAACGTACAGCTCAGTGAATCATTACAAAGTGAACCCACTTATCCAAATACCATCAACTTAAGAAAAAGAACGTTATCTGCATTGCCAAAGTCTTATCAATCACTCCTTTCCTCCCTCCTCCAAAAGCAACCACGATCCTGATGTTTAACAGGTAGGATTAGTTTTGCTCAATTTAAAATTTCATATTATTAGGATCATATTGTATATATTCTGTTGTGTCTATTAACTTTTGCTCAATATTATGTTTGAGAGACAGCACCTATGCTAAAATTCATTCATTTTCATTGCTTTATAATATTTGATTGAATGAATATTTACAATCCAGTTACTCTTTCTTCTATAGATGAACATCCTCCTCCCACTCCAGTTTTTGGTTATTATGAATAATGCTGCTAATGATAATCTTGTATGTGTCTTTTGTGCTGAATGAAGCACATGCATTTCTGTTGTGTATATAACCAAGAGCTGAACTGTTGAATATGATTAATTTAATAGCTACTGCCAGTTTTTCAAAATAACATTTTGATTTAACTCCTTACCAGCAGTAAGAATTCCAGATGATCTAGTCTCACCATCACTTGGTATGGTTGCCTTGCAGATTTTAACTACTCTAGGTTTATTTTATTGTAGCTTCCATTTTTATTTTCCTCATACTAGTGAAGTTGAGCATATTGTAATGTTTAGTGGCTATTTTGATATCTTCTTTTGTGAAGTGTCAGTCTGTATTTCTTACATTTCTATTTGGTTGTTTGCTTTTTCTTGACTGATTAAAGTTGTATCTGTGTATATATTTAATATCTAGATCTACATACATGTATGTGTATGTGTGTGTATAGCTTATAAGCTCTTTGTTAACCATATTTACTGAAAATACTTACTCCAATTCTGTGGACTTGTTTCAGGGGTACAATTGTCTTGCCAATTGCTTAAGGGTGAGTGTTGTTGAACATATGGTCTTAATTTTAGCGTAGGTCTATTTATTGTTTCCTTCATGGTTGTAATTAGTGATTTTTATGTAACCTTTAAGATATATCTGCTTGCCTTAAAATCATAAAATTATTTTCTTATATTATCTTTCAGAAGCTTTATTTAACATCTATACTGTACCTAGAATCGATTTTTGCACATGATATGAAGCAGGAAGTTGTGGTAGGTTGGATAATGGCCATCAAAGATAGTCATGTCCTAATTGTTGGAACCTGTAAATGTTAACCTTATTTGGCTTTTGTTAACATGGGTTTATTTATTTGTTTATTTATTTATTTAGGAAGCAAGCAGGGGGAGCAGGGCAGAGGGAGAGAGAGAATCTCAAGGAGGCTTCATGACCAGTGCATAGGCTTTGTGGGGCTCCAACTCACAACCCCGAGATCATGACCTGAACTGAAATCAAAATGAAACAAGACGAAACCAGAGAGGGAGACAAACCATAACAGACTCTTTTTTTTTTTTTAAAGATTTTATTTATTTATTTGACAGAGAGAGAGATAGCAAGAACAGGAACACAAGCAGGGGGAGTGGGAGAGGGAGAAGCAGGCTTCCTGCCGAGCAGGGAGCCCGATGTGGGACTTGATCCAAGGACCCTGGGATCATGACCTGAGCCGAAGGCAGACGCTTAACAACTGAGCCACCCAGGCACCCCCATAAGAGACTCTTAATCTCAGGAAACAAACTGAGGGTTGCTGGAGTAGAGGGGGGTGGGAGGGATGGGGTGGCTGGGTGATGGAAACTGGGGAGGGTAGGTACTATGGTGAGTGCTGTGAATTGTGTAAGACTGATGAATCATAGACTTGTACCCCTGAAACAAATAATGCATTATATATTAATAAAAAAAAAAAGATGACGCTTAACCAACTGAGCCACCCAGGCACCCCGGTTTGCATCTTTTAATATTTATTGGATTAGAATTTAAAACTGAAAAATAATATTTAAAACAGAAATTTTTCAGTTATTTATTGGTTAGCGTATTTAAAAATAACAATAATAAATCCATTACATATTAACGTACATATTTTGTGAAAAGTAATTATATTTTCTAAAACAAAAATAAAATAGTGAAAGGAGGATTATTCTATACTTTTACAATAATCTTCAATGTTAAGCTTAATAAAAGTTGTTAGATTCTCACATCTACTTCTATATTTAATCTGTTGTGAATTGTTGCTTTGGTTGAAGTACAAGAACTCTAGCCTCACAGAGAATGTTGACTAGAAAAGGGGGATGATTTAAATTGTGTTTTTACATATACACAAATTGGACAAGTGGTAGTTCCTTAAAATATAGCTGAAATGTGGAATCTGGAACTATACTAATAATCTTTATATCCTCTGTTACATTAAAATTCCATTGGTCTTTCTTATATTTTAAATGAATATTTTACCCTTGCATGATTTCATAATATCATGCATTAGGTATTTGAAAAAGGTGGATTCACTGAGTTATGGGTATCTTTCAAATGTTGACATATTTTATTATATAATATAAAAAAATCACATTAATTACTATTACCATTGAACTCATCAGAAAGTATGGTAAAGATCTGAAGCTCATTATGAAGAATCTAAGTTTTCCAAAATTCTAATTTTTACTAGAAAGCTTGAGTTTTATCATTGAGAATCAAAGACTGTAAGCTGCTTTCCTCAAAATAACAGGCTTACTTTGTTAATTTTTGAGAAAATGGCTGCAAAATACTCAAGCCTGAATAACCACAGATTATCTTTTAGTCATTTTTCAAGTCATGTTTTCATAATGGCTATTCCAACTAGCAACTTAAAAAAATTGCACAAATGCTTTTCCTCAAGGCAGCTATTCTATATTGGCATGTAGCCGACTTGCTTTATGTATACTTTTCCTTTTATGCACAGCACATTACAAAGTTGTATAGACAAGGACCAAGAATTTAAAAAATTAATGCATTTTACTGCAGAATTAGGGCATTTTTTTGGTGTGTCCATTTTTACTTTGAGTGCATAGTGGAGTAGAATAAAATGAGTACAATTTGGGGTCACTGCCATGACACTGGGTGCCAGAGATTTTATCTACTGTGACTTTGGTACATTGAGTGCAAATATCAATCAACAGTGAAAAAGGCACATGCCTTAGTTTTTTTTTTTTTTTAAGATTTTATTTATTTGCGAGAGAGAGAATGAGAGACAGAGAGCATGAGAGGGAGGAGGGTCAGAGGGAGAAGCGGACTCCCTGCTGAGCAGGGAGCCCGATGTGGGACTCGATCCCGGGACTCCAGGATCACGACCTGAGCCGAAGGCAGTCACTTAACCAACTGAGCCACCCAGGCACCCCACATGCCTTAGTTTTATAAAAAAATTTTTTTGAAAAAAAATTTTGATGTTATGGACACCTGAAAGGGTCTTGGAGATACTCAAGGATCTAGATAAATATGAAATAACTCCATATTAGAGCTCACTTCAATTTGAAAGGGGGGGGGGGAAGAAACCAGAGTGAAACTAAAGGCATTTCTGAACCACAGATAAATGTTTCTTTATCATCTCAGTAAGAATGTCAGGAAACCTAAGTTATCTCTCCCCCATGTCTCAGGCTCTACAAGAATGGAACACAAGCAACACTTGGGTTTCAAAGAATGGTTCAGGGAAAGGTATCAGGAGAAACTGTGAAAGAATCTGAAATAGGAAAAAAAAATCTAGCTTACCCATTCAGGTTCTCCTCACCTTTCTTTATCTTTGAGCTATTTTGTAACTCTATAGAGGTTGGTGAAAACTAATAAGAATAGCAATTCAAACTAACTGTTTTTGCTGAAATGCAACTGATTATTACCCTGTAGGTAGACTTGCTTTCCATCTATTTGTAAATCTGCTTCAAAATTCCTTGGTCTTGTATGTCTCTGTTCCTTGACTTCTTTGAACTGGTTGTAGTATCTTACCAGTTTCCTCAGTAATAAATAGGTTAAATAAAATTTTGGCATGTGTTCATTTTATATATCTTTTTGAAAATTATTCTTTAACAAAGGAAAATAGGATAATTTTAGTTTTTGAAATTATGAGGCATATTAGGAGAAATGAGTTATTATATTATAGCAAATAAAACCAAAAGCAACTCCAAGGAGAAAAAATTACATAGAATACAATGTAAAGGGGGTCCCCTGGTGTTAAGCAACATAGCAGTCTTGGACTGGACAGACATGCCCACATTTATGGATTATAAGTTTGAGAAGGAAGACAGGAAAGGATTCAAAATACAACTGAAAATCAGATAGGAGTGGGACATACAAAATCTAAAAAATAAAAATAGATTTTCCATGAGCTTTTTATGCTCTAGAACTTATTAAGAATATAAATTAAGAATATAAATTCAGTAAGAGAAACACAAAGTGAAATGTAATACAAAATAGTTAGATTAAATCAATATTGTAGAAGAAAACAAATTGGACAAAACAATAGCATTAAAGCTTTAATAACAAAGTACAAGTAGCAAAGGGCATAATGAACCTGGTTGAAAATCACTCTTTTGAGATCCTCCTAAATGTCCCTTTCTAGAGCCCACTCAACACATCTAGGTTTTTATCACACTTCTGAGGACTTCAGCTGTACAATACGCCAAATTAGTCCAGTGCCTGGCAGAGGGTGATGCAGCTTTACCTTTTCCGCCTCTCCCGAAATCCATTAGCAATTTTTGGGCTTCTATTCCTTAGTGTTTCCCCTTATTTTTCCCATTACTTCCTATTCAATTTCTTCGGCTGCTTTTCTCTGAATTCAAGAGAATAATTAAGAATTTAGTATTATCTTTGACTCCTCTTTTCACTAAGGGGAGGAGGCTGGGGGCAATGAGAGCACATTTAGAAACACCACACTCTGTCCCAGTATCTTGTGTTTTCTCTCCTTGGATATATAAAAGGTTTTATCATAAAATGGCATCAGACTGCTTTTCTTGAATTGTTGTCTTGTTCTCCACCCCCATCCTTTTGGGACAGGGGAGGGTGGTTCATTTTGTTATACACTAAGAAACAGTCTGGTATCCTGTTCCTTTCCCCATTTTTACTCAGAAGTTTCTATTACTTAATATTTCTAAAATATATTATCATTTCAGACTCATATTTTTGTGATTAGACTTAAAAATACAATATCCAGAGTGGAGTAGAAGATAGTTGAACATTTAGGTCAAGCTGTTGTGCTGTATGTACAAGGTCTGTTTTTCAAAGCTTCAAAAACTGAATTTCAAAGATTGATTATACACATTAAACAAGATATATGTGGTACAATGCAAGAATGAGTTGTTTTTAAAAGAAGCTCAGCCACTAAAATCAAGGACAGGGATGAACAGTCTTCTCTAAGTACACCAACATCCCATTATGAACCAGAGCAACGCTGTGATACAGTACAGAACAAGGCAGCTTTAATAAAGGTAATGGGAATGAAAATAAAAATAAACAATTACGTTTAGTTCTCCCTATAGTCAGCTATATATTAACAGTTTTAAACTCATCATTTGGATTTAGTCTATTAATAATAAGCAATTTCTTGTTTTATATAATAATACTTTTAAAGGAATTCAGAGGGTTTTGTTGGTAACATGTGATGGTAGCTGGGGAGGGTGGTGGCAGGGCCATGGAAGACCTGGGTTACTGATGTATTTGCATGATTCAATAGCAAATTATCCACTTCAGAGAATATAGGGCATATTATTTGATATATTGACTTTTTCACTTTTGAATCAATTGACTTTGTATCACAAACCTATATTCTGTACTTAGAGAAAAGCTATGAATAAACACTCTGGAGAAATTGTTTGGTTTTCACACAAATAGTACTGTTCTACTTTCCTATATAGGGAAAAACCCACTTCTCTACTGTGTTTTTCTTTCCTGTGAGTCTCCTTCGCTCCTCACAAACACTTCACTTTTGGTTGCCAAATGTGTGGAGGTATTTCCCCACACCAAGCAATGCTCTCTGACACTAGCTGGGTGTTCTACAATTTAATTCAGCTTGGACACTAACTACTTGGAGACGTCAGACCATACAGGTTAAGATCCTCTATCCCAGGGATGCCTGAGTGGCTCAATTGGCTGTGCGTCTGCCTTTGGCTTGGGTCATGATCCCAGGGTCCTGGGATCGAGCCCCGCATCAGGCTCCCTGTTCAGCGGGGAGCCTGCTTCTCCCTCGGCCTGCTGCTTCCCCTGCTTGTGCTCTCTCTGTCAAATAAGTAAATAAAAATCTAAAAAAAAAAAAATCCTCTATCACATAAGACTGCTGGCGCTCTCCCCCCACAACACATGCTTCAGACGCCAGTGCTTCTGACCAACTGGCTACAGATCAGAGGTTCCAAGGAACCCCTCCTTGGGTTTGATTAATTTGCTAGAGTTATTCACAGAACTCAGGGAAACACATTTACCAGTTTATTAAAGGATATGATAAAGAATACAGATGAATAGCCAGATGAAGAGATACATAGGGTGAAGTTTGGGAGGTTCCAAGAGCAGAAGTTTCTGTCTCTGTGGAGTTGGGGTGCATCACCTTCCTGGTGAGGATGTGTTGACCCACCTGGGAGCTCTCTGAGCCCTGTACTATTGGGGTTTTGCGGAGGCTACTTCGTGTAAGCATGATCAATTATTAACTGCATTTCCAGCCCCTTTCCCTTCTCTGGAGGGGAGGGGGCTTGGACTGAAAATTCCAAGCATCTAGTCATAGCTTGGTCTTTCTGGTGACCAGCCCCCACCAAGGAGTCATCCAGGAGCCCACCTAGAGTCCCCTTACTAGAACAGAATATGCTCTTACTCCCTTTATCACGTATGAATTTACTAGGGTTTTAGGAGCCCTATGTCAAGGGATAGGCTCAAAAACAAATATTAGAACAAGAAATGCTCCTAGTGTTCTTATCACTTAAGAAATTACAAGGGTTGGGCGCCTGGGTGGCTCAGTTGGTTAAGCGACTGCCTTCGGCTCAGGTCATGATCCTGGAGTCCCTGGATCGAGTCCCGCATCGGGCTCCCTGTTCGGCAGGGAGTCTGCTTCTCCCTCTGACCCTCCCCCCTCTCATGTGCTCTCTCTCATTCTCTCTCTCTCAAATAAATAAATAAAATCTTTAAAAAAAAAAAAAGAAATTACAAGGGTTTTAAGAGCTTTGTGCCAGTAAGTGGGGGCAGACACCAATATATATATTTTCTATTGTCTCACAAGTACTAAAGACATATTTTCAAACACAGTTATAAAAAATGGAAAATTAGTGGCAATTAGTAAAATCAAATATAAAAATTTCAAAATATAACTCCTAAGGAAAATTATGTCATGGATACTATTAGATGTATATTTTTATATTAAACTTTATATGCTGAGGAATCCATATGCCACATTAAATTTAGTTCAGTGTTGTTCACTGAACCCAAAGACATCAAGCAAATGTGAATCTCTCTCTCTGTGATATATCACAAATGTGAAAAGCAGTGTCTTTTCCCCCATAATATCTAATCTGTTCTGCCTTTGGTCAGGACTTGAAAGCTGTGGAAGATGTCAATATTAAGCCATGGAAAGAAAGTCATTCTGTTATTTCACTGAAAAGACGTTTGATGATGCATTAGCAGAGAAGTGTGAACCTAACCTTTTTGAAAGAGTTCTTTATATTTGTAGGCAGTGTAATAATTTTTTCAATGAATCATTTATGTCTTGAGTTTTTCTTAATATTTATCCAGAAAATATTTTGAAACTTTACAGTCTATAATTCCCAAGTTTTATTTATACTAATGAAATCACTAATTGTATCTACTGATTTAAGATTTATTACATATAGAAAATGCTGCTTAGAATAATAAACAGTAATAATTACTTAAAAATTAGTGAACTCTAGTTTCTAGGTATCATGGCATTTAGAGAGATAACCCTAATAATTTTGAGTCCAAAATTTATAAATTATATATAGCTTATATTTATATATATGTTGTATAGTACATATGTATATATTTAGTCTTATAAGTAAAGAATAATAATGAAATAAGCCAGAGAGAGGGAAAGAATGATATCCTACTCAAGTTTTTATAATTTTGGTTTGCTTGGTCATTATATTGGATTGTAGATCTAAAAATTTCTAAGCATACATATTTTATCACTTCATTGAAATACTGAAGATAGAGTAATTATGGTACACTTCTATTAAAAATGGGTATTTTTCTCTATTTGAACTATTGTAATGAATGCTCCTAAACATCAATGACAGTTTGATTTGAGATCATGTATAAATAAACATTCAGGAGAGATTCACTGGTCATCAGTTTAAATTAAAATAAAATTCAACATCATTCCTTATAGGACCAATAATGATGAATACAGATAATATGTTTATTAAATCAGATACATAGATGGTCAAATTTGGAAATTTCCATATAGTGACATGGATTTCTACCATTTCTCATTAAAAAAAATCCCCCAAACACCACACCTTTATATGGTACTTTGCATTTTTCTTTTTTTTAAAAGAATTATTTATTTGCGGGGGGGGGGGAGGAGCAGAGGGAGACGGAGAGAGAGTCTTAAGCAGACTCCACGCCAAAGTGGGGCTCGATCTCACCACCTTGAGATCACGACCTGAGCCAAAACCAAGAGTCAGACGCTTAACCAACTGCACCACCCAGGAGCCCCAAGTACTTTGTATTTTTCAAACCACTTATATATATATTTTTCAAACCTTATGAACTTGAAAATAAAAATTGCATCTGTATTACTTGTAATCAAACAGAGTACAGAACAGGTTAGTTGATCTACCCTGTGTTGCACAGTGAACTCGCAGCTGACTTGGGTTTGAGTCTACCTTTGGTTACCTACTGACATTTCAATCAGGACTGCCTATGGCAGCAGTTGGATGATCTCGTCATCCCTGGTGCCACCTTCAAGGCATGTAATAAAAACTATTCTCTGAGCTTGCACTGAGTTCTCTATTGAGCACATATGTTTTTGCTGCAGCTTGAAAAATCCCTTTTCCTGGCTCTCCTTAGGTCTGCATTTGTACACAGCAGCAGCAAACCCAGCAGCAATCTTAGCGGCAGTGGCTCGGGGTTTGAAGACAGCTTAGGGCAACAGTGGCAACACAGGCAGTAACGTGTAGTTAGTGGTTAGAGCCTCGAGAACGTGGCTGGGATGACCTCGCTGGTCAGTAAAAGAAAGGACGGCGGGCGGAGAGGAGGTAGGAGAACTGATATACTGGGGCGGCCGCCTGGCACACATAACGAATCACTAACACATGTTTATTACTCGCTGCTGCGGAACGGCTTCTGGGCCAGTTTCTAAAATTTATTGAGAGCCTATTTTAATTTTGCCTAGGCTGCTAATTGTGCTTAACCAGGAAAGAAAATACAACTCATAATACAAGATTCTTGGAGGAAATGAATCCTCTTCATTTGGATGAAATGGATAAAAACGAAAACCAAAAAAACTGCATCTCCTATTCGTCCCATTACTGTCTCATTCCTGATTCCAAGATTTTTATAGTCTAAATATTCTTTCCCAGGGTGGATATGTCTATCAAATGGATGCAATATTAATAACACCTATTAGACAAGAATATAGCACCCTAGGCATCTAATTCCCAAGACTCCTTACCAGGCAAGTTATGAGGGAGGAAGGATGAAAACATTTTCTGAAGAAGATATTTAGCACCTACTTCATGTTGCCATGCACCAAACAGAGTTTTAAGTCCATTAAATGTGGTAACTCTCTCCATCCTTACAACACATTTTTCATATCCTTGGTGTTATTACAAATAATATGATTCCATTTTACAGATACGGAAGCACAGAGATGTTAAGTAACTTGCCCAGATGGCAGAGCCAGGTAGTCGAGCTCCATAGTCATTTTTGTAATAACTGGATTATACTGTTCTTGAGACGGGCACGGCAGCAATTTCAATCCTTGAATGGCTCATTTATTTGTTTTTGCTCCTACCTCTGCCCACCAGAAGCAAGTTTGCTGGTCCATTTCCTGATGTAATTACATCAGAAACGGAGTGTATCTCTGATTTATCTCTTCATAAATTTCAATCACAGAAAAGTTTAATTCTCTTAACACAATTGTTCTCTTTCAAGAGAAGTTTAATAAATCACATCATCATTCTAGGTCAAGGGTTGGCAAACTATGGCCCATGGACCAAATTCTGCCATTGTTTGGTTTTCTGTGTAAAGGTTTTTGTTTTGTTTTGTTTTGTTTTGCAACACAGCTACATTCATTCACAGCCACATACTGTCTATAGTTGCTTTCGTGCTACACTAGCAGAGCTGAACAGTTGGCACAGAGCCTGTGTGGCCTGTAAAAATATTTACTCCCTGGCCATGGCAGAAAAAAATTGCCAACCCCTGTTCTGTTCCTGGTTGTTAAAGTAAACCCAGGATTAAATTGTCTTTGATTTAAGCTACATTTTGAGTAAACCCTTGAAATCTGCACTGTTTTGTTTTTGCTTACTTACTCACAGAATAATTTCCTAAAATAAGGTGTCAATACCTATTAATTTTTCATCATGGCCATCCAAGTTGGGTAACTCAACAACAGAACTTTACAAACAATTCTAAAAAAGCTTACTCTATGCAAGGCACTGGTGAAGTACCCAGGAGGTGGGTGGAACAGAGATGCAAAACACAATTCCAGATTAGGAGGTGTTCTCTAGTTAGTGAAGAGACAGAAGCACAGCTTTCTAGTGTAATGCATCTCTTTACTCAGCCCCAGTTCTTAATTTATACTCCTATTATAAGACCTATCATAGTCAGCTTTCTCACAGAATTATGTACATATTATCTCTCCCCTAAATGGAGAAATGGGTACAGATAATTTCTTATTCATCTTTGTATACAGCCACAGTGCCCAGCAGAGTGTGATGCACTTTCTAGGCACTCAGTTAAAATTTGTTGAATTTGACTTTCCTGTCATAAAAGAAAAGATACAATGAAAAGCAATCTTTGTGTATCTTATAAAAGCAATGTATGAATTCATCCATCCATGTTTTCAACTCCACTCCCTCCCATATCCGTCTGGAGCAAGCTCCACTGGGAGCTATTAAGAAGGGACAAAGATATTCAAAGAATTTCATGGTGCACACTGTAAAATTGATTAAAACTGAGCACACTTTTTTTCTCTAAGAAAAGAAGATGTTTTTAAATATGCTGTCAGGAAATACTGTGGGATTTCATTGCCTTTGGCCTAAGAAGTATCTAATGAAGATATTGTGTATTCTACTGGGAATCATTTTATAGAGAAAGGCAGATGTTATGATTCTTTAGATTTCATTTGTTTTCTTCAGCAATATCAGAAATCTCTTCTTTTAGCCCTCTCTAAATGCACAAAAAAAGGAGGCCCAAGTGATCCTACTTGTTCTGTCAATTTCTACCTGGAATAAATACCTAAGACTAGTCCTTCTTTAACTTTCTTTCTTAAACACAAATAATAAGTAATATGGAGATTGCCTCTGAATCTTGTTCTTTAACTGGAGTTGCTCATGTAATTTGCCTCCTGCAACTTGGTCAGATGTCTGCTCCTATTTCTCAAAGATCACATACTTCCAAAGGCAATGCTTATTTCTTTTCAAAGAAGCAGCACAGAATGGATTCAACTGCATAGTAATATATCCCATGACGAAACCTCCCGATTGATAGCACTGGCCGAATAGAGCTCATTTTCTGAAAGTGCACCTAAAGAGTTTTGTGTGGTCTCATCCCTTCTCCCGTGACCTATCAGTAGCTTCTTTGACGGGGTTCCAGAATTCTGAATTGGTTCAGTGGCAGATTCAGAAAGCTTTCTTTTCATCTTGACTGCTGTTCTCAGAGCTGTCTCTCTCCCACAGAGAGTTCTTTTTTAAACTATCCTTTCTAAGGATTTCTACTGTAACCCCATAAGGATTCCAGTTTTATCTTCCTTTTGTTCCTTTTCAACATCAATTAGTTGGTGAGGCAAACTGAGAAAAGATAAATCTACAGTTCTGAACTAGGAATATAATTCAAAGCTGACATTGGCTTATCAACCTGGTATTTCTCTATCCTTTTCCCTTTAAAACTGGATGATATAAAACACAAGTGTTCAATAAATGTTTGTACAATGGAATTGAGTTTTTACTGAAATGTCCGGGAATGAAAATGACAAAACTAAAAAACAAACAAACAAAAAAACCAGACAAAAATCAACCCCTAGTCTCTAAAATGAAACATCTGTTTTAATTTCCTCACTATTCTTAATTGCTCCTACATGTAATATACTGATTTCAAAGGAAAGAAAATTAGCCCTTAAGTCAAGTTAAGGGACACCTTTTAAACTATGGGTGTTTAACCGAATCACAAAAATCTTTGTGTTCATCTGTTGTGAGGCTTTTAGGAGGGTGATAAATTCAAAGAGGACTGAAAGCAACAACCCCATGAAACATTCTGCTGAGGTATTCCCAAGAGTGTAGGATTAAATTACCACTTTACAAATGAACAAAAAGAATGCTTTACAGACAAAAATATTTTCTCCATTCACAGACTATGAAACTCCCTTGAGTGAACAGCTTAGGTGCATCCAATCCAATGTTGGGACAACAATTAAGCAAGACAAAGACAAAAACTGATAATCATTACAATGGCACTGTTTCTTTTACTAATAACTTCTAGTTTGATTTATTTCAGTAGGTCATTGGATGCAAAAGGCAAAAATAATCCTATGGCACTACCACCAGCTTGGGTTTATTGGTTTAAATTAAAGTACCAACTTGGACAACTTGGACATGCTTGGCATGTATTTTTATGGCTTTCAAAAAGAGCACATTGAGTGGAAGTATAGATATGAGCCAGGAGCATGAGCCCAGAGGATGAGAATTCCCAGAGGTTGGCTGCTTCTTTGGCGATGAGCTGTTTTTAGTTGGTAAAAACATACTTTCTACAAGGAAACACTTCCTTATTCTTATATAACTTAAAAAATTGCAAAGGCAGAAAATCACTTTGCTTTGTGACTTTAAATTATTATGTTTGTATCTTTTGTTCTGTGTTTTGTTTTGTTTCCTTTCCCCAGCAATGTACTATTACCTCCAAATTTCATGGTCATCCACCACAACTTAGGTTTTGTATATAAAACAAATTTTTCCTTTTTTTTTTCCTTCTCTCTCTTTAAATATAAATAAATCAGACACTCTAAAGCCATCATTTAAACATGCGTGCTTACACTACTGGGAAATAAATAGAAATAGAACTACACTTCTGGTCTAGTTCTGACATTAGTTTCTTTCTAAAATATAAATTTTCAGTTCTAATGTTCAACACTTCTAATTGCACTTAGTTTTCCAAAAATGCTTCTTTAAAGCATTTCATTCATAGCTGAATAATACAAAGATTTAAGTTTTTTTTTTTTAAAGATTTTATTTATTTTTATTTGAGAGAGAGAGAATGAGAGACAGAGAGCATGAGAGGGAGGAGGGTCAGAGGGAGAAGCAGACTCCCTGCCGAGCAGAGAGCCCGATGCGGGACTCGATCCCGGGACTCCAGGATCATGACCTGAGCCGAAGGCAGTCGCTTAACCAACTGAGCCACCCAGGCGCCCTTAAGTTTTTTTTTTTTACAAAGTACAGAATGATGAATCAATTTTGCAAAAATATTTCAAAGTAGAGGAGAAAAAAATTTCAAAATAATGAGTTGCCCTAGAGTGTATAACCTATTCAAGTACTAAAGACATTATACCTCCAATATAGCGAACTGTTAAAACTAGTGTACATTCATTTCACAAGAAATTTTAAAACAATTGTCAGATTTGGAATACAGCATGTAATCTACTTTAGTGATGTTTAGGTATAGAAGAAAGAAGTCTATAAATTCTGGTTATAGGAATCCTTGTGAGGACATTGCATAATGTAGAGAACCCTGGATATAGAGACATTTCCTTAAACAAATACTGTTAATATTACTTTTTTTTCAAGCCAACTAGGATAATGCTAACAGAGTGACAGGAATTTTCCCAATTATCAAATGAATCCCAGCTTTGGAATACCTTCTTCCAAGTTACCAAGTATTGAATTCAATTCATATTTAGTGATTTATATTACAAAAATATGCTCTGAAACATTTGCAGCATTTATGTTTTACTGCTATAGCCATATGCCATCAAACTCATATGCTTGCTGTATTCTTCCTTGCTGGTTCAGAGCCTGTTTGCAAGTCATGTTCCATTGAATGACTCATAAATTAAAGAAACTTCTAAAGAAAACTAGAAAGAACTATTTCCTTTTGGTAATGCTTCATGTACTAAGCTAGAAAAGTTTTTCCACAATATTTAAATGAATAATTCATTGCTTCAGTAGGTTAATATTTGAGAAAGAAACCTGACATATAGGAAGTCAAACATTTAATACTTACTGTAGAGAATAGTTCCATTCAAAGTGTTTGTTTTTATAGTCAAGTAGATGGTAATAGTTCTGTTATGTTCCTTCTCTGGGACAAATTTCAACTCATCCAGGGTTGAAAAAAAAGGCAGTTCTAGATAGGAATACCCATTGAAAGAAGGAAAAAATACACTTGCATCTAAAAAAAAAAAAAAGCCCTGTTAGTGTGCTCTGATGGCATTCTATTGCTAATCAAGTAGATAAGAATATAACATTTATAGTTAGCATTCATTTAAGAAGATAGTACTGATATTATATACATTAGACCCAATATTAAGAAATTTAGATACATAAGTACATTAAATTTGTGAAGTCATTGTCTCAAATAATCAACCACCAGAGGAAAAGACTCAAAGCAAGAATTTTAATTTTTGTTCAAGGATGGACAACAAAAAATCTGTGTCCCTGCATGTGTGAAATAATAATTTTCATCAGACTCTTAAAATATTCTGATATGAATGGCTGTACAACAGTTATATATTTAAAATCAATGAATTTTATTTGATGTAATTACACCTCAATAAAAAAGTAAAAAAAGAATCTGTGACACAAAAAGACTAAAAAATGGTCACATAGCAAGGTTTTATTAATGTATGTTAATATTTAGTGCTTTCCAATAGTTAGATATTTTATAAATGGTAGTACTATCATATGCAAAGTTAATTTTTTAGAGTTATCCTTTTAGAATTATTAATCTTTTAAATGATTAATCTCAAAATACTGAGGCATAAAAAACTTGAAAAGTATTTATTTTATTGTCATATGCCTATATTTAGATCTATAGACTTCACAAGTGTAACATGGCATGTGGAAATGTAACTTTATTTTCTGTCTTTTTCACAATGGGGGAAATATTCTTTGTCTCTGGATGAAAACTTGGCAGTTCCAATGAGTCCTACCTTCTTTCTAAGTTACTAAAATAATGATGCAGAAACTAATATCCAGTCTAAGAAATTTATCAACACTTAAATCTTTCTTTAGAGATAGGACTTCGTCTACCCTCCTCCACCAGCCAAGACCTGTAGGGCATCTGACCCCTACTATCTTCCTTGAGGGACAGGAGAAAGCTGATTTCTGTTCTTTTTCTTGTCTTACCTCTTCCCATTCATGCTAGCTGCTATTTGACCATTTCAGCTTTGAATGTGGAGGAGGCGTGAAGGAGGCAAGGCGGAGTGGAAAGGAGAGAGAAGTACACAGTAAAGAAGAGCTGTAAGAACTGGCGACTGATGCTGTTATAAGCAGGCTCTTGCGTTCTAGGAATAGCAGATGTGCTAGAAATGTCAGATAAAATACAACACACTCAGTTAAATTTGAATTTCAAATAAATAATTCTTCTAGTATATTTCATGAAAGGTTTGGTACATACTTATACTAAAAAACTATTTGTTGTTGATCTGAAATTGAAATTGAACTGAGTGTCTTATATTTTTAGTTCTTAAATCTGGCAACCCTCTGACCCATGAGCATTTGTGCATTCTTTAGAAATCCTTTCCCAACTATAATTCCTAGGATTTGTGCAATGGCCTGCCTTTGGCTTGTCACTTCTAACTTGGTCCCATATTGATATTTCACTTTAGCACAGACTCCTGCTGTTGACAACCACTTGCCTGTGTCAAAGTAAAAGTGGCATTGGACAAAGTTAACCAAAGACTTTACTCAGGGCTATTGCAATAAAGGAGAGAGGTCAGAATTCAGTCTTTGCTTAACAAAACAAAGAGTGCATTTTGTGTGTGTGTGTGTGTGTGTGTGTGTGTGTGTGTGGTTTGATAAATCCACAAAAAAATTTTCTGGAAGAAAACAGTCTTTATATAAGGGTTCACATATGAATTAAACTATTTGGATCCATAATCAGGTTTTCTTATTCTGAGAAGTAGTGAACTCACCACCACCACCAAAAAATATAATTCAATTTACTAAAAAAAATGACTTCCATATTACTTTGCAGGAGCATATCTGTTGTATAATTCAGGCACACCTGCCTATTTCCCAGCTCACACACTCCTTGAATCTTTTTTTCAGAGCTGACAGGTTTTACGAAAGTTATGACAGGAAACAACAATTATGAACAATAAACATTTGCTATCGAATTGCTTTCTAACCATATTAATTTACATTATCATCATGTTTAGTGGCTATGTTTGAAAACAGAACTGCCCTGAATGTAGAAAACAAGACTAATTGGGGTTAGGTAGAGTGTTTTCCTGCTGCTTCCAAAGCCTCTTCAGGCAATGCTATTTGAACATACTCCAAATTTATTTTTCTTCCAATTACAAATGAAAAAAAAAAACCAGTGTGTTTTACAGAAATATGTATTAAACATCTTACAAAATATGGCAGACAGTGGTTAATTGGTGACTTCTGATTACAACATAGACATCTGTAATGTTTAACTGTCTTAAAAGATCATATAGGGTGATCTATATTAACTTTTATATGGTTAACAAAATTTAAAATCAGTTCTGACTCATGGGAAAACCAATAAATTAACTGAGAAGAAGGACCTTTTAAATCCCTAAGTGATGTTATATTAAAAAAATAAAACTCAAACTGTCAAAGGGAGGTATGAGAACCTAGAGTACTGAGCACCTTATGTTAAAAATGTGGATGAATTTAGTATTTTTTACCAAATATATTTCTATAGTATGAATCAGGACCACAGTCAATTAGTAACAACAACACATTGAAATTTTATTCAGGAGAGCATCATGGAGTTCTTTATGATAAAGAAAACACAGAAGAGATTAATATCTTTACCCTGAACACAATGCAGCATCTGAGCAGCATCAATGTTATTCATTCTAAATAGAAATGGAATACCTTTGTCTATAGTATGAGTTATAATCCCCTCAGCCTTTCATAAAAGTCTTCTATGATCTAACCCCAGAAACTGACATACTAACATACAAGTAAAGCTACAAATGTGATGGGTCACAAATTATCCATATACAACTTTATTGTAATACCTGGTACTAAAAGAAACATAATATTGTTTGCTATTCTTCCTTTATAATAGAAATAGACTTGATCTACTCAATAGAAATTAAAAAATACTATTTGAATGTTTCTGTTGAGTCTTTTATTATGTTCCCCAGAAAGAACATCATATAAATCCTATCACTAAGTTTATAAAGTGAAGATAAGACTGATGCCATGCAATTATCAATAAATATTTTGTTTTTAATTTAGAAATAATAATTACTTCTTTTATGATTCTAATTTTGTTAAATTCTGTGATTAAAAGGAATATCACCAGTTAATAAGTCCATATTTCTCTCTTCCTAAAGGACTCATTACTAAAAAATAATAGGGGAGAGGAGTAGGGGACCCTAATTTTGTCTGGTCCCTGGAATTCAGATAGACAGTTATCAAATCATTCTGATCACCACAAATTCAATTAGAGATTTGTGAAAAGAAATGCTACAATTCTACAGATAGAAAAGTGACCACTTTTTGGAAGGTAGGAGGTATGGAGACTTGAATCCAGGGCAGTATATCAGAGGATACAGTGGAGGAGAGGGAGCCTGCTTAAGGAGGCTACTGCAAAGTATTATAAAGTGGAGTGCAAAATCAGAACTTTTAGAAGTCTCCTCCAGTGGGGTATGTCCCTGGTTTAAAGGTGCTTGGGTGGCAAAGCAGGGTGGAATCCCAGATGGGATAGTGTGGTCTCAGGATCCTCGGCGTCACAAGAAGAACGCAGGTGCTTGAGTGCCGCAGAGTTCCCAGGCATAGGGGGGGTGGGGAAGGCCTCTGAAACCAGCAAGTCCAGGTGCAGGCTTTCTGCTCTGTGTTGCCATAAACTGTGAACTGTTGCACCATCAGGCGACCATCTCCTGGCAGGGGCCCAGCAAAAGGCACAACCTGGGGAGACCCCCCCTCCTTCCCCTGGGAGGAACATCATGGGTCTCTGCAGTAGGAGTCCATAAAATTTGGAGTTCTGAAACTCAGTCACGTGCCTGAGATAAAAACACTCTATCACAGGCTGGGTGAACACAGAGTTTGGACAGAAACCAGGGAGACAAGAGTGACTGCTTTTCTGCAAGGGCTCATTGAAGAGTAGGGGGCACAAACTTTAAGCTCTGGGGGTAGAGAGCAGGGTGCTGCCATATTCATCCTGCCTGTCAGTGCTGAAAGCCTTCAGGGAGCAAAACAGCATCATGTAGTGGAATCTGGAGCCACTTGCACTGATCCCAGTCCCCTGGCAAGGGAGGTGCATTTCCACAAGGGCAAGGGCACCTGAGAATCAGTGCAAGAGGCCTGTCCCCCAAAGGACCAGCAGGAACCATCAGCTAGCACCAAGTTCACTGATCATAGAGAACTGCAAGCTTCAGCTCTTGGGGAAAACAGTACATAGCGTTTGTGTTTTGTTTTTTTTTTTAAATTCTTTAGTCTTTCAGTATTATTTTTCAAGCTGTTTTCTTATTTTTTCAATTCTTTTTTTATTCCTTTTAAATTTTATATATATATACACATATATATAAAAATATATAATTTTTGGTTTTCTTTCATTGTATTGTATTTTTGTATATATATAAGTTTTTCTTTCTTTCCCATTTTGGGATCTAGTTTCTTTGAACAAGCAGACCAAAATACACCCAGGATCTAGTATTTTGCTTTGTTCTGTTTTGTTTCTTGTTGATTTTTTCTTATTTTTTTTTCTGTTGTTGTTATTATTGTCTTTTCTCTTTCTTTCTTCTAATCTTTTCTGGACAGAATGATGAGATGGAGAAATTCACCCCAAAAGAAAGAACAGGAAGTAGTACTTACTGCCACAGATTTAATCAATACAGATATAAGTAATGTCTGAATTAGAATTTAAAACAATGATTATAAAGATACTAGTTGGGCTTGAAAAAAGTATAGAAGACACTAGAGTATCCCTAACTGTAGAAATTAAAGAACTAAAATCTAGTCAGGCTGAAATTAAAAATGCCATTACCAAGATGCAGTCCTAAATAGAGGCTCTAAAAGTGAGGATAAATGAGATAGATGAGACAGTAATTTAGAAGATAAAATGATGGCAAATAAGGAAGCTGAAAAGAAGACAGAAAGACAACTCTGGATCTTAAAGGGAGACTTAGAGTACTCAGTGATTCCATAAAGTGAAATATCCAGATAATAAGGGGTCCCAGAAGATGAAGAGAGGGAGAGAGGGGCAGAAGGTTTATTTGAACAAATTCTAGCTGAGAACTTCCCTAATCTGGGGAAGGAAACAGGCATTAAAGTCCAGGAGGCCCAGAGAACCTCTCTCAAAATCAATAAAAATAGGTCAACACCTTGACATATAATAGTGAAGCTTGAAAATTTCAAAGATAAAGAGAAAATCCTGAAAGTAGCCCAGGAGAAGAGGTTCTTAATCTACAAGGGTAGACACATAAAGTGGGCAGCCAGAGAGACCGTGCAGGCCAGAAAGGACTGGCATGATGTATTTCAAGTGCTAAATGGGAAAAATGTGCAGCCAAGAATACATTATCCAGCAAGGCTGTCATTCAGAATAGAGGGAGAGATAAAGAGTTTCCAGGACAAACAAAAACTAAAGCAATTTGTGAACACTAAACCAGCCCTGCAAGAAATATTAAAGGGGATCCTTTGAGCGAAGAGAGAGCCCAAAAGTAACAAAGACCAGAAAGGAACAGAAGCAATATACAGCAACAGCAACTTTACAGGTAATACAATGGCACTAAATTCATATCTTTCAATAATTATTCTGAATATAAATGGACTACATGCTCCAATCAAAAGACATGGGGCATTAAGGAAACAAGGGCTTTGAATGACACACTGGACAAGATGGACTTCACAGATATTCAGAGCATTTCATCTAAAGCAGTAGAATACACATTCTTCTCAAGTGCACATGGAACATTCTCCAGAATAGATCACATACTGGGTCACAAATCAGGTCTCATCTGGCACAAAAAGATTGAGATTATACCACAAATATTTTCAGACTACAATGCTTTAAAACTTGAAGTCAACCACAAGAAAAAATGTGGAAGGACCACAAATATATGGAGGTTAAAGACCATCCTACTAAAGAATGAATGGGTCAACCAGGAAATTAAAAACAATTTAAAAAATATATGGAAGTAAATGAAAATGAAAACACGACAGTTCAGAACCTTTGGGATGCAGCAAAGGAGGTCCTAAGAGGGAAGTATATAGGCCTTTCTCAAGAAACAAGAAAAGTCTCAAATACACAACCTAACCTTCCACCTAAGGGAGCTGGAGAAAGAACAGCAAATAAAGCCTAAATCCAGCAGAAGAGAAATAATAAAGATTAGAGCAGAAATCAGTGATACAGAAATAAAAAAAAAAAAAAAACTGGTAGAACAGATCAACGAAACTAGGGGCTGGTTCTTTGAAAGAACTAATAAGATTGATAAACCCCTACCCAGACTTATCAAAAAGAAAGGAGAAAGGACCCAAATAAATAAAATCATGAATGAAAAAGGACAGATCACAACCAACACTGAAGAAATACAGTTGTAAGAGAATATTATGAGCAATTATATGCTAATAAATTAGGCAAGTTTAGCTGTGCAAGCATTTGTATATTGATATTTAGTTTCTCTTTGCAACTTGAAGGTATTATTTCTCTTAGTTGGATTCCACTGTTGATGTTTTAAAATAGTTAGAAATATGTTAGAATAATTAGGTATGCTACACCTCTTTCTATTCATCATATTTTTAAATTTCTCTTGCATTTTTGCATTGTCTGTGTTATAATGTTCAGATTTAACTTCTTGTACTTAATTCTTTTCTCAGCTGTATCTAATCTATTTAATTCATGTATTATATTTTCAGTGATTATATATTTCATTTCATTGTTTGGCATTTTGTGATAGTCTCTTTTTGTCTTGTTTATTTTTAAATTCCCTTAAATTTTTTTATCACTGAAGTATAGTTGACATTACAGCTAATTCTTTCTTAAAAATTTTTCTTATTTAAGTATATATAATACTATATTAGTTTCAGGTGCACAACATAGTGATTTGACAGTTCTGTATATTACATAATACCACAATAAGTGTAGTTACCATCTGTTACCATACAAAGTTATTACAGTATTATTATTATTTTTTTTAAAAGATTTTTTATTTATTTGACAGAGAGAAACACAGCGAAAGAGGGAACACAAGCAGGGGGAGTGGGAGAGGGAGAAGCAGGCTTCCCGCCGAGCAGAGAGCCTGATGCGGGGCTCGATCCCAGGGCCCTGGGATCATGACCTGAGCCGAAGGTAGACGCCTAACGACTGAGCCACCCAGGCGCCCCTATTACAGTATTATTGACTATATTCCCTATGCTATACTTTTCACTCCTGTGACTTATTTATTTTGTAACTGGAAGCCAGTACCTCTTAATTTAATTCCCTCTTGTATTTTCTTCAGCATTTTAAATAGGGTAATTTTATTTCTGTATTTAATGAATCTAATATCCAAAATCCTTGGGGTTATAATGCTGCTGTTTATTTATTTATTTATTTTTGCAGCTTTTTCTTGAGGTAGTCTTGTTTTAGCTGGTATTCTTTTTTATTATGCAGTTATTTTTTATTAATATTTATTGGTGAGAATCTATAGAGACCTAATTTATGGAACTTGGATTTGCAAAAGTGGATTTGCTTTTGCTTCTTCCAAATATCCTGAGGCTTTCAAATTGAGATTGTTTTATATTAATTTCTACATTGGAATTTCTTCAACCAAATTTGCGGTATAAATCAGAACTGAGGCCAGCAGGGCTGTTGAAGATTCCTGGGGAGGGTGTTACTTATACACCTGTAGCAAGGGTGGCTGAACACCAATTTTTCTTGTCTTTCTTTGCTTGTCGGTTCTTTTTTACCCCCTCCTTTCCACTGAGTCTGAAGTCCCTTAGAGGTCTAAACTTTATGAAGAGTTTTCAGTTTCAACTCTTGATTTTACCTAGACTCAGAGATCTTTTCTTTGCATTTCACATTACCCTTAAAGCCCTTATCTCTTAGTACCTGAAGCCAGCAAATGCTGTTCTTTTACTATTTGTTACACATTTTTTGTAGCTCCCTTTCTGGTTTTTGGCCCTTAGTGTTTTCTTTATTTTCGAACTCTGGGAATGATCGTAAAAAGTCACTTATGCATTTAAGAGAACGCTCATTTTATTTTGTCAAACATCCTAATTGATTTTTAGTAGGACTAAGTATCAGAATATCTCATATGCCTACTATTGCTACATATAGAAGCACAGTGTCATCATCTTTGCTACCAAGTAGATTATATGAAACCTCAGGAATAGTACCATCTCACTCAATTAGACTTGCTTAGAGACAACACTAAAATTTCCTTGGGAGCACAGGGAAATCAAAAGCCTATTAATTTATAGAATATATACAGTTTTCTTCTCTAGTATTTCTCATGTATATATATTCATGGATGCATGCCCACATATAAAAGCAAAAGAGGGCGCCTGGGTGGCTCAGTTGGTTAAGCGACTGCCTTCGGCTCAGGTCATGATCCTGGAGTCCCGGGATCGAGTCCTGCATCGGGCTCCCTGCTAGGCAGGGAGTCTGCTTCTCCCTCTGACCCTCCTCCCTCTCATGCTCTCTGTCTCTCATTCTCTCTGTCTCAAATAAATAAATAAAATCTTTAAAAAAAAAAGAAAAAGAAAAACAGAACAAAACAGAAAACACAAGTTAGACAAGAAAAAAAAAGGATATTTTGTATTATCTGTTATACCTTTTATCTCCAAGAATATGAAAAACATACAATTTGTAGATAATTTTAGAGTTAAATATGTAGTATAATGTTATTCTCTATGTTTTATAAATAATGACTGTTTAAATTGAATATTAAATTCCTAAGGATTTGAAAAGTGTGGATAGAGTATGTAGAGATTTGCTAGAAAAACCTTGGAAGCAAACTGCAAATTATTGAAAACGAAGTAGCTATCATTTCAAGGGTGAATGAAAGTCAACCTTTCCTACTATTAAAATGATGAATTTGATAGTAACACTGCTAATTCATAGAAATATCTTAAATTACAATTTAAGACACTCTTTCTATATGGCAAAACCAAGGTAACTGACCTGCCAATCAGAAGGTATTAGTTATATCAAATACTTCTTTAATTTCTTCATTAAAAATAGCCATTGCTTGTGATAAACCATAGTTTCATGAAGAATATATGTTTCATATATACTTACTACATCAAGTACTAATATAATCATGGATTTAACATGTTTTATTTTTCGAATCTAAAGTTGTGCAAAAGGATTTTTAAAATGTTATAAAAATTCCTGCATATTTGAATCACATTATTATGGTTATCATAAGGATTACTTTGGGGACTGCAAAAACTAAATCACCAAACTGAGGTAATATTAATTTAATGTTATAATTTGATATTGATTAAAATGAATTCATGTAATTAGAGATAAGTTCTCTTTTTTAGTCCTCAACATAACACGTCTCAGAAATAAAAATCTCTTTTCTTGCATAGATTTCAAATATCCATAGTGATTTTTTTTAATCCTACAATTTATTAAGTTAGTAGAGGACAGTGCATTCACACGTAATTTAAAAATCCCTGTCTAACAGACAAAATTTGAAATATGGTATAGGAAAGAGGGAAATGGTAGTCAGAGAAAAAAAGTGACCTAGTTGATGCCATGGCAACAGAAATACTTTGAAGTCTGGATGGTGACAGAGCACGGTGGTTTAGATCAATCTCCTGGAAGCAGAATACACTGAAAGATGGTGGTCAAGGAAGAAAACTCTTTCCTGTCCTATGCAAAATTGTAAACTAGGTGAATAATTTGTCAGTAAACAAAAACACAAGGCTATAACCTAACATGAATATTATATTATTATTAAAAATCATGCAGTAAACCCTTTAAAGCCCTTAATTGGGATAAGGAAATTTAAACATGTGTTCATTTAAAAAATACTTCAAATCAACTTTGCTCAAGGCACAGGGAGCTTTCAAGATGCATCAGATGTTGATCCTTAATTCAATGAATTTCCACTCTGGGAAAATTAGTCAATTAATTGATTATTTCATTCAGCAAATAATGAGCTTATTACATCACCAGAGAGAGGTAAGAGCAAGAGAAAGGGGAACAATGGAAGAGTCTGCTAAGTATACAGAGAAAAGTCTAGAGTTCAGACTGTGCCAAGAGCACAGACTGTGTGAAGGGGAGTAAGAGAAAATAGGCTTAGAGAGGTAGGAGGAAGATTATTAGAAGTCTGGCACGCCAGAATAAAGAGACTGAACTCCATTCTGTAGCCAGAGACATTAAACGTTTATGAGCAGAGAAGCAGCAAAATTAGACTGTCCTTCAAGAATACTAAGCTCCCAGCAATGTACAGAGAGCTTGAATTAAGAAGAGTAAAAAGTTGTGAATTGAGATTAAAAAGCTGTAAAAACAGTTCAGGTGTGAGAGTGAGAATCAAATTAAGAATGCTGGCAACAGCAAAAGAGAGGAGGGAATAGATGGGAAGGACATTCTGAATTAGGAGGAACAGGACTTGACAATGAGTAGACTGTGGGTTATGAGGTGAAATGAGAGCCTGATGTTTTTAAGTCTGAGTGACCTGGGTAATGGATGCAAGGAGGAAATGCTGGAGGATGAGGAGTTTAGTAGTGGGAGGTTGATAAAGCCAGTCTGAGCTGGTAGTGTAAATGGAATATCTATGTAGAAGTAACCAGCAGCTGACTGAAGTCACGTGTGTGTGCCCCCATACACGTACATACATGCATGTGCAATAATACAGAGAAGAAAATAAGACACCGTTCTAATTTTCTGCTTTAGTAATTAATTAAAACCTTTCCTCAGGTTGTAGGTACATTGTAAATGGGGATGAACTGAATTCAGTGATAACCAGTTGACTCTGTTAAACCTTTTGGGGATCCCTTAATACGGTATGCAGATTCAAAGCCTCTGGTTTTTACAAGAGCTTAGTAGCCAGCCATCAATTTCTACTCTTTCAAAAAATGGTGATATGTCTCCAAAAAACTGCAGACGTTCTGGGTAAAACTCAGTCACCTCTCTTCCACAAAGTTGTGGTTTTTTTTTTTTTTCTTTAAAGAAAAGTACTATAGTTTCTAAATGGTTGTTAGTCCATAACACTTCCACTAGTCTCATTCTGTTTTAACATCGTCACACAGGGGCACCTGGGTGGCTCAGTCAATTAAGCGTCCGACTCTTGCTTTTGGCTCAGGTCATGATCTTAGGGTCCTGGGATCAAGCCCTGAGAAGGGCTCCACACTCAGTGAGGAGTCTCCTTGAGATCTTCTCTCTTCCTCTCCCTCTGCTCCTCTCAGAAAGCTCTCACGGTGTCTCTCTCTCAAATAAATAAATAAATCTTTAAACAAAAACCAAAACCAAAACACTGTCACACTGATTAGTTTTGGTAGTCATGGCCATCAACAGTTCAGTTTTTTAAAGTCATTCTATGTATAAGCTGTATATATTGCCCATTATTCATTTTATAGGCTTAGATAGAAAAATATGATAAACATCTATATTCAGTTCACCAATACAGATAATTTGATATATCTGAGAGAGACAGTAAATGGACTGGGGGGGCTTGGGGGGAGTAGAGAAAGAGAGGAAAAGAGGAGAAGAGGGGAGGGGAAAGGAAGAGAAGGGAAAGGGGTAGGAAGGGGAGGTGAGGAGAGGGAGAATATGAAGAATCAGAATCCCCATTTAATACTGGCTAGCTTTTATTTTTATTTTTTTAATATCATTTATTTTTTTAAGATTTTATTTATTTATTTGAGAGAGAGAGAATGAGAGACAGATAGCAAGAGAGGGAAGAGGGTCAGAGGGAGAAGCAGACCCCCCGCTGAGCAGGGAGCCTGATGTGGGACTCGATCCCGGGACTCTAGGATCATGACCTGAGCCGAAGGCAGTCGCTTAACCAACTGAGCCACCCAGGCGCCCCTGGCTAGCTTTTATTGAGAACTACTACATTCCAGGCAATGGTCTCCAAAGTACCACTACTGTCTCTGTGTTTTTTTTTTTTTTTTTTTAAGAGAAGACAGCAGAGACCGTTAAGTCTCTTTAAAAGTAAAACAATTTTCTGAATGTTGCATAGTTAGAAGTATCTGCCTTTGAGAACTGACTCTGCTGCTTAATAATTCTAAAACAGTCTTTTAAACATACTGCCTGACTCTCAAAAGGTTATGGAAGACTGATTGCCACACAGAGGTTCTATCCTTGACTGCCATGTTTCCCATTTTCCACCTGATTTCTTTTCCTCACTAACTCTAGCCTGGAAGACCCTGTCCCTTGAACCCCATCATCCCTATGCCATTCCTTCCATGCTATTCTAACAATAATAATGTCTAACATGTTTTTAACTCTCATTAGTGTGAGAACTGTGCTTAGAATTATTTTTACATGGATAATCTATTTTAGTCCTCAATAAAACCCTATAATCATCCCCTTTTACAAATGAGGAATCAGTGACTTGGAGAGGTTAAGTAACTTGCACAAGGTCACACAAGTAGAAAATGTCACCCTAGATCCTGTTAAGTTCAGAGGCCTTCTTCTTAATCTCTAAAACATACAGGATAGATGTTACTACCATAGCATTCAGCAAAGCCTTTACACTGGCCCTTTTATGTATGTGGTTAATAAACTGTTTTTATACTTTCCCAATTTTGAACACACAGCTGCTATTTCCATAAACATTGCCCATTAGCCTGGCATTATTACATCTTTCTTCTTCAACTTTAAGCCTGTGACACATTTTTACTAATATATCAGAGGCATAAAGTATTTTGTTTTCTCCTGACCCTAATACTACCTGGCACTTAATTACTCTGAATCTCTCACTTTGTTCAACCCTCCTTTACTCTTCATTATTCAATCCTTGTCCCATTCATTGGCCTCTCCTATCATTACTTTCACTTCTTCAATAACTTGTCTTAGGCATTTTCAAGAATTAGATATCTACATAATATGAAAATAATTTTTAGTCTACTATAGTCATTCTGAGATCACTAATGCAATATCAATTATACAATTAGGAAGTTACCTGAAGCACTGAAAATAATCACAAATTTTGAAAAAATTAAAGAAGAAATTACCACATACAGTAAAGAATGATGACAGTAAGTACATGAGCATACTATTTCACTTGTTGAAATACCTCAAATGCAGTAAGAACTTGGACAAATGAAGGTCAAAATCTAAAGATAAGCCTAAAAAGGTTCAGTAGTTTAGTTCAATAAGCTCAAAAGTGGAGAAAAGTGCATTAGAAAGTCCATGAATTGCTGCCAGTTATGTTCCTGGTCTTTTTATCTGTGGCCCATATGACAGCACAGACTCATTCCCCTGAACTGCTTTGATTCTGGCTATGAGTAGAAAAACACTTGAATATATGGGAAATTGTTGGGTTCAAGTGTGGGGCAAGCAATTGGTATGAAAATAAGAGAAAGTTTAAAAGTTCATATTGTAAACCAATTTTCCCTCTCCTATTAAAAACTAGTGGGATAGAAAACTGCTTCCAAAGAAACCTCTTTGAAATCACAGCTAGAGATTGCAAACATACTGTTTAGCTGGTAGGCTCACTTTGTCTTCTTTCTATAGCTGGATATAGACTTCTGTTGGATTAAAGATAAAAATACATCATAAAGTGCTACACAGTATGAACCTGGTGATTAATAGTATTTTGTACACACAGAATCTCAAGAATCTTTTTTAAAAAAATAAGCATGGAAGAAATATAAAGGCTTTCTCACTCCCTTCTTTTTCTACACTTCACCTCACATCAATAATACAGACAATGGGGATAAAGAATGAAGTAGAATATTAAATATCTATATATACATATATATTTAATATTTAGTACTTAGACATACTCTTAGATTACTCCACATTGAGGTTTGATGACTGTCAGACTTCTATCAGGCACTGGGTGAATGGTATGTGCTATGTATAATAACCAGTGGTGGGTGACTCTGTGTGTGTGTAGATCAGGGATTCGGCCTTGAACATAGGATTTTTGCTACCTAAAGAAACATCCAGGTGAAGATGTCTTTGGGCTATTTATTGACTATATGGGCCTGAAGTTCAGAGATATGGTCTATTCTGAAGATATAAATTTTGTAAGTAAAGGAATATTGTTAGTTGAAGCTGAACAATGGGAATGGAAGAGATTTATTAGGGAAAATGAGTCGATGAAGAAGAAAATGAAGTTTAAAATCAAGAAGGAACTGTGAAAAGTGAGAGTAAACAGCAGAGAAGACCGAAAAAAGACAGCTGAAGTGGCATGCACCACAAGGGAGTGTGGCATTAGAGAAGACAAAAAAAAAAAAAAAAGTTTTAGTAACAGAGAATCCTCAACTGTATAAAAAGCTGCTATGCTATGTCAGGAAGTAAGGAATTAGAAGTACCAAGTTAGGACCACTAAATGAATGTTTTCTTTGAGAAATGGAGAAGACTCATAGGGCAGCAGCTGCACAGTAATGGGATT
Organism: Neomonachus schauinslandi; assembly: GCF_002201575.2. Lineage (NCBI taxonomy): Eukaryota > Metazoa > Chordata > Mammalia > Carnivora > Phocidae > Neomonachus > Neomonachus schauinslandi. The sequence continues at coordinate 91,005,112 of NC_058410.1, read as the reverse complement.
CTTAGGAGGATTTTATTAAATGGGAAAGACTAAAGTAGTTTAAATGCTATTGACAGGGTCTAGTGAAATGGAAGAAATTGAAGATACAGGAGAGTGAGTATTTCATAGTTTCTATAAAGGAGAGAAGGAATAAAATCCACATTCTTTAGCATTCTTAGTTGCAAAAAGCAAAATTCACTGTCATGGGTGTAAGCAGAATTAAAGAATTACACTTGATTGGTAGAGGCTCTGTCATGTTTGTGGCCTTGTTGTAAGGCAGGCGGAAATGTGAGTCATGTGTCATGCTACAGAGGCAGGTCTTAGAACATGGGATTTTATAAAATATAGAAAGGGTAATAAAAAAGATGATGGACACCCACAATAAAAGAAATACCTACCACAAGTGCCAATACATGGGTGGAAGAATTGACCTTAGTTAGTAGCGCAGAAATTTCCTCTACGGTAATAAAGAAAAAAAACTAATGAGTGATGATCCAGAAGTCAATTTTGAGAGATGCCATCTGAGGGCAATAATTTTTCTCAGAAAAGTAGGACACAAATTCATCCTCTGAGACAGAAGAGAATAGTGAAGGCCTGAAGTTTGAGAATGTGGAAAAGATTTAAAATAGTCACTGTAGAGATTGGGAAAGAAAGTTGAAAAAACAAACAGTACTTATGAACTATGGAGAAAGTTCAATGTAGTTTTCTGGCCATGAATTTATAGTGGCATCAATTTTCCAACCTAGATAATTTTATTTTTAAATAATAATCAGAGGCCTGGGTGACAACATGGAGGGAACAGATAACCAGGCTTATCCAGGTTTGAATTCTGCTCAGAAATCCTATGAAAAAGCAGAGAAGAATAGGGAGTTAAAGATACTACAAAGATATCAATTACAGATCTAAAAATGACAAATGAGTTCTCATAGCCAAATACTGCCATTGGCTAATGTTATAGCATGAAAACTTCAGTATACTTGAACCATTAGTATCTTCACATAAGGACACATATTACCTCTATTATATATTCTGTATGATTTGATTTGGCCTATTATTCTAGCCTGTCAAGACTTTTTGGCTTTGATTCTGTCATCCCTCATATTCACTTTTCTTCTAGGCTTTGTTTCACCTGGAAATCTGGTAAACAGACTACATCTCCATCTAACTGATGGAAAAGTTGAGCAGAGCAGGGTGAATTATATGGCTCTGTAATATGTTATAAAGAGATTAGCCCAAATGCTTAGATACGTGGATTTTAGTAATCTTCTTCTCGGTGACAGAATCTTAGAATTTTATAGCTGTCCCACCCTCCACTGCCTCCTCCAACTCTTTCACAGCTGAGCAAGCTGATGCTAAAGGAGGTTAAGTGATTTTTCCAAAGTAATCAATTAAGTAGTAAAAATTCAGTATCAGAACTTAGTTTTCTGACAACCAACTGTGGGATTGGCAGTTCTTTATACATTACTTCTCCTTTTGTTTATATGAATCAGATTCTTTTCATATTCAAAATTTTTCTACATACTAATTTTTTATTATCTATTAAAGAACATAGAATAAAACTGTTATGTTTTCAGGCAAATTGATTCTTCACTTTTTAACAACTCTTTTGGTTACAACCATTACTATGAATGAGGTCCCAGGGAGAGTGTTACATTCACATCATCCGTCCAAGACTAGAGTCAGGATATAAATACTGCATTGGCATCATCACAATGCAAATGAAAATTAAGCTGTATTTTGAGTTCTGTAATTATAAAGCAAATTTTGATTCTGTCTATTCCTTGAGGCCACATTGACTGGAAACTGGAAACTGTCTTTGTACATAGTGGCTGATAAAAAAATAAGTAGTCGCTCAGAACCAACATCCAAACTGTAATATAATATACAAAATATATTTGGAAATATTTTCCAATCTGTAAGTTTTATTATACACAGCATTATACTAAACTATAAACTTTTATAAGAGTAAATCTCTTTCTTTTTTTCATTGGGAATAAATTAGAATTTAGACTCATTTAATCACTGTAGAACTATAGCATAGGCTTTGAAAGCCATGTTGGGGTTTGAATTTCACATCTGTCGTCACTTAATAGTTGTTGTAGTCAGGATTATGTAGTCTCTTTAGCTTCAGTTCACTCACATGTAAAATGGGCAATGTACTACCTGCTTCATTAGGCTGTGAGAAGTAAATAACCATATGATATTTGTAGGATAAAGAATGAGCCCTATTTTGTAGTATTCACTCAGTAAATGCGAGATAAAATTTTTGAGTTCCTAGAATAAGAAAGAATGGAGAAAAAAAATCCTACACATGAAATCTGTTCTCTTTGGATAAAGTTAGTTTCAATGATAAATTTCACCATAGTAAGCATCTATAGATACAAAAGATAGAATTTTGGTATTGTTATTTGTATTATAAAATGTTATAATGACTATATTCTTTTGTAATCAACTACTAACTGTGAAGATAGTTTCTTATAGTCTTATATAAAAATGGCTATAAAATTGCTAACATTAATCTACATCAAGAGTTGGCAAGCTGGTCAAATCGGAATGCTTCCTGTTTTTGTAAGTAAAATTTTATTGGAGCCAGGCCCATTCACTTATATATTGTCAGTGTCTGTTTTCATGCTACAGTGGCAAAGCTGAATAGTTGTGACAGGGCCTGTATGGCTGCAAAGCCTAAAATATTTACTTCCTGGCCCTCTGCATAAAACGTTTTCCGACTCCTGTTGCTACTTGACTAAAACCCTTAAGGCTGTGAGGAGAGAAGGTGTAAATACTTCAAAAATTTCTCTATAAGATACTGTAAGCTAGATTTGGAAAAATATTGATATAATGTGTAAAATTCTACACTTTACCAGAAGAGTTATGATTATTGAAGCTTTCCCTGCCCATTTTTTAAACTTCTGCTATTATAACTTTTTTTCTAAAAAATTTATTTCTAATGTTTTTTATTATTTTTATTAGTTTCATTCTCCACAATGCATTTCTAAATTTAAATAAATTTAAATACTATCCCAATATTTAAAACACTAACTTTTCCCCCATAAAATAGTTCTTACAAACATGAAAAGTTTGTAGATTTATCATAAAAAGGGTCTTAGATAATAAAAAAATAGGCAATGGGATAGAAATCACTTGTTTAACAAATGCTTGGGCGCCTGGGTGGCTCAGTCGTTAAGCGTCTGCCTTCGGCTCAGGTCATGATCCCAGGGTCCTGGGATCGAGCCCCGCATCGGGCTCCCTGATCGGCGGGGAGTCTGCTTCTCCCTCTCCCACTCCCCCGGCTTGTGTTCCTGCTCTCGCTATGTCTCTCTCTGTCAAATAAATAAATAAAATCTTTAAAAACAAAAAAACAGAAAAAACGAATGCTTAACAGTAGTGACAGAATTATCCTGATTAAGATATAAGATGTTTTAAATAATCATCATACCATGTGTACATTCTAGTCATTGAATTTTATTTTTAATATGATTTATAGAATTTATTTTTATGTTGTGGAATTGGGTTTCCTTAATAATTCAGACTAAATTCCCATGTATAGAAGAAATGTGAAATAGAGGGCACAGCATCAGCAAAGCAGCAGAGGTGGGTGGAAATACATGGGCTAACCGACTCTACAGTCTTGCATTCAACCATCTCAGACTATTTTCTTATTTTCCAGGGTAGTTTCACAGCTTTTCTTTCTAGACCATTACAAAATTGACTTTTTTTTTTCTATAATGAACTTTTTAATACCTAAATTTACTTTGAATTCAGTTTCCACAAAACATTTAACAAAATAAAAATCTCATTAATGCTTCAACATCATATTTGGGCCTGAGCAAATTTATCATTATCAATGTGTTCAGTCATTTTTTAAAACTCTTATCTTCCTAGACAACAAAGCAAATAAGAACCAAAAGAACAACAAACTCTTACTAGTAATGGTTTATTCAAACTACTTTTTGAGATCTTCCTCTAAGTTATAAGGAGATCAGATAAAAGGTCATAGCAAAGTAAAAGGTAACACAGATCAAAATTCTTTAGAAATGCTTCATCATTGTCACTAACACATTAGTTCCTGATGAGTTTCTTTAAGCCTTTGTATGGAAATTGGTATTTATTTTCAACCTAGAAATAGAAAGAGGATTCAGGAGGATACATAACAGTGCTACCAAGGCAGCAATTATTGCACACTATTGTGTGGAAGGTACTGTAATAGGCATTTTGTAATTTTTATTATATTCAGTCATCTAAGTTTATGAGCATATTTATTTTCCATTGTTGCACAATAAACTACCACAGATCTAGTAATTCCAAACAAGACAAATGTATTCTTTCATAATTTCCTTTACCTGGGTCCTCTCCTCAGGGTTTCTTTGGAATGAAATCAAGGTATGGGTAGGGGCTGTCAGTTTATCTGAGGTTCAGGGTCCTCTTCCAAGTTCCCTGGTTATTGGCAAATTCATTCCTTTTAGGAAGTAGCTGTGACATCCTTTTTTTCTTACTGGCTATCCCTGAGGGACTGCTCTCAGTTCCTAGAGGCCACCTGCAATTCTTTGCCATGTGGCCCCCGTGTGATAAGCAGATCACAACACAGATGTTTGCTTCCTGCCAGACCTGGGGGTACATCTCTCCAGCTTCTCCCTTTAGTCAATTAACATAATCGTGGGGGGACAAGGCCATCACTTTTTGCCTTATAACATAACCTTATCAAGAAATGACTATCTTATATTTACAGGTTCCATTCACACTCAAGCGAAGGGAATCATACAGGGCAGGGACACCAGGGGCAGAAATCTTGGGAATCATCTTAAAATTCTGTCCACCACAGTGATATACATATTATTTCCATTTTATGGATTAGGAATTTAGGATTTAGAAAGGTTTAGTGACTTGCCTAAATTTACACCGCTAAACTGTGGCAGGGCTACCAGCTATCTCATTTAAAAGACAGGGCTCAGAACCATTATGTTTAGCATCCTCTTTAGGCCTAACGGTACAGTAATCAAATTTTCTTAATATAGTTAATCCACTTTTTTAGTTTCAATTCTCAAGTCTGTACAGAAGACTTTCAAGTTTGTATCTCTAATCCTGATGCCTTGCTTGAGTTATAGACCCTATCACTTAATATTTTCTGCAATTTCATAATTTTATGACCCAGTTCCAATTTAACTCATCTAAAACCAATTTCAATAAATTACCCCTCCTAAAGTCCCAATTTCTATTAGGTGCATCACTATTTTTCTTGTCTGTATTGCCATCTTTGTACCTCCCTCTACTTTTCTGCATTGTGGACTAATCAAAGGCTAATATCTAAGTACCTATTACCACAAAGCTCATCTGTGGACAGGGCTCAGTTAATGCCTGTTTTTTTTTTTTTTGGCAGCCAGGGTTAGTCAGTAACCAATTCTTTCATTTCTTAATTTGAAATATGTTTGATGTCCATCTGCCTGGCTTCATTCTCATGGGCATTACATTTAGTAATGATAATGTGCTATTTGCCCTTTTTTGGGGGTAATCACCCTTTAATAGTCATTTAGTAAATATATTAGCTGTTTCCAAGTGCTGTAAACATAATTTTTACCCTGCCTGAGGAAGCATTTCAAATGAATTTACTTAAAGAAACAGAATTCAATAGTAAAAAAATTAATAAAACAAATAATAGAAATGTTGCCAATAATCTGAGATTAGAAAACATATTTTAAGTATTAAATTACTATTAAATATACAGGGTCCATTTTCATTACATAAGCATTTTCCCCCCAGAAAAATGCTACTTAAAAAAAAACCCAAAAAACTGCTTATGGATATAAATTAGTGAACTAATGCCTTAGTTACATAATTCTAAATTTCTGAGTACCGACAAGGACTTTCTGAGTGTGAATGTATGAATAAGTACTTCTAATATGAATAAGCATTTTTATGGCACTAAGGAAGAGCATTGGAGAGTGGCTAAGATTGTGGAGCCTAGAGCCAAACTGCCTGAGTTTTCATCTCAATGTCTCCAGTTATACTGTTTGTGTGACCTTGGATAAGATACTTAACCTCTTCTGTGTCTTGGTTTTCTTTTTTTCTAAATAAAATAATAATAATAATAATAATAATAGCACGTAACTCACAGCTATGTTAGAAGAATGAATATTTAAAGAATTCAGGAACTTGTCTGGTCCTTTGTAGTCACTATATAAACTAACAAGTAAATTAGAAGAATATTTTGGATATTTTAAAGACTAATTCTTCATAGACTATGCAAATATAGTTCTAATTTAGGGATTTTCAAAAATATCCATTTAAGGCTTGACCAGAGGTAAGGTGGCAGAAGAGTAGGGTGACCCAAAGATTGCCTCTTCCCTGAAACACAGCTAGATAAATATCGAATCATTCTGAACACCGAAGAAATCGATTGGAAAACTTAGAGAACAAAGCTGCATGTCTACAAACCAGAAAAATGACTTTGGGAAGATGGAGGAATTCACCTCCCAAAAAAAGAACAGGAAGAAATGATGGCCAGAAATTTAATTAATACGGATATAAGGAAGCTGTCTCAACTAGAATTTAAAACAATTATAAGGATACCAGCTGGGCTTGAAAAAAGTGTAAGACACTAGAGAATCTCTCTTTTTTAAGATTTTATTTATTTATTTATTTGAGAAAGAGAGAGAGAGTGAGAAAGAGAGAGTGAGAGTAACCCCAAGTTTAGCTATAAATGAGAGAGCACATAAGCGGGGGTAGGGGCAGAGGGAAAGGGAGAAGCAGACTCCCTGCTGAGCAGGGAGCAATGTGGGGCTCAATCCCAGGATCCTGGAATCATGACCTGAGCTGAAGGCAGATGTTTAAACGACTGAGCCATCGAGATACCCTGACACCAGAGACTCTCTTATGGCAAAGATAAAAGAACTAAAATAAAGTCAGGCCAAAATTAAAAATACTATAACTGAGATGCAAACCCGAATGGAAGCCATAAAAATGAGGATGGACAAAGCAGAGAAATGAATCAGTGATACAGAAGAAAAAATTATGGAAAATAATGAAGCTGAAAAGAAGAGAGAAACAATAGTAAAAGATCAAGAAGATAGACTCAGGGAACTCAACAGTGACTTAGTAAAACAGAATAACATTCATATCATAGGAGTCACAGAAGATGGAAGAAAAAGAAAGAAGGGGCAGAAGGTTTACCTAAGCAAATTATAGCTGAAAACTTCCCTAATCTGGGGAAGCATACAGAAATCAAAATCCAAAAAACACAGAAAATTCCAATTAAATTTAACAAAACCCAACCACTGCCAAGGCATTTCATAGTCAAATTCACAAAATACACAGACAAGGAAAGAATCCTGAAAGCAGCAAGGGAAAAAAGTCCTTAACCTACAAGTGAAGATAGATCAGGTTCACAGCACAGCTGTCCACGGAAACTTGGCAGCCCAGAAGAGAATGGCAGGATATATTCAACATGCTGAACGGGAAAAATAGGCAGCCAAGGATACTTTATCCAGGAAGGCTGTCATTCAGAATAGAAGGTGAGATAAAGAGTTTCCCAGACAAACACAAACTAAAGGAGTTTGTGACCACTAAATCAGCCCTGCAAGAAATATTAAGGTGGACTCTGAGTGCGGAAAAAGGACCAAAAGCAACAAAAGCTAGAAAGGATCAGAGAACCTCACTGGAAACACCAACACTACAGGTAACACAATGACACTAAATTCATATCTTTTAATAATCACTCTGAATGTAAATGGACTAACTGTTCCAATCAAAAGATATAGCGTATCAGAATGGATAAAAAAAAACAAGATCAAACTATATGTTGCTTATTATAAGAGACTCAGTTTAGACCTGAAGACACCTTCTGACTGAAAGTGAGGGGATTTGCTAATGGATGTCAAAAGAAAGATAGCGTAGCTCTACTTATATCAGACAAACTAGATTTTAAAACAAAGATTTTTAACAAGAGATGAAGAAGGGCATTATATCATAATTAAGGGGTCTATCCATCAAGAAGATCTAACAATTGTAAATATTTATGCCCCCAACTTAGGAACATCCAAATAGATAAATCAATTAATAATAAACATAAACGCATGGATAATAATACAACAATAGTAAGGGACTTTAACACCCCACAGCAATGGACAGATCATCTAAGCAGAAGATCAACAAGGAAACAAGGGCTTTGAATGACACACCAGACCAGATGGATTTAACATATATTCAGAACATTTCATCCTAAAGCAGAGAATACACATTCTTTCTGAGTGCACACAGATCATTACCCAGAATAGATCACATACTGGGTCACAAATCAGCCCTCAACAAGTACAAAAAGACTTAAATCATACCATGCATGTTTTCAAACCACAATGCTATGAAACTTGAAGTCAACCACAAGAAAAAATTTGAAAGGACCACAAATATATGGAGGTTAAGGAAGATCCTACTAAAGAATGAATGGGTTAACCAGAAATTAAAAGAAGAAATAAAAAAGTACATGGAAGCAAATGAAAATGAAAACATGACAGTCTAAAACTTTTGGGATGTGGCAAAGGCAGTCCTAAGAGGGAAGCATATTGCAATACAGGCCTTCCTCAAGAAGCAAGAAAAACCTAACCACACACCAAAAGGAACTAGAAAAGGAACAGCAAATAAAGACTAAACCCAGCAAAAGAAGGGAAATAATAAAGACTAGAGCAGAAATAAATGATATAGAAACCAAAAAAACAATGAAACCAAGAGCTGGTTATTTCAAAGAATTAATAAAATTGATAACCCCCTAGCCAGACTTAACCAAAAAGAAAAGAGAAAGGACCCAAATAGATAAAAATCAAAATGAAAGAGGAGAGATCACAACCAACACCACACAGAGATACAAACAATTATGAGAGAATACTATTAAAATTATATACCAAAGAACTGGGCAATCTGGAAGAAATGGACAAATTCCTTGAAACTTACAAACTACCAAAACTGAAACAGGAAGAAACAGAAAATTTGAACAGACCCATAACCAGCAAAGAAATTGAATCAGCAACAAAAAATCTCCCAACAGGGGCGCCTGGGTGGCTCAGTCGTTAAGCGCCTGCCTTCAGCTCGGGTCATGGTCCCAGGGTCCTGGGATTGAGCCCCGCATTGGGCTCCCCGCTCTGCGGGAAGCCTGCTTCTCCCTCTCCCACTCCCGCTGCTTATGTTCCCTCTCTCGCTGTATCTCTCTCTGTCAAATAAATAAAATCTTAAAAAAAAAAATCTCCCAACAAAAAAAATCCTGGGCCAGAATTTAGGGGAATTCTACCAGACATTTAAAGAAGAGTTAATACTTATTCTTCTCAAACTGTTCCAAAAAATAGAAATGGAAGGAAACTTCCAAACAAATTCTAGGAGGCTAGCATTACCTTGATTCCAAAACCAGTTACAGACTGCAATAAAAAGGAGAATTACAGACCAATATCCCTGATGAACATGGATGCAACATTTCTCAATAAAATACTAGCAAATCAATTCAACAGTACATTAAAAGAATTAGTCACCATGATCAAGTGGGATTTATTCCTGGGCTGCAAGGTTGGTTCAATATTCAGAAATCAAACAACATGATATACCACATTAATAAAAGAAAGGATGAGAACCAAATGATCCTGTCAGTAGATGCAGAAAAAGCATTTGACAAAATACAACATCTGTTCTTGATAACACCCCTCAACAAAGTAGGGATATGTGGAACATATAGGCCTTATATGAAAGACCCACAGCTAATATTATCCTTAATGGGGAAAAACTGAGAACCTTCCTGCTATGGTCAGGAAAAAAACAGGGATGTCCACTCCTCACCATTCCAGATAGCACTGGAAACCTTAGCCTCAGCAATCAGACAACAAAAAAGAAATAAAGGCATCCAAATCAGCAAGGAAGAAGTCAAATTTTCACTATTTGCAGATGACATGATACTTCATGTAGAAAATGCAAAAGACTCCACCAAAAAATTGCTAGAACTAATACATGAATTCAACAAAGTTGCAGGATATAAAATCAATGTGCAGAAATCTGTGCATATCTATACACTAATAACGAATCAGCAGACAAAGAAATCCAGGAATTGATCCCATTTGCAACTGCATCAAAAACAATAAGATACCTAGGAATAAATCTAACTAAAGGGGTAAAAGATCTGTACTCTGAAAACTACAGAACACTTATGAAACAAATTGAAGAGAGGACACAAAGAAATGGAAAAGTATTTCATTCTCATGGATTGGAAGAAGAAATATTGTTAAAATGTCTATATTACCCAAAACAATCTACACATTTAATGCAATCCTTATCAAACTACCACCAGCATTTTTCACAGAGATAGAACAAACAATCCTAAAATTTGTATGGAACCACAATAGACCCTGAATAGTCAAGGCAAACCTGAAGAAGGTAAACAAAACTGGAGGCATCATGATTCCAGACTTTAGGCTATATTACAAAGCTGTAGTCATCAAGACAGCATGGTACTGCATAAAAACAGACATATACGTCAATGGAACAGAATAGAGAACCCAGAAATGGACCCACAACTATATGGTCAACTAATATTTGACAAAGCAGGAAAGAATGTCCAATGGAAAAAAGACAGTCTCTCCAACAAATGGTGCTGGGAAAACTGGACAGCAACATAAAGAAGTATGATACTGGACCACTTTCTTACACCATACACAAAAATAGACTCAAAATGGATTAAAGACCTAAATGTGACACAGGAAACCATCAAAATCCTAGAGAACACAGGTAACAACCACTTTGACACTGGCCATAGCAACTTCTTACTAGACACATTGCTGGAGGCAAGGGAAACAAAAGCAAAAATGAAGTACTGGGACTTCATCAAAATAAAAAGCTTCTGCACAGTGAAGAATACAATCAACAAAACTAAAAGGCAGCCTAGCCTATGGAATGGGAGAAGATATCTGTAAATAACTTATCTGGTAAAGGGTTAGTATCCAAAATCTACAAAGAACTTATGAAACTCAACACCCAAAAAACAGCTCAGTTAAGAAATGGGCAGAAGATATGAATAGACACTTTTCCAAAGAAGACACAGTTGGCTAACAGGCACATGAAAAATGCTCAACATCACTCATCATCAGGGAAATACAAATCAAAACCACAATGAGATATCATCTCACACCTGTCAAAATGGCTAAAATTAACAACACAAGAAACAACAGGTGTTGATGGGGATGCAGAGAAAGGGGAACCCTCTTGCACTATTGGTGGGAGTGCAAACTGGTGCAATCACTCTGGAAAACAGCATGGAGGTTCTGCAAAAAGTTAAAAATAGAACTATCCTATGATCCAGCAATTACACTACTAGTTATTTACCAAAGAATACAAAAATACAGATTCAAAGAGGTACTGCAACACGATGTTTATAGCAGCATTATCAACAATGGCCAAACTATGAAGAGAACCCAAATGTCCATCAACTGATGAATGGATAAAGAAGATGGGATGTATACAAATACAATGGAATATTATTCAACCATCAAAAAGAATGAAACCTTGCCATTTGCGATGACATGGATGGAGCTAGAGTGTATTATGCTAAGTGAAATAAGTCAGTCAGAGAAAGACAAATAACATATGATATCACTCATATGTGGAATTTAAGAAAGAAATAGATGAGGGGCGCCTGGGTGGCTCAGTCATTAAGCGTCTGCCTTTGGCTCAGGTAATGATCACAGGGTCCTGGGATTCAGCCCCACATCAGGCTCCCTGCTTGGCGGGAAGCCTGCTTCTCCCACTCCCCCTGCTTGTGATCCTCTTCTCTCTATCTCTCTCTCTGTCAAATAAATAAATAAAATCTTAAAAAAAAAAAAAGAAAGAAACAGAAGAACATATGGGAAGGGGGTAAAATGGAGAGAGGGAAACAAACTATGTAAGAGGCTCTTAATGATAGAGAACAAACTGAGGGTTGATGGAGGGAGGTGAGTGGGGCAAGGGCTATTAAAGAAGGCACTTATTGTGATGAGCACAGGGTGTTATATGTAAGTGATGAAGCACTGAATTCTATGCCAGAAACCAATATTGCACTGTATGTTAACTAAAATTTAAATTAAAAATTATCCATTTAAAAGCTTTCCATTTATGATATAAAATATACTGCAGAACATTTTATTAAAAATTAATTATGGGGCAGATAACAGATATGTTTACAAAGCAGTTTTTAGAAATAGAGAAAACAAGGTCTCATACTATTATAAATATCATGTTAGAATTACTATGTTAGAGGATGCATGATATTAGGCTTTTATGAAGACCTGTAGAATTGTATATCAGGAAGAGCAGTCCTAATGTAAACTATGGACTTTAATTAGTAATTATGTATCAATATTGGTCCATCAATTGTAACAAATGTACCACACCAATGCATGATATTAATAATAAGGGAATGGGGGTATGGTATATGAGAACTGTCTGTACTTTCTGCTCAATTTTTCTGCAAACCAAAAACTGATCTAAAAATAAAGTTTGGTTATTAAAATAAAAAAAGAATTACTGTGTTGTCTATTATTATTATTTATTATTACTAATATTAACTTTTCCATACCAGATCCAACTTTCATCAGGGAACAAATTCCTTGAACTGCTTTCTCTTAGTAGATATATTTTTAAATAATTTTATCATGGTAGTTAAATATCTCTAAACAACAAGCACAAACACAGCAGCAGAAATCAAATTTATTTGTATACAGGAAGACAGATGTAGCACAGGAAGTGAGGCAACTTGATCTGAACCTTTTAGCAACTTTGGGTTAGGAGAGAGACAGCTTTATCGTTCCTAACTGCCAGCTCTGTGCTTGATGTGAGTTGGATATCTTTCAGATTAAATCAAAAGGCAAAAATTGGGTCATAAATCCTATGGAGTTCTGTTCTGGGAAATATACTAGGAAAGAAAGTGAGATGGCAACATGAGTGTCGCCTCTAGGGCTTGACAAAAACAAACAACAAGATATAAATACAAAATTAAAATTGATACAATTAAGTTACAGAGTGATTTCAGTCTCAAGATCCCCATTCAAAGAGTGTGCCTTTGGTTTAAAAGTTACCCACGGCAAAATTTCTTTGCAGAGTTCCCATTTCCAGGATCCACTGAAAATTCTTTCCTTGGGCTCAGCAAGGCCATAAGGGATTTGTCAGAGTTTTCTAATTTTACAACTATTAGATAAAATGGTAAGGCAGCTGGGTCACTGGAAGGCGAAGCATCCAAACCGGGATTTTGCTGGCTTAAAGAAAATAAAAGTGATGTATAAAATAGCAAGCCCCATGGAACAATATAAAGAAAAGTCAGGGGAAAGTGTACAGCTATAAAAGATGTTTAAGGCAAGGAATCTCATAGTGTCTTATTTTCATTTGAAAGCTGTAGCCAGGAGCAAAGATTCACTTTGTTTTGGCAGGTTAGAGGTATCTCACTAGTTTTTATTTTACTCAAAATAAGTATAAGAAACGTATTGATACTATGAGGTTCTTCCTACTCTCTCCACCCTGCTTCTGGCCTTTCCCTTACACTTGAAGCCTCCTACTGTCATCCACTTTATCTTCTCTCAAGGGGAAAGTTTTGAAAGCTGGCTAGAAACAAATGAAAAGTAAGCTCTCCCCAACAAGGGTTAAATATATGGCTCCAACCATCTAGCACAGCATACATATTTGACCTCTGTGGGGTGTGAACCAAATATTCTTTGAGTGAGTGATCATTTTCACACACTTGAATTTTAGCACAACCTTTGATATTGAAGTAACTATAGTTCAGTGGAAAAGAAATGTTCATGCCATATATAATGTTGGAAATATTCTAGGCTCCCCCTAGACCATGATTTATGAATGATTCAAACAGCTTACCATAGGGCCTGGCCAACTGTTTTCTTTTGTAAGGTGTGTCCAAAAGCTGCATTAATGACTATCAATGACAACAAGTTTCTTGATTACTGGTATGTTAAAAGAACTCATTTTATCATGTAAATAAAACTCTTCAAATGTTCAAATAGAATCAGAAATTCACATCAGCATGATATCAAAATGAGGAATGGGAAGAGTGAGGTCATAGGAAGTGAGGGTGAGGGATGTGAAAAGAGAGGCAGAGTGCACTTAGTGGAATTTGGGTTTGTGCCTTAGTGGATGAAAACGACTTTGTACAATGAAGGATGAGTATAAAAATTCTTTTCTTCAAGAAAGTGGTTAATATTGTCTCATATTGAACAAAGACAAAACTTCTGGTCTAAATTCAAATATACTTTGGAATATAATTTTTGTGGCCACTCTGCATAAAAAGGATGGACTCTGACCCAAACTTTGGTTCCTATGGAGAGACTGCTGATAGCACACACACCAAGGAGGTAATAAAAGGTTTATTACTCTTTAACAAAGCTTTCTGGGGATAATAGGCAGGCTTCCCAAGTTGGTATGAAATGCCTTGAGAGAGCAGGGAAGGAGATTGGCTTGGCTTTTGTGGTAATTGGTGGGGCTGGGCTGAAGGTTCCTGTGTGTGAGGTTTGGCTTGTGTGGTTTGAATTTCCCACTGTTTTAAAAGAAAGGAGCATCCAAGCTTTCTTATTAGCATGCCCAGATATGGGACAGAAAGAGAAAAGAGAATAGTGAGCAAAAACATCAGAAAATGCAGTCAGAATATCACAATATACCCTGTCTACACTGCCATTTACATCATTCTCTCTTAATTCTTCTTAAGTCTCCTCAATATTTGGGCACTGCCCATCATCTAGCATATTCCCCCATGATATCTCTTTACGGTTGTTTCAAAGTGCTGCCACCAAAACATCACATTTTACACTTCCGATGCCTTTAAAGCCTTATTTTCTCTGTCGGGTCAACTCTCCTCTCACTGTCCCACTTTCTGCCGACTCTTTCACACTGCCCTTCCCTAACTACTCCTCTTTCAAAACTAGTTCAAGTCTCCTCTTCTGTAGAGTCCTCCTGTAATCATTTATGTCCTTGTCAATTTCTAGATGTAGTTTCATTTCTAAATCCAGAAACAAATGATGGCAATAATTGTATGTTTATTAATTTATACAAATATGTGTTTCATGTTTGGTATATAACAGATGCTGTTCTAGATTCTGAATAAGACATGGATTCTGTATCATATTTAGGTTTGATGACTGTGATATGAACAGGCAACCATTCATAATAAGGGGGCAACTTTATGGAGTCTTTTTTTTTTAGAGGACAGAGGTGGGGGGGAGGGGCAGCAGGAAAGGGAGAGAGAGAATATTATTTATTTATTTGACAGAGAGAGAGCACACGCACACACAAGCAGGGAGAGTGGGAGAGGGAGAAAATGACTTTCCACTGAGCAGGGAGCCCAATGTGGGGCTTGATCCCAGGACGCTGGGATCATGACGTGACACTTAACCAACTGAGCCAGGGGCCCCTGGAGTCTTTTTAAATGGGGTATACTGGAGTTTAATTTTGAATGACAAATATTTTATTTAAAATATTTACTCTTTCACTATGAATATTAAACTGAACTTTTAACTATCATGTAATTTACCATTATATAACTTGAAGACTATATTATTTGTCTTGATTGTATCTAGATTTTTAAGCTTAAACACAGATTCAACATCAGGTACATGGAAGGAAAAAACCCACTAATTTACCTGAACAGCATTTTGTGTGTATTATTCTTAGACTAAGTGACTTTTTAAATAATAGTAACTGTCACACAATAACTACAATTACTTACAATCATCTAAAAAAATTATAAGAAAGTAAAGTGTAAAAATTAATTTTCACAGAAAGATACTTTTAACCAAAAGGCTCAGCTTTAGTTGAGCCAGATTTTCTCCCTTTCATTCTTTTTTAATATTAATACAAATTAGACAATTTCTTTTCTCTACATATTTGTTTCATATTGTATTCAAAATGATTTCACTATATATCTATTTAGAGAGATAAAACTTGTAAAAATGTTCATTTACTTTTCTTTACAGTTCACATAAAGTAATTGTCTCTATTGAAAATGTAATCCACAAGTTTTTGAAGATGATGTAAGCTAGATATGGCTCAATACATAGAAA
The DNA here is from genome assembly GCF_002201575.2 of Neomonachus schauinslandi. Classification (NCBI taxonomy): domain Eukaryota; kingdom Metazoa; phylum Chordata; class Mammalia; order Carnivora; family Phocidae; genus Neomonachus; species Neomonachus schauinslandi. The sequence continues at coordinate 90,989,078 of NC_058410.1, read as the reverse complement.
AAAAGAGTTTAAAAATCAATAGAATGAAGTACAAATGTATTCGGGGCACCATACCCAAATGAAGTACACTGAGAGAACAGTACTGAAACTTCCAAAAAAACTTGACCATCACCAAGAGCATGGGGATCATTGTAATTTATGTACCATATAAAAAGTAATTAGAAAGTTTAAATCCACCAAGAATTGTGTCTCAAAAAAGTGATTTTTATCATTTTGATATAATTTTAGCAAGAGATATAGAATATAACAAGTCAGAGATTAAGCAAATGTGTGTAATTATGAAAATTGGTATCTAAACATTATTTGACAGTATCATCCAAAATCTTGACTGTCTTAGATATGAGTTGTATCCATCTAGGCCAAAGGTTATTGAATTTGGGACATCTGAAAAGCTTCACTGAAAACACCTTTCTCCAATGTAATAGTACCTTCTGCTATGTATAGAGCTTATTACATTGCTACAGGTTCTCACCTGAGCAGTACAATCTTTTATTTTTAACTCCTTTGGATGTTTCGATTGCATTTCTAAAAATAATATTTTCTTTGCACATGCAATTTTGTGCATCATTGCCCCTAATTGCATCTTTAAAATTCATGCTGTGAATATTTAGCCCTAAAGCATACCATGAACTTTTTAAAATGGAGCATGCTTTGATTGCTGTGACTTCTTAATTTTCTCCATGAAATGAATATCCCTCATGTATACTATGAAATGAACAATGCTAGAGGAAGACTCTATTCCCCAGATGTCCTGTTCGGTTCTAATTCTCATAACATGCATATTCAACAGAAATGAGGTCATGCTTATCTCTAATCCCTAGGCAAACCCAAGGCAGCAGAAACAAAAGGGCTATCAACATTCCAGGATCCTATGAGTTTGGGACTGCAAGAGGGAGATTTTTTTACATTCTTCAATAAAGCTTATTTCAAAAATTCTTTATATAGCATGAATTCCTGCAATTGGTAATCTATACAGCTCCGTTAGCAATGTTCTACTAATTTGTTTTTCTTAACTCTTAATGTCAGGTAAGACGGGATTTATTTATCCATTCAAGCAGTATTTATCAAGCACCTTCCAAGCAATAGGCACTGTGCTAAATGCTTAGAGTTGAGTGTACGTGAGGGTCTTACAAAGAACAGTAAACAAGTAAATAAATCAAATGATTATACATTGGGTATGAAAAAAAAAAAAACAATCACAAGGCTGAGATGCAGAAAAATGGAGTCAGTAAAGCTCTCTTTTAGGGATAGCATTTAAATTAGGCAGTGAAGAATTACAGTGGCTAGGCAAACCATAGCCCACTGGCCAAATATTGCTCAATGCCTGATTTTGTAAATAAAGTTTTGTTGGGATATAGTCACATTCATCTTTTATGTGTTGTTTGTGGCTGCTTTTGCACTAGGCCAGCAGAGTTGAGTACTTGCAACAGAGACTGTATGGTCTACCAATTTAAATATCTTTATTCTATGGCCTTACAGAATAAGAGTGAAGAAGAAGCTTTTCACATAGGGGGAATCAGGGGATGAGACATTGAAGTAGAATAAAAAAGTCATGACATATTATAGGAAATGAAAGAAAGCCAGGTAGCAAGAGGTGAAGCAGGAGGTGATAGGGGGAGCCAGGTAATCCTGAGCCTTGGAAGTTGTGGTGAGCAGTTTGGATTTTTAATTTTCACTGTTACAGAAATCCAATGGGAGGTTGTGAGAGGGGAGTGACAAGATTTATTGTCCAGAGAACTTACAGCTAATCCTTACAGAGTACGTATTATGTGCACAGTGAAAGCTATTTATATGCACTCACTTATTTAATTCTTATATATTATGAAGTAAATGCTATTATTTTCCTGATGTTACGAAGAAAAGGTGCATAGCTTGCTCAATATGCTATGCTTGCAAATGATGGTGGCAGATATGAATCCAAATAATTTTGGTCCAGAGTCTGTACTTTTGACCACTGGGCACTGGTCTAGATGTCTAGAGCGGATCAGTGTGACGTGTGTGTATTGTGTTTTTGCACAGAACAGAGGTAGAGGAATGAGTATCTTAGGCGACTGTGGAAAGAGTAAAGGTATAATCAGTATAGTGGCCTGAGCTATGGGACTGAACACTGAATGACAAATGTTGAATGACTCAGGGAAAAGAGTTTCAAGAAATAGTCACCCACCTTCAGTGCTGAAGAATGGTGAACCACTAGGTGGATTGAAAAGTGTACCTTAGACTTTTCAGCCTAGAGACTACTGTTACGGACAGAAACTTTAAATAGTGACATGCCACTTTTCAGCAACCATATATGGTACCACAAACAAGTAAGAACAATTGTATTTAACCCTGCAGTTCTATTTTTCCAGAAAGGTAAGATGACTATGACTAAACTATAGTAGAAGGCTGTTATTTCCTTCTGAATCTTCATTTATTTTTTTTCTTTCCAGTCTACCAAAAAAAGTTAGCTACAATGATATACTATATTTCTGTATTAAAACTTTTCAGAATATTAACTTTACATTGCACAGTGTATTCATTTTTATATTTCATTACTTATAGCTGTCTTTTTCTGAATAAAATATCTGCCAAAGAACACATTATTACACAAAATTATAATCTTTGTTCTCGGAACTAGGTAATTTGCTTTCACATATAGGTCAAAGAAACTATTTTGATAGTATTAGAAGATGTAATTGGTGTTAGTATATATATGGTTTTTCTTTAAAAAAAAAAAGATGGGCTGTCATAGAGTATAACAAATAAGAATTGAATAGAATGAGTTAGCTATCCTGGTAAAGTAATAACAGTTGCAATTCTCTAATTTAGGAAATAACTGTCTCCAACAATATTAATAAAGTCAAATATTAATAAGGTCAAAAAAGGTAATGGGAATAGTGGAACAATCTTTTAACAAGAAAGCATAAATGAAAAAAAATGAGTCTCTTTTTTTTCAAGAATTTGTGTGCCTTTTCACCTTTGAAAAGAGAAAGAGTGTATATTTTTTAAATTTTTATTTAAATTACACTTAGTTAACATACAGTATAATACTAGTTTCAGGTATAGAATTTAGCGATTCAACACTTACCTACGAAACCCAGTGCTCATCACAAATGCACTCCTTAATGCCCATCACCTATTTAACCTATCCCCCCTTCTAGTAACCATCAGTTTATTCTCTATAGTTATAAAGAGTCTGTTGCGTGGTTTGTCTCTCTCTCTCTCTCCCCGCTATGATCTTTGTTTTGTTTCTTAAATTCCACATATGAGTAAAATCACATGGTATTTGTCATTCTCTGACTTATTTCACCCAGCATAATACTGTCTAGCTGCATCCATGTCATTGCACATGGCAAGATTTCATTCTTTTTTATGGCTAATATTCCATTGTATATGTGTATATAGTATTGGAGATATATATATTCCAATGGGGTGTGTGCGTGTCTACACACACACACATATCTTATTTATTCATTCATTGGTTAATGGACACTTGGGTTGTTTCATAATTTGGCTATTGTAGATAGTGCTGTTAAAAACACTGGAGTTAGGGGCGCCTGGGTGGCTCAGTTGGTTGGGCGACTGCCTTCGGCTCAGGTCATGGTCCTGGAGTCCCGGGATCGAGTCCCGCATCGGGCTCCCTGCTCGGCGGGGAGTCTGCTTCTCCCTCTGACCCTCCTCCCTCTCACTCTCTGTCTCAAATAAATAAATAAAATCTTTAAAGAAAAAAAAAAAAAGAAAAAACACTGGAGTTATGTATCGCTTCGAATTATTATTTTGTATTCTTTGGGTAAATACCTACTAGTGAAATTGCTGGATTGCAGGGTATATTCTATTTTTACATTTTTGAGGAACTTCCATACTGTTTCCCAGAGTGGCTGCACCAGTTTGCATTCCCACCAACAACTGCACCAAAAACCATATGGTAGCTAGGGATAAACCTAACCAAATAAGTGATAGATGTATATTCTGAAAACTATAAAACTAGATGAACGAAACTGAAGATGACACCAAAGAAATGGAAAGACATTCCATGCTCATGGATTAGAAGAACACATATTGTTAAAATGTTTATACTATCCAAAGCAATCTACATATTTAATGCAATCCTGATCAAAATATCAACAGCATTTTTTCACAGCTAGAGCAAACAATCCTAAAATTTGTATAAGAACCACAAAAGACCCTGAATAGCCAAAGCAAATTTGAAAAAGAAAAGCAAAGCTGGAGACATCACAACTTCAGACTTCAAGTTATATTACAAAGCTATAATCATTGAAACACTATGGTACTGGCACATAGGTCAATGGAACAGAATAGAAAATCCAGAAGGGGACCCACAACTATGGTCAATTAATCTTTTACAAAGCAGGAAAGAATATCCAATGGGAAAGAGCCTCTTCAACAAATGGTGTTGGGAAAACTGGACAGCGACAAGCAAAAGAATGAAATTGGACCACTTTCTTACACCACACACAAAAATAAATTCAAAATGGATTAAAGACCTAAATGTGAGACAGGAAACCATCAAAGTCCTAGAGGAGAACACAGGCAGTATCCTCTTTGACCTTGGCTGCAGCAACTTTTACTAGACATGCCTCCTGAGGCAAGAGAAACAAAAGCAAAAATAGACTGTTGGGGCTTAATCAAAATAAAAATCTCTGCACAGCGAAGGAAACAATCAACAAAACTAAAAGACAACCTACAGAATGGGAGATAGAGTATATCTTTAAATTTTTTTTTTTATTTGACCATAGTTGACACACAATGTAACATTAGTTTCAGGGGCAGAACATAGTGATTTAGAATCTGTATACTTATTTTATGCTCACCTCAAGTGTAGCTACCATCTGTCACCATACAATGCTATTACAATACCACTGACTATATTCCCTATGTTGTGCCTTTTATTCCTGTGACTTACTCATTCCATAACTGGAATAATGTCTAAACCTGAATCTTAGCCCCCTTTTCTTTTTTGCCCACATCCAGATATGCAAGACTCTTAAAACTATATAAATATTTTAAAATGTTCAGCCTATTATGCAGCCATATAAAAAAGATGTTGAATCACTTGAAATGAATGTAACGTTGCATGTCAACTATATCCAAAACAAAATTTTAAGGAAAAAAAATGTTCAGCATATTCAATACTATTTGTCTAGATTTTAAAAATTTTACATTTTGCAATAAAGTAAATCAAAGAAATAAATGAACTATAAATTAAGTGTAATGAATTTGTTGATTGAAGATTAATAAACCAGCGAACAATAGGCAGAAGTAAGTAACTCTCATAGGATTTTCATCTTAACAATTATGCTGAGGTGCACATGACACAAATTTAGATTTTCACTGCCATGTAGCATTCTATTTTTATGTTTATATGCAAGTAAATACACAAGTAAATGTATTAAGTATAATTTAGTAGATATTATTTTATACATTGTGTTTGATTAGATGTTTTGCATTTTAGTTCTGTGCTAAAATTCTGAATCTATGAATGTTGCATACCATGACAAAGGACAGACAAAACATTGTTATTTTAGTGTCAGTCTTGGTATAAAATATTTAATATTTTTTGTAACTGCAGAAAGAATAAAAGGATGAAAATTTATTTCAATTTTCAAATAGGTGTCATATATTAATATTATTGTGATAAGTTTTAGCCTGTCATTTAGAGAAGTACTTCTAGCTGAAGATTTTGTGCATAATTTTTAGTTATATTGAGTTTTACCAATAGAGTAAAATTATAATAATATTTCCTGAATGAAAATGTTCATGTTCAAGACAACCGACAGAATAGGAAAAGATATTTACAAACAACATATCAGATAAAGGGCTAGTATCCAAAATCCATAAAGAACTTATCAAACTCAACACCCAAAGAACAAAGAATCCAATCAAGAAATGCACAGAAGACATGAACAGACATTTCTGCAAAGAAGACATCCAAATGGCCAACAGACACATGAAAATGTGCTCAACATCACTTGGCATCAGGGAAATACAAATCAAAACCTCAATCAGATACCACCTCACACCAGTCAGAATGGCTAAAATTAACAAGTCAGGAAACAACAGATGTTGGTGAGGATGCGGAGAAAGGGGAACCCTCCTACAGTGTTGGTGGGAATGCAAGCTGGTGCGGCCACTCTGTAAAACAGTATGGAGGTTCCTCAAAAAGTTGAAAATAGAGCTACCCTATGACCCAGCAATTGCACTACTGGGTATTTACCCCAAAGATACAAATGTAGTGATCTGAAGGGAGACGGGCACCCCGATGTTTATAGCAGCAATGTCCACAATAGCCAAACTATGGAAAGAGCCAAGATGTCCATCAACAGATGAATGGATAAAGAATATGTGGTATATATATACAATGGAATATTATGCAGCCATCAAAAAAAAAATGAAATCTTGCCATTTGCAATGACGTGGATGGAACTAGAGGGTATTATGCTAAGCGAAATAAGTGAGAGAAAGACAAGTATCATATGATCTCACTGATATGAGAAATTTGAGAAATAAAGACAGAGTATCATAGGGGAAGGGAGGGAAAAATGAAACAAGACGAAAAGAGGGAGACAAACCATAAGAGCCTCAATCTCAGGAAACAAACTGAGGGTGGCTGGAGTAGAGGAGGGGTAGGAGGGATAGGGTGGTTGGGTGATGGACACTGGGAGGGTATGTGCTATGGTGAGTGCTGTGAATTGTGTAAGACTGATGAATCACAGACCTGTACCCCTGAAACAAATAATACATTATGTTATTTAAAAAAAAGAAAATGTTCATGTTTCTTTCAGCTAGGTGGAACTTATATTCACACATACACACACACACAATTGCTCAAACATGCACACACATATTCCTTTATAATCTGTCAGCTTCACCAACAGCAGCACTGTAATAAGAAATCTGAAGTTGAAAGCTATTTATTCAAATGAATAAATTCTTAAAAACTCTACCTCAAAAATAATACGCAGTGTTTGAAAAGACTGTATAATCTTTTAAAAACATTTAAGCTGCATTTTAGATACATTGATGATTTCTTTGCCATTCACAAGTCACTTGTGGGTATTGAATCTACTTAAAAAATATTTGAAGTGAGGGAGGTAACACAGACCCTTCCAAACAGTGGAATGAATAAATAATGAACTGAAAGTAAATTATAAATAGAAAGAATATTTTCTCTACACAAATTATATTTCTACAGAGGTGAAATAAATGGCTCTGGATTTATTTTACTACTAAAAAATAATGAATGAAATGCAGTTAGTAGTATAGCTTGGAGTTGGATCCAAACTAAATCCTTTACAAATTTACCTAACATTGTTTTGTTAGATATACATATTGAGGTCCAGAATTTGCACTTTTTCCATATTATACTGCCAAAATATAATACTGTCAAAACCTTCTAATCACATAAAATAATTTGATAATTTCTCAACTGGAAAATCCTTAATTTTATTCACTATCCAAAAATCTTATTCTAGTTACATACTATTGATGAGATAATATTCTTTTACTTCTTTCATTTTAGAAAGGAGATGGGTGTATTTTCTGAATCTATGGAAGATTTAGATAATATTTGGAACTAATCAAACCTTATCTGTTTTTATCATTTTCATCTTTTCTCATTTATGAGTTAGTGAAGTTCTCATTTCTACTATTTTCATTTTGTTTCTTGAATCACTGTTTTCTCAATTTTTTTTTACTGTTGAATAAGTAATTTCTTACCCTAATATTGTTAATAAATGATTAAAACCCTTTAGTCATTGCAATCTTTTATTATATTCCCTAAAAATTCTTCTACTTATAGGCTAGTGACTTGAATTCTTTTATGACAAACTGTATTTATCTATCCATACATAGATGGTAAATTACTTATTAAAGAAATTGAAAATGTTACAACATAATGATAAGACCTGCCTTCACTGCTCTCCTACAGTTACCCTGCTTCCCTGGATCCTGTGTTCCTTTTTCTTTTTTTATTCTCTCTCTCCTTCCTGCAGTTTATTATTATCTATCTCATTGTAAATGACTGGAGTGGGAGATGGTTCCTGTATACAGATGGTCAGTGATGCTTTTCTGAAGAGGTGATCTTTGAGCTGAAGCTTGAGCCATGCAATGATCTAGAGAGTGAATAGTTACATAAAAGAAAGCAGTGTTAAATAAATATCTCCTAAGGAAGCTGTGGGTGTTAGTAACAGAGGGGAGGGTACAACTTAGTGTTATGGGGAAACTAAGAATGGTACCTTACAAAGTCTAAGATTTATTCAAATAGGATCCAGGTCATTTAGGGTCATGTAGTCCATGATAAGAGTTTTGGAATTTATTTTCACCTCAGTGAGATACCACTGGCTCATTTTAAATCAAGGGGGTGATAAGAGATATTCTTATAATAATATAGAAATGATGAGCAGTCTTTTTTGATGACCTGCATTTCTTCATCTGGGGAAGAAGAAAGCCAGGGAAATAGATTTAAAAAAGTGATTAGGTATGTTTCAGTGCTCTAGACTATGGGCATGGGAGACTTCCAGTAAAAATTTATTTTTTAATAATAGCAAATGCTAAAGTGTTATGTAGGATAACAGCTCTAAAAATATGTTTAGTGAAAATATATATCCAGATTAAGGAATATGCAGACGGTGAAGTTTTGACAATGAATTAAAAGGCAAAAAAAAAAAAAATCCAGCTTGAGGGGGAAGCATTGTTAAGGACAGGTTTGGAAATCTAGATGCACAGAAGGTTGGTACAGCAGATAAAGAATAAGCAAGCAATAGAGAGAGGCTAAAGATGAAAGTAACATATAAGAGAATGGACCTGAGGGAAGTATCTGTACAAGATACCAAGTAAAGGTTGAAGATTCAGCCTGCCTGAGAATGAGGAGCCCTGCATACTGATCTAGATAGATTTTGAGGAAGAGAAGGCAGAGGAGGAAACAGATGTCCATCGGGTAAGGAGTGAAGTCAACTAATGTCTCTTACTCACTTAACAAAAATGCATACATTGAGCATCTCTTTTCTAGGCATAGGCTAGGTGCTCTGGATGTAACGATAAGACACATTCTCTGTTGTCAAAACATTCGCAATTACTAAGAAAGGCAGAAAATTAAATAAATGTTCATTGTACCGGAAGCATCTATAAGACAACGTGGGTACCCATGGGTGGAGTAACTCTTCAGATTAAGTTGGAAAGCTAAGGGAGCATTTCATAGAGTTTGTGGTGATTTGCTGATTTCCTGAAGAATGAGTATGTACTCAATAGTAGTCAGAGAGGGGCAGAGGAGGGAATTCCTGACAGAAGTAATACTTTATGACAGAAATAAAACAGTGCCAGACTTCAGAAAGTACAAGAACTTCAGAAAGTTCTTAGTATGGAAGGCCCTCAAAACACCTTAGGAAGGTGAGCGTAAGAAAGCATAGACTAGATCACAAATTACCATGAGTAGTATTCTATGGCATATAGGTATTATCATGGACAATATTGAATAACATGATCAGCTTTTTGATTTAGAAATATTCCTGTGATTAAAGTAGAGTGATGGTTTCCAGGGCTGAGTGGGAAGGGATTGAGATTGGAGGCAAAGAAACACTATAATATTATAGGGATATTTTAAAATAGAATAATTAAACAAGAGCAGTGGGAAGGGAAAGAAAGTGTTTTTGTAATATTTAAACAAATTTTAATAGGATTTGGGATTGACTGAGTGTGGGTGGAGCTGACCTAAAGAGGGTGAATAGGATGAAAACTCCCAGATTTCTTTTTTTTTTTAAAGATTTTATTTATTTATTCATTAGAGACAGAGAGAGAGAGGCAGAGGGAGAAGCAGGCTCCCAAGGAGCAGGGAGCCCGATGCGGGACTCGATCCCAAGACCCTGGGATCATGACCTGAGCCGAAGGCAGACGCTTAACCATCTGAGCCACCCAGGCGCCCACTCCCAGATTTCTTGTATAAGTAATTGAGAGAACAGTAACTCCATTATGCTAGATGGGGGATATAAAATAAAAAGCAAGTGTGTTTGTCCAGACAAATGATAGACCTGAGATTCAGGAATATTTGGATAAGGGAAAGGGGAGGAATAATTATAAAGAAGAGAGAAAATGAGGTACCTTTCTTGAGTACCTACTATATACTGGGAGCTTCCCTAGTACTTTTAGATGCTCTTGCTCATCACACATGACCTCTGTGGCTGGTATTACTTCTCACTTCTACATTTGAGGAGTCCAAAGTTCAGAGAAGTTTCTGCCCAATTTGCCCTGGCTATTAAGTACCAGAACCAGCATTCAATCACATGTCTAATTCATTCATACCATGCTCCCATTTTGTTGTATAAAGTTTGGGGAGATGCTGGTATACAGTCATTATTTGATGGCACGGGGATGTAGGAAGCCATGTGGAGCCAAAGAGAAAAGCTTTTAGAATAAAGAAACAAGAAGACCTTGGAAGATTGGTATTGAGGAGCGATGGAGAAGACTGAGGAAATGTTGTCAAAGAAACCAAGAAGGAACATTTAAAAGAGGGAATATAGGGATGCCCGGGGGGGCTCAGTCGGTTAAGCATCCAGCTCTTGGTTTTGGCTCAGGTCATGATCTCAGGGTTATAAGATGGAGCTCCGCAGCAGTCTCCATGCTGGGTGTGGAACCCGTTTGAAGATTTTCTCTCTCCCTCTCCCTCTGCCCCTTTCCACCTCTCTCTCTCTAAAAAAAAAGAGGGAATATAATTGGTGTCAAACACCACAGAAAAACGAAGCAAGAAAAGGACTGAAGACTGCACATGGCCTTGAAAATGACTAAACTCAAGCACAATTTACATGCTGCTGGGAGAGAACTCCAATTGTCAATAGTGGATATAAATAGTAAATGAACTATAAACAGTAGATGAGCAAGAACAGACATTTAGTTTGGGCAACTCTTTAAAGAAACCTGGTTATAAAGAAAGAGAGAAATGGCTAGAAGGGGATACATAAATAAAGAAGTTGTCTCTGAGGGAGTTATTTGACAAAGATGAAAAAATCATGGGCACTTCTGAAGTGAGAAAGAGGGAAGATCTGAGAGAGGAGGTACATAATACAGCAAAGTTTTGTAGGACCAGAGAAGGAAGGGATAGGATATAGAACCTGGGCAGAAGGTAGGGATCCATTTAAGTGAGTCAGAACATTTCCTTTTCAAGGCATAAGAGAAGAGGGTGAGTAAGAGAATAGATATAAATAAGGAGGTAGGTGGGGTGTGGTGTCAAGAGAGTTTACTCTTTACGGTTTCTATTTTAATCATGAATTTAGAGGCAAGGTGATCTTCTGGTAGTGAGGAGATGGACATGAAATAGAGCACTTTAAGAGAGTGCTGCTGGCTTAAAACAGCTGTTCTGAGAAAAAGGAAAAAAACCAGTGGACTAGAGAAAATAAGTGGTGTTCTCATAATGTGCACCTTTTCGCAAAAACAGTACTCAGCATCCTGCTTGTACAAGTGCAGAAATCACACAAGGACACAAAAGGCATCAAGTGAAGGATTTTACTAAACTATAATGAAAGTATTTTAGTTATATGTTATGTAGTTTAAGTTGGCAGGTGAGGAATTAAAATCAGAGGAGAGTTGACAGACAGAACTGACAGACAGAAGGGTTGGGCCAGAGAATGGGAGTTCCAGAAAACAAGACAGATGCAGCACAGATAAGTTATTAATACCAACTCTGAGAGGGAAAGAATTGTAGGTAAGTCTAGATTTGAGAAGACTGAAAATTTGGGCATAATAATATAGGGAAATATATGGAAAATCAAGAAGAGATGAATAAAAAAGACTTCAGAGCATAAAAATCTAATTGAAATCCTGAATTCATGTTCACCCAATATATGCAATTTCATGTGACTTTCCCAAGGAAAATTTGCAACTTGGAAGTGGTCACAGAGAAGGAAATCACTTCTCAGAAACACTTCATTAAATGTAAAGCAGGCTGATCACTTTTAATATTGCAGATGATTGACTGGAAACAAAGACCATGTGTCAGAACAAAAGTGTTAATACTTGAGACAGCCTCTTTTTCTTATTTTTGGCAACCAACTAAATGACTGCTTGGAAGATTATAAAAGCAATGAAAACCAGCCCTTTTAACTGATCATCTCAGTTCTAAGCTGAAATTCATTAACTTTAGACCATATTGTATTTAAATTCATAAGCTATAATCATTCAAGAACTGTACTTCTAGTTCATTTCTAATTGATTTTAATCACTTAGAGAGATCTACAACCTAATGTTATTTTTTTAAATGGGCATTTTTTTTTTCTTCAGTGCAAGAATAAGGTTAAACATTTAGATCTGTAAAACCAGTGTTGAACGTATGACAGTATTTTATATCTGGAAGTTAGTTTGCATATTTTTGTGTACTCATACTCTTCACCATACTGTCTCCCCCACCCAAGCCATCACTGGTGCCTCCAAAGCAATTTTTCCCTTTTGGATCCTATGCCAAAAGCAGAAATCCAATGTCATTACAGCTACCAACCTAGGTTTCAATCAGACATACTCAGATTCGAACTTGAAAGCATAATGTTTTCTGCCAGCTAAGACTGGTTTTAGGGACAGAGGGAGCAAAGTGAACTGGACAATAAGTGGTGAGGGACTGGGAGTCCTCGAAGTGAGAAGAAAGAACCCCCATCTAGAAGGTGGCTGAATAGAGTGGAGGCATCCTGCATGGACTGTTACCTGTGAGCAGCCTCCCATTTATGGTCCTGGATACTTAAAACTCCCATTCAGACATATAAAGAGATTATTATAATGCTGGATGATAAGTGGGCTAACAGGCTATGCAAACAGATAGAAGGGGTCCTTAACACAGACGCTGTGTCAGGAAGGCCCCCCCTAGCAGGAATGAGTTCTGAAGGAAGGGTGTGACTTAGGCAGCAATGTGCTACAGGAATAGTCCAAGAAATGAAAGCATCACGTACAGAGAAACAATACGGAAAAAACATGGCCAGTTCAATAAACAATAAGCAATACAGTATGTCTGATGCATAAGGAATAACAGGCAAATGCAGTCAAGGAAAAGGAAGATTGCTAAGAGATGGAACTGGCCAAGTATGTTGGACTAGGTTACAACACAGCTTGAATCTCCTGTTGACGAAAAGCCAGTGAGGATTAAGGAAAAGAGGAGTCATGATCAGACTTATAGTTTAGAATAATTCCTGCAGCAATGTAAGGCATACAGTGACTAATTAGAAAAGTAGAGTATAGGAAGTAAGCAGACTGTTATTTTGCCTTACTTCAAGTAGGAAAAGATGAGGGTCTAAATTGGTGTGGTGTTGGTGTGGCAGGGGCAGGAGGAGCAGATGAGGCAAATCTGAAAAATATTTGTAAGATGGTCAAATTGGAGGGAGGGCCATGGAGAGGAGAGGGAAGAAATCTAGGCTGCCTACCATGTTTCTGAGGATTGGTATTCACTGTAATAATGAAAAAGAGAGCATATATTCTGGGAAAGATATTAAGTTTAAATTTGAGACATCTATGAGACATTCAGATAGAGGGATCCTCTGAGAATAGGACTTAGTGTCTACATCATAAGACAAAGAACTGAGCCTCTCTTTGTCCAAATTCTTCCCACCATCGCACCCCAGTCCATCAGCCAGACATTTTAGCACTCTTTCAACTGCAGACACATGAACACAAGTTAAAACTCACAGTTGTTCCATGCCACAAACTGTTTTTGACCCCTGTCAATAATTTGTTAAACCAAAGTGAGAATCTGGTATATATTCAGTCAATTATTCTTAATTACCTGTCATCCTATAGGGAACCTGAAAATTCAAATGGTGTTTATATCTATGTGATCTTTTTCTTTTGGAAGGCACTGGGTATATCATTTTGAAGCAGATTAACTTTCTAAAATATATTTTACTCAGGATACTGTAAGATCATACTATCTAATCAAGCATGAAAGGCAAGAAAAAACGTTTTCAGTAGCATGTTAGACTCCATTAAGAATTGCAAGGTCTCTTCAGCTGGGGAAATAAAATACACAGGCCCATGTGACAACTTATTAAGCTAAATGAATTGGTAATGCTGGGGTTTGCTATGGTCCTAGCTTTGACTGAATCTGTCATTCTAACACCGAAAAGTGTCATATGAGTAGAATTACATCACAGCAAGGCAAAAGTGGATATTATGATACAAATGATTTCTTATAATTATTTTGTTCTATATTGCATTACTCGTTGAAATCAAGAACTAGTTTCAATTCACAAAGTCATAAACACCAAACAAGTATCTAACATGTGTCTCTTCACCAGGTTAGAGAATGAAAGAGAAAACTGTCCTGAGAGGAAAAATAGCATCAGTAATCTTTTTGTATAACCACTGGTATTCTTTCTGCACTGTGCTCCAATTTGCTGTGAAGCAGGTGAAGCCCAGAGGCTGCCTGGATGCAGATGCCCTCATCCCTGCCATGTCAAAATAGGACTCTGGGACCTCCTCAAGTCACAGCCCTTGTTTCTCAGGTCCTCGTGACCCACGGGTTGCTCCTGTCTGAAGCAGGGAAAGGAACTTTTGTTTCTGCCACCTACTGAAACCACCCTCCCCTTCTCTTTTTCACCCCTTCTCCCTAATTGCCAACTTCTACCTTCTTAGTATTCTGGATTCTTGAAACTAAAGTGTGGAAGGTCCCAGAAGAAGTGCTAACCTGCAGTTGCCTATCAATTTCTCTTTGGGGCTGAGAAACACCAGGGACCCCTTGGGTCCTGTGATGTGAGTAGGACACACTCAGAACAACAGGGCACTGGCTTCCTGTTGCAGACAGCAGAGAGAAACCACTCTTTCTTCTAAACTTTCTATGATATTGAGAACAAATCACCAGTCAGTTTCTCAACAAATGGTCCTCTTGCACAAATAACGTTTGTGTATCTCTAGCTGGCTAGCTAACTATTTCACTCAGAAAAAAAAACCTCACTGTTAAAAAGTTTGTTTTACTTTTTCTTCTGGTAACTGGATACATTAGTTTTGTATAATTTTATCTGGGAAACTTCTTTTTTTAAAAAAATTATTCTGTAACTACAAAAGGATGATAAAGTTGAGGGATGAAAATCTGACAGCTTCTATTGAATAAAGAATGTGATTATCTTACAAAATGGATAATGTTCCTTATTACTTTTAGACTAGAATATAATAATTCCTTTCCTTTTAATTTTTTTTGTGTGGTTTCCTTATGCTTTAGTTTTAGGATTATACATTGAGCAGCTGTCTCATCGTCTCAAATATACATAATCTAACCACAAACTAACATTCAGTTAAGTCTCACTAATTCAGAATAAATAGAGGAAAGACCAATCTGAAATGCACACACACACACACACACAATGCACTGAAGGAAACAACATTCTATTTATTTGACTGCAAGCAATACTTTAATGGGGCAACAATAGCATTGTTAGAATGGATCCAGCATGACAGAGATAAAACATGAGTGTAATCAGCATGTCAATTAAATATAAAATATTTGAAGAGACTTTGCTATTTTAAGTTATTTTATTTCTCTCCTGAAATCCTCTATTTGTCAAATTCTTTCTTTAGTCTCACAACCATATATGAAAAATCCCAAGTGTCAAATGAATATACAGTTTTACTCTTCTTGTTCATCTTCAATTCATTCCCTAGAATAAGTACATACTTAAATTTTAAAACCTTATCTTTTTTTTCATTACTCTTGAAAGAAAATTCTTCATGCATTTTTAAATTAAGATTTTAATAATTGAGAGAAAAAATAAAAGGCTTACCATATGACTCTAGCCTATATTTTCCAAATGGGATACAAAATGGTATCATAAGAAGATATGCTCTTCCTTATTCCTCTTTCTCTCCTACTTCTTCTGTCATCCAATAGTAATTTATTAATAGCCATGACCTGAGGTGGATTTATCACGAAGCTAATGAAGCTTAAGCTTTAGGGCCCCTCACTTGCACTGATCTCTTCCAAGGTCCTGAAAATAGTTCTAGCAATGTGTTCACACAGCCTTATGTTTTTGTGAAGTCTTCAAAAGTAAGATAGTATAACTCCAAGATAAGCTACACCATTCTCCTTTTCCATTCTGTATCCTCTCTGTCACACTTCTCTTTGGGTTACATAATTTTGGGAGTGGCCAGGAGCATTTTGGGACCTAGTTAAGGGTAGTTGAGTTGGAAATAGACTTGGTTTGGGTTTTTCACAGTTGCTTGTAAGTATAATTAGCTTATTTCTAGCTGTCCTAGTATAGGAATGGTTTTCAGAAATACCCCTACCTTCCACTGTGCTGACTCACCTGACATCATAACAAGGAGTTACAAGTCCAATGGTCATATAAAATATGAATGTATCAGAAGACCCCTGTGATTTTACTTAAGATTAATCAACCTGAAATTTATGAAATATAAAAGAAACATTATAGGTATTTTCCAAAGTTTGTTACTGTCAAAGTTTGGGGCATCTCAAAGCAGAATGTGGGGGAAAAACACTTGAGTGTTGATAGTTTACATGGGATGTGATACATAGGCACAGAAATGAGGCAGTAGGGGAAGAATGGAGGAAGGAAAAGCCCACTTGAAATGTGTTATTGTGGATTCTGCTTTGGGAAATGTAGGAAATGCCTCTCAGAATCATCTGTCCGGAGCATGAGAAGCTGGGGCATTTATTGAGGATCTCTGTCTACAGGGGTGTTAATTCCCCTCCTCTCCAACTGAGTTGCTGAGTGAGTTGAGCAGGCCCCAGCAGAGAAGGCCCTAATGCACAAAAGCAGAGAGGTACCCCCAGGCGGTGAACACCGGCAGCTGTACCCAGTGGCTTACCAAAATTGAAACTGAAATCAGAGGTGGGCCTAAGAGAGATGATGTGGGAGATCAAAAGCATCTACTGCAACTAAATATTTTTATCTCCATTTTTTCTGATGAAGAAATTGAAGTTCAGTGAGTCTAGGTCAGTTTCCTGAGATTGCATGGCACATAAGTGAAGAAATAAGATTTCAATGTGCACATGTCTGATGCCAAAGATCATTCATTTTCCATCATATTGCATGCCTCCTTGGGGAGAGAGGACATCTATGCCAATGAATCATATACACTTGGCACGGTTCAGTAAAATGATATTGCCTACTTGGGCCAGCAGATGGGAGCAGAGGAAGCTGACATGAGATTTAGGTACCTCGCTCTTCTCTTTGTAGTGCCTGCTGTGGGAGGTTGAGTTATTAGTCTCTCTTACCTTGCAGAAAAGCATATTAAGTTTTATGAATAAATCATAGATTCATATAGACCCATTGGGCACCCAGGATTGGAAGGATAATACAATATAAAAAATTCTGTTGTTGAACCCACTCAAAGAAAGCGCAGTTACCCATGTCATGTCAGATAGCTCAGAGATGAGTAATATTAATACTCTGATATGGATGACTTACAATAAAGTTTTATATATTTGACTCCAACTATAGCCCAAAGGAGAATACAATAAACATTTACTAACTACTTACTCCACACTTGCAGTGACTTTACGTATGTTTTGTAACTTAAATATTCAAATGAGGCTATTACATGATTACATAAACCTGAGAGGAGTCCAAGGCCCAGTGGCATGCAGAAGTCTAATGGCTATGGCAGACAATACTAAGGTTTATTAAGGACTTGTCTCTCCTCTACTTCCAGTACAAGGAAGACTACACTTTCAAGTATCGTGACTGATCTTGGCAATGAAATGGGAGCTCACATGCTGGGTACCACCTGGGAACGGATGCACTTAATTGCTGACGTTCACCCCCTCAGCCCTCTTTTCCAATGCCACACAGCCTGTGAAAGCGTTTACTATGTATAGAAGACACAGAGCAAATTAGCCTGGAATGCTAAGCCACCCTATGGAGGACAGTTTCTTCGGAGTAACAGTGGCCTTTGAATGTTTGAGAAATAAACTTTTATTTTGTTAAGCCAATGAGACTATTGGGGCTGCTTGATATTATGGTACGCCATAGCCTAAACTGACTAATTGAGTGACAGGTAACATTTGAACCCAAGTCAATGTGACTTCAAAGGTCATATATGCTCTTTTAAGTGCAAAGTATTGTCTCCTGTTTCTAGGTCTTCTTTTATTTTTAAAATGTTTATATGTTTCATTTTAAAAGTAATTCATAATTTATTTGTAAAATATATATAATATATTATTTGTAAAAATATACAGAATGTACTCAAAATGAAAATTATCTCATAGTCCCAACACAATTACAATTCTGGTGTATATACTTCTAGTCTCATTTTCTATATATGAGTACATATATCTATTTTTACATTGCTGAAATATTATTGCAAGTAATACTACAGTAGAATAATTGCTTTTTACATTAAATATCATTGTTAACTTTTACCCAATGTTATTAGATGCTCTTTGTAAACTTATGTTCTAATGTAACATGGCTGGTGGAAGGGTACAAATAATTCCCTAACTTTGTCTTACTTGCTACCAGCTCTCTTCTTCCTGCTACAAAGTGCACATTCTTTATTACTTTTTCATTGCAAAAAGACAATACATAGACATTCTATCTGTTACCCTCATCCAAGAGCCCCATATGATAAAGAAATGTTGCCTCTCAATCCCATCTTGTACACCAATAGGTCAGTTGCTCACAAGTGAATCAGATATTCAAGTAAAATAAAAGCTGAGGGGTTGACTGAGCTGACCAACTGTTCACCTTACTGACAGTCCTATGAAAACATAATCTTATGTTTTTTTATCCTAAAATTTCTTAAGTATTTATCTTTGTTCTATACTTTTACTTTGCTTGCATACCTGAGATCTCTTAAAAGTATTATAGCACTGAGATTCATGTTATGATGATCAAGTTAGATGAGAAATGATTAGAAGTCAAAATACCTAAGAACTATGAACTTTCCAACCACAGAACTGACATATGTTAGTGAAAAGAAGTCATGATAAATTTTAAACAGGAAAAAGATTATACCTTTATTCCATTTGATGCAAAAACTAACCCAAAAGAGAATGAATATTTTTATTTGTTAAGACATTTAAAAAGACTGTCCTGCCCCAGCCTAGGTGTTAGTATTCCTAAAAGGCACAAAATACATTTAATGATCACTGAGACAATTTCATAAGTTATACCCCATGAACTTACCAATAATGGCATAATGTTTTGTTTTTTCTCATTTATCTGTCACTGACATGGATGTCATTTTTCAGCTTTTTCTCGAGGCACTGCTCAGTTACCTTGGCAGGAAACATAAGTGGTGAAATCATCTGAAGCTTAGCCACCAGCATCCCACCATCAAAAAAATAACTTCTATTCCCTACTTCAAGAAAACGTGCATGGATTTATCGATTTGTGAAGGAGCCATGGTGGAAACTCTGCAGGCAGAAATTCTTTATATACATAACAACACATCAATAGGCAGCTACACTGCAAATTCTCCCACATATCCAGCTAAATAGAGACACACTCAAAGGCTCACTCTAAGTGTCTAATCTTGCCATATTTTTCACGTAGAGCTCATGATGGTCAAGTACTTTAGAGAAGTTATACATTCCTTGTGATGGGCACTAACACTTTGCTAGTATATGGGGGTATCTGCAGAAATTCAGCAGAGTTCTGGGATAATACAACAAAAAACGCAGCAGTTACCATTTGTCTAGTGATTACTATGTGATAAACACTCACACTAGGAACTTTTGAGGTTATTAAGCTTAACAAGTATATGAAATAGGCACATCCAGATTATAAATGAGAAAACTAAAATAGAGAGGTTAAGTAACTTGTACACTGTCACCTAAGATGTGAAGGAGACAGTATTCAAGGACAGATAATATTCAAAGCCTGTGCTCTTAGCCATTTTGTTATATTGTCTCTATGTCTGAGTTAACCTCACAAATCACCTTGCCACTTAATAGTTTTGTGACATTGAGCAAGAGAGTTAACATTCCTTCAATTTCTCTTCTGAATAATTAATGCCCTGCCTTCATCAGGGGGTTATTGTGACTATCAGAAGGAGTTAACAAATGTCAAAGTGTTCTGTCAATTTGAAATGCCATATAAATGTGAACTATTTTATAGTCACCATTACTGGTCATAGTAATTGTTATCATAATTGGAACTGTCCTGCAGTTTCTCTCAGGTAAAGAATGACTCTAAGGCCTGGGACTCAGAGTGTGGTCCACAGAGCTGCAGTTTCAGCATCTCCTGGGGATTTTCTTAGAAATGCCAACTTGTAGGCGTACCCTACACCTACTAAATTAGAATCTGCATTTTACAAGATTTCCAGATGATTCTTAGGTATATTATGTTTGAGAAGCTCTGAAGATAAGAGCTAGATTAAGGGTATTCATTATGTTTAGAGGTTTCAGAGATTATAGGTTTTAGTGCAGACAGAAAATTAGAACACTTATAAATTGTTGAAATAACCTCCATCAAGACTCTCCAGATCACTAGATTATGTCTACACGAATGGATTAGAACATAAGACCTGAGTATATCTATCTATCCCAGGCAGTTTCTGAGTAGCCTAAATTGTACCAAGAGTCAGGAGAATGGCTTGCTTGACAGACTCCTTCATAACAACATTTATGGCCCCGGCAATCTATCAGCTTGTGGGGACTGACTACCGTTATTGACATGATTTCCAAATGACAATCTTGCTTTTTATTATTCTTGCTTATTTGTATATCTTATTCTGTTTATGGTGTATTTTTTTTTTTCTTTTACTAGATGAGAAATGGTATCCTGCACATCTCAGAGGGATCTGGCAATGTTGGGATTTGATATGGCTTACATACATTAAGTTTCAAAATATAAATGGGGCTATAAGAAAGAAGAGACAACTGATGTGACACCTTTGGACAGATATAAGGAATATCGTACGAAGTTTTAAGAATTCTAACAAAGAAATAGAGTAATAACTCTATAAAATAGTAAAGGGAGTTAAATGGGAGGAGTGTGCATAGAATAATGAAAACAAGTCAATTTCAGCAATGGACTTGGTGAAGTTTGACTATGGTAAAGAAATAAGGGAAAGTGGCAGCAATAATTAATCTTCGAAATTATTTCTGTAAGACAATTTTACCTGAAAAACTAGCTGGAAAATCCTAAAGACAATTTGAGGAAAAAGACAAGATTTTTAACAAAAAATATAATACAAATATGAATGAAACAAAACTGTAAGCTAACGAATGAGCTCAAAAGTCATTTTTGTTGAAATAGTACTTGCCATGATAACAGATTGCTCAGGAAGAGAAAAAAAAGGGGTATGAAACCAAAAATTCTCTAAAATGTGTACTAACAAGAATTTAAGAGGAGGCAAAGTCTTGGGTGCTTAAAAGACTCAGCAAATCACTGGATTGCTAAGAATTCACTGGCCTAGTACTCGTGTTTCCTAACATATTTCAAGTATTCTTTCCAACAGTGCAGTAAAATGTACTTAGTAGGAAAATATTATCAGATAGATCAAATCATGAAGACATTATTATCTTAATTAGAAAATATGCTACCTCTAAGGCGTTTTCACTAGAATGGTCTCAGATCTACAAAGGCCTGCAGGTTAATTCCAAAACTGCAGGGTTAATATTTAGTGAAATCACCAGCCAGGCACAATAGGAAAGCTTCACAGTTTGGATAGAAATAGAATCAGATTTATGGGTAAAGGATTTTAAGGAAGTCAAAGATATTTTTAAAACAATAGTATGAAGGAAAAGGCTTAAAGTTTTATAAACTATCGTATTACATTCACTTGAAGTAAACAGGTAGGACTTATAGTCATTGAAAATGGTCTTATGTGAATATGAAACCAAAGACTAACTAGCGAAGAGTTTGAAATTACTCATCCTAGCTGCATTTGTTATAGCAAGCAAGCAAACAACAATAAAACAATATATTAAGGATGAAAGTAAATAACTCTAAAAAATATTTTAGAAGAAAATATTTTACAGAATGAGATGTCTAAGATGAAGTTCTTACTAATAATTTACACAACCCCCAAAGCATTTGCATATGTGATTACATAAACACTGAAAACTTCTATGATAAAAATATACGATAAATAAAAGCTATATACACCCACTTAATATATGTACATAATATATGTAGATGTAATATATATCATAATATATAGAGAGATATATGTATAAGCATTAAACATAAAAAATTCTTAACCTCATTAGATGTCAAGAAAATGCAAATTGATAGTTCAGTGAGGTACCGTTTTTTATTTACCAGATTGGCTCAATCTTAGAAAGGCTTAATTACTTCAAAAGTTGACAATTTTATGAGGGACTGGTCATTCTTATACACAGTTTGCAGAAACAGAAACTGGTACAATATATTTGGAAGTTTCTTTGGTAGAATCTATGTACACTTAAAATGATTATATCACATAATCAAGAAATTCCACTTAAAGCAAGCATATATACCTCCTTAAATATACAAATATATATATTTTTAATATACAAAATTTTTATGTAATGTTATTCATGCTTTGCAATAAGAAAAATGTGGAGAGAATCCAAATGTCTATCAGTAGGGAAATGGATAAATGCATTGTTTCAATGATATATCAGAATAACCTGCTGCATTTACAGAGGATGAGATACTTTATACGAAGATTATTTATGTGAAGGATTGTCTACGATATATGGTTCAGTGAAAATGACTTACAGAGGATATATATACACACACACATACATATTTATATATGTATATATTATCACTTTAAAATATTTATATAATTATATACTTTCTTATTTATTAAGTTTGAAAATACAAAAGCCAAACTGTTCAAGTGGTGATATGTGGAGGTGGTTCTAGAAAGGGATGGGAAACTGTCAGTTTTAATGTTATAATTATTGCATTATTTGGATGTCTCAGCACACAAGTAAAGGATTTATGATGTAAAAACAGAGATTAAGTAGTTGGCACTTCTCTTTCTATATCTTTACCATTTTCATCAAGAAAGCTGCTGTTTTGTTGACATTCCTTAACCTCTACATCTTTCTTCCCACACGTCTCTCCTGTGGCCAGACCATTAAGTCTCCTCTCCAATAACAGTAGTTGTGCAATTCACAAGTTCAACACGCTCTGTATTATTATTATTAAACAATGTGCTCTATTTGCATTCTAAGATTATTTCTACCCTGATTACAAGTTCAAGGAAATTTTTGGAATAAAAAGTTAACTCATTAAGATACAAATGCAACTTTAAAAAGGACTTGGAAAAGGAAAGGAATTTGTGTGGGATGGATTGTGAAAATAAGTTTCTAAATATAATGTTTAGGTTATGAGGAAGGAAAAAGGTGATGACTAATTTGAAAATCCATCATCTTAATCGCTCTGGGTAGCGTCTGTTGATTGATGGAAGAGAGACACACACATGAGCTTTGAATAGGTTATATGGAAGAAATGTTAAAGACTATTTTAAAAATGAGGTTGCATCTGTCTTGTCTTCAGTTTTGTGATTAGATTTTAGTGCTCTTAGACCTCAACTATATCATGCTGTTCCTATAATTTTCTATTCTGATCCTTCAATTTTTAGTACCTTAGGGGGCTTCACAGTCAATTACAAAAGATGTCTCTGGTTTTGAAGCTTTTAACCTAGCTTTTATTGTTGGGGTCAAAGATATTATTTTGTAGCACTGTAATCAAATGACATTTCCAACTACAGCCATATTCTAAGATGGTCATTTCTTGCTAAGGTTTTGGAAAAGGATATAATTTTCCATTTAGAGATTCACCATTTTGAGTTATCTGAAAATGAAAACCAATGACATTTTCACAATATCTTTTGCTGAAAAGTTTCAAAGCATTTTCATGGCATTCATTAAGGTTTACAGGGCCACATACATAAGTAAAGAGAAAATTTCTATGAAATGGAGAATGAACACAGCTTAATAGGTCAAGGATAGACAGTAATACTTTTGGAGATGAAGAAAAGCATAATGGCTTAAAAAATAATTACATGCCATGTAGGAAGAAACAAATGACATAAACCAAAATGTGATTACTGAAGCCTTTTCTCACATCTCAATGTACGTAAGATGTCATGTGATTTATAACACGCTGCGTCTGACACTTAACAATACTACTACTCCTAGTAAATAAGTGCCAGGCATTACTCAAACTTTTTACATCAATTACTAGTTACCAGAAACTCACAACAATCCTGTTGCATTCAGAGTGTGAAGTTTGAAGTTATTACTATTACCTTATTTAAAGGTGAAGAAACTGAGACACACAGATGTTAAGTTTCTTTTTTTTTTTTTACTGTACAAATGCAGATTTATTTTTCTTCCCTTCATCCATAGTAATGAAAAAGGTTGAAAATTGTTAGGAAACTGCTTACAAACAAAGCACCTCTGAAATTATGCTTTTCTTTGGAAAACAACTTATAAAAAATAATAAACATTTAAAAATTCAAGCCCTTTAATAAAGTATTTTACATTCCTGAATGTTAAAACTCTTGTGTTTACTAAAATATAGTACAATTAAAAAAAAAAAAACTCATAAAGTGACACTGATTTGAATTCCACAGGATCCCTAACAATTAAAAATATGTTCTCCCCTATAAAGTGAATCTGTTCTTCACAGGCAAAATAATAAAGTGTATTTCTCTGATTAATTCATTGAGATTTATTTTATTCTCCAGCTAATTCTTAGACTAATGGTAATTTATAGTTTCTTCAAATAAGTTAACAAAACATATCCAAAATGTTAATCACCACATGATGATTCTGGAGAGTGACAATATCTATACATACCCCAAAAAACCATTTCACCAATTAACAAGAGCCAATGTAGCTCATTATTCCCTGGGGCAAATCTTCTTCAAGAAGACATGACAGTTTTCTCTTGGTCCTGCTACGGCTATTTCTGAGTGGCATTTTCCCCCTGAGAAAGTAAATGATCCCAGTCCCATATAAATGTAATAAATGAGAATCTGAACTTAGGGAAGTTGACATTTGTGTTTATATACTTAATCATACTTTGTAAACCACAATGAATGATGATTGAGACCATCAGAATTAGTCTGATAAAAGCAAAGAAAGCAGCATTAGATGTATCTAAGAGACCCTGGGAGGCCCCTAGCCCAGTAAGATCTTCCTTATTAAGTTCTACAGTACCTGAAGAGTCACTGGTAGTTATTTTCATTGGAATAAAGTATTTTCACTATTATAAAATATAGAATGTGATGTGAACAGATAGTTAACAGAAGAGGATAATTAATACATGAATAGATTTTTAACTTGGCCGGATACCAGGTAATGATAATTGAAACAACTATGAGTACATTTTCATATCCTTTAGATTGTCAAAAATTAAAAAGTCGGACAGTATCAACTGCTAGTGATGATATGGAGATGGAATAACTCTCATCCTTCACAAGTTAGGATGCAAACTACTACGGAAAGCAAATTGGAATCATCAGGTGTTGTCACGGACACTCACACAGTTTGACCCAGCAATTTCACTTTCAGTTATCAACTTTAGAGAAATTGTCACACATGTGCCCAAGGAGACATTTACAAGATTCTAAAAACTTTTGCAGCTTTGGTTGTGGGGGAAAAAACAATAGGAAAACATATAAGTAAATCAAAATGAGTCAAAATGGACCAATTAAAAAATAGTTGACCTAAAAAAGCAGGTTGTCAACAGATACATACCAGATGACAGGATTTATATAATGTTTGAAAATTTCCAAATTTATACTTATTATTTGGGGTTATTTATTTATTTATTTATTTATTTTGGATTTGGCAATGGGTATTTATTTTTATTTATTTTAAAAAGTTTTTTCTTTTTTTTTTTTAAAGATTATTTATTTATTTATTTGAGAGAGAGAGAATGAGAGACAGAGAGCATGAGAGGGAGGAGGGTCAGAGGGAGAAGCAGACTCCCTGCCGAGCAGGGAGCCCGATGCGGGACTCGATCCAGGGACTCCAGGATCATGACCTGAGCTGAAGGCAGTCGCTTAACCAACTGAGCCACCCAGGCGCCCAAAGTTTTTTCTTTTTTTTAATTTTATTATGTTATGTTAGTCACCATACAATACATCATTAGTTTTTGACTTGGTGATCCACGATCCATTGTTTTCGTATAACACCCAGTGCTCCATGCAGTACGTGCCCTCCTTAATACCCCTCACCGGGCTAAATCCCCCTTCCCCCCTCCCTTCTAAAACCCTGTTTGTTTCTCAGAATCCATAGTCTTTCATGGTTCATCTCTCTCTCCAATTCCCCACACCCCATTTTTCCCTTCCTTCTCCTAATGTCCTCCATGCTATTCCTTATGTTCCACAAATAAGTGAAACCATATGATAATTGACTTTCTCTGCTTGACTTATTTCACTTAGCATAATCTCCTCCAGTCCCATCCATGTTGATGTAAAAGTTGGGTATTCATCCTTTCTAACGGCTGAGTAATATTGCATTGTATATGTGGACCACATCTTTATCTATTCATCTGTCGAAGGGCATCTCGGCTCTTTCCACAGTTTGACTATTGTGGACATTGCTGCGATGAACATTGGCGTGCATATGGCCCTTCTTTTCACTACATCTGTGTCTTTGGGGTAAATACCCAGAAGTGCAATTGCTGGGTCATAGGGTAGCTCTATTTTTAAATTTTTGAGGAACCTCCACACTGTTTTCCAAAGTGGCTGTACCAACTTGCATTCCCACCGACAGTGTAAGAGGGTTCCCCTTTCTTCACAACCTCTCCAACATTTGTTCTTTCCTTCCCTGTCCATTTTGGCCATTCTAACTGGTGTAAGGTGGTATCTCAATGTGGTTTTGATTTGGATTTCCCTGATGGCTAATGATGATGAACATTTTTTCATGTGTCTGTTAGCCATTTGTATGTCTTCTTCAGAGAAGTGTCTGTTCATCTCTTCTGCCCACTTTTTGACTTGATTATTTGTTTTTTGGGTGTTGAGTTTGAGAAGTTCTTTATAGATCTTGGATACCAGCCCTTTATCTGTAGTGTCATTTGCAAATATCTTCTCCCATTCTGTGGGTTGTCTCTTTGTTTTGTTGACTGTTTCCTTTGCTGTGCAGAAGCTTTTGATCTTGATGAAGTCCCAAAAGTTCATTTTTGCTTTTGTTTCACTAGCTTTTGGAGATGTATCTTGAAAGAAGTTGCTGTAGGCGAGGTCAGAGAGGTTACTGCCTATGTTCTCCTCTAGGACTTTGATGGATTCCTGTCTCACATTGAGGTCTTTCATCCACTTTGAGTTTATCTTTGTGAGTGGTGTTAGAGAATGGTCAAGTTTCATTCTTCTGCATGTGGCTGTCCAATTTTCCCAGCACCATTTATTGAAGAGCCTGTCTTTTTTCCATTGCATGTTTTTTCCTGCTTTGTCAAAGATTATTTGACCATAGAGTTGAGGGTCCATATCTGGGCTCTCTATTCTGTTCCATTGGTCTATATGTCTGTTTTTGTGCCAGTACCATGCCGTCTTGGTGATCACAGCTTTGTAATATAGCTCGAAATCGGGAAACGTGATGCCCCCGGCTTTGTTCTTCTTTTTCAACATTTCCTTGGCGATTCGGGGTCTTTTCTGATTCCATACAAATTTTAGGATTGTTTGTTCCAGCACTTTGAAAAATGTCAATGGAATTTTGATCAGGATGGCATTGAAGGTATAGATTGCTCTGGGTAGCATAGACATTTTAACAATGTTTATTCTTCAGATCCATGAGCATTGAATATTTTTCCATCTTTTTGTGTCTTCAATTTCTTCCATGAGTGTTCTGTAGTTCCTAGAGTATAGATCCTTTACGTCTTTGGTTAGCTTTATTCCGAGGTATCTTACGGTTTTTGGTGCTATTGTAAATGGAATCGTTTCTCTAATTTCTCTTTCTACAGTTGCATTGTTAGTGTATAAGAAAGCAACTGATTTCTGCACATTGATTTTGTATCCTGCCACATTACTGAATTGCTGGATGAGTTCTAGTAATTTGGGGGTGGAGTCTTTGGGGTTTTCCATATAAAGTATCATGTCGTCTGTGAAAAGAGAGAGTTTGACTTCTTCCTTGCCAATTTGAATACCTTTTATTTCTTTTTGTTGTCTGATTGCTGTTGCTAGGACTTCTAGTACTATGTTGAACAACAGTGGCAAAAGTGGGCATCCTTGACGTGTTCCTGATCTTAAGGGAAAGGCTCTCAGCTTTTCCCCATCGAGGATGACATTCGCTGTGGGTTTTTCATAGATGGATTTTATGAGCTTGAGGAATGTTCCCTCATCCCTACACTCTGGAGAGTTTTAATCAGAAAAGGATGTTGTATTTTGTCAAATGCTTTTTCTGCATCAATTGAGAGGACCATATGCTTCTTCTCCCTGCTCTTATTAATGTGTTCTATCACATTGATTGATTTGTGAATGTTGAACCACCCTTGCATCCCGGGGATAAATCCCACTTGGTCGTGGTGGATGATCCTTTTAATGTATTGTTGGATCCTATTAGCTAGGATTTTGTTGAGGATTTTGGAATCCATATTCATCAGGGATATCGGTGGGAAATTCTCCTTTTTGATGGGGTCTTTGCCTGGTTTGGGGATTAAGGTAATGCTGGCCTCACAGAATGAGTTTGGAAG
Source organism: Neomonachus schauinslandi (assembly GCF_002201575.2). Taxonomy (NCBI): domain Eukaryota; kingdom Metazoa; phylum Chordata; class Mammalia; order Carnivora; family Phocidae; genus Neomonachus; species Neomonachus schauinslandi. Next base: position 90,960,519 of record NC_058410.1, on the reverse strand, counting down.
TTTTCCTTCTGTTTCTATTTTTTGAAACAGCTTCAGTAGAATAGGTATTATTTCTTCTTTGAATGTTTGGTAGAATTCCCCAGGGAATCCATCAGGCCCTGGACTCTTGTTTTTTGGGAGGTTTTTGATCACTGCTTCAATCTCGTTACTGGTTATTGGCCTATTCAGATTGTCAGTTTCCTCCTGTTTCAGTCTTGGCAGCTTATAGGTTTCCAGGAAGGCCTCCATTTCATCCAGATTGCTCAGTTTATTGGCATAGAGTTGTTGATAATAATTTCTAATAATTATTTCTATTTCCTTGGTGTTAGTCGTGATCTCTCCCCTTTCATTCATAATTTTATTAATTTGGGTCCTTTCTCTTTTCTTTTGGATAAGTCTGGCCAGTGGTTTATCGATCTTATTAATTCTTTCAAAGAACCAACTTCTAGTTTCGTTGATCTGATCTACTGTGTTTCTGGTTTCTAATTCATTGATCTCTGCTCTAATTTTAATTATTTCTCTTCTAATGCGTGGCTTAGGCGTCATTTGTTGCTTTTTCTCTAGTTCTTTAAGGTGTAGAGTTAGTTGGTGAATTCGGGATTTTTCTATTTTTTTGAGTGAGGCTTGGATGGCTATGTATTTCGCCCTTAGGACCGCCTTTGCAGTATCCCATAGGTTTTGGTCCGATGTGTTTTCATTCTCATTGATTTCCATGAATTGTTTAAGTTCTTCTTTGATTTCTTGGTTGATGCAAACATTCTTGAGCACAGTGGTCTTTAGCTTCCAAGTGTTTGAATTTCTGCCAAATTTTTTTCTTGTGATTGAGTTCCAGTTTTATTTTTTTTATTTTTATTTTTTTAAAGATTTTATTTATTTGACAGAGAGAGAGAGAGAGACAGCTAGAGAGGGAACAAAAGCAGGTGGAGTGGGAGATGGGAGAAGCAGGCTCCCAGCTGAGCAGGGAGCCCAACGCGGGGCTCGATCCCAGGACCCTGGCATCATGACCTGAGCCGAAGGCAGATGCTCAACGACCGAGCCACCCAGGCACCCCTGAGTTCCAGTTTTAAAGCATTGTGGTCTGAGAATATGCAGGGAAGAATCTCAATCTTTTGGTATCAGTTGAGACCTGATTTGTGACCCAGTATGTGGTCTATTCTGGAAAAGTTCCATGCACACTCAAGAAGAATGAGTATTCTGTTGTTTTAGGGTGGAATGTTCTGTAAATATCTATGAGGTCCATCTGGTCCAATGTATCATTCAAAGCTCTTGTTTCCTTGTGGATTTTCTGCTTAGATGATCTGTCCATTGCTGAGAGTGGAGTATTGAGGTCTCCTACAATTACCGTATTGTTATCAATACGACTCTTTATTTTGGTTAACAGTTGGCTTATGTAGATAGCTGCTCCCATGTTGGGGGCATAGATATTTACAATTGTTAGATCTTCTTGTTGGATAGACCCTTTAAGAATGATATAGTGTCCTTCTGTGTCTCTTATTACAGACTTTAGTTTAAAATCTAATTTGTCTGATATAAGAATTGCTACCCCAGCTTTCTTTTGAGGTCCGCTGGCATGGAAGATAGATCTCCATCCCTTCACTTTCAGTCTGGATGTATCTTTAGGTTCAAAATGAGTCTCTTGTAGGCAGCATATGGATGGGTCCTGTCTTTTTATCCAATCTGCAACCCTGTGCCGTTTTATGGGAGCATTTAGGCCATTCACGTTGAGAGTGATTATTGAAAGATATGAATTAATTGTCATCATGTTGCCTGTGAAGACGTTGTTTTTATAGATTGTCCCTGTAAATTTCTGTTGTAGATCACTCTTGGGGTCTTTCTCCTTTTATAGAACCCCCCCTTAATATTTCTTGCAGGGCCGGCTTAGTGGTCACATATTCTTTCAGTTTCTGCCAGTCGTGGAAGCTCTGCATCTCTCCATCCATTCTAAATGAAAGCCTTGCTGGATAAAGTATTCTTGGCTGCATGTTCTTCTCATTTAGTACACTGAATATGTCTTGCCAGGCCTTTCTGGCTTGCCACGTCTCTGTGGATAGGTCTGACATTATTCTGATGTTCCTCCCTCTGTACGTAAGGAATCTCTTCCCCCTAACTGCCCTTAAGATGGTTTCCTTGGTTCTAAGATTTGCAAGTTTTACTATTACATGCTGGGGTGTTGGCCTGTTCTCCTTGATGCTGGGAGGGGTCCTCTCTGCCTCTAGGACGCAAATGTTTGTTTCATTCCCCAGATTAAGGAAGTTCTCAGCTACGATTTGCTCAAATACATCTTCTAGTCCTCTCTCTCTCTCCACTCCCTCCGGGATTCCAATTATTCTGACATTGGATCGCCTCATGTGTCACTTATTTCTCTGATTCTATTTTCATGGATTCTGAGTTGTTTTTCCCTGGCCTCCTCTTTTCCCTTTTTATCTATTATACTGTCTTTCAGGTCACCTATTCTTTCTTTATTTATATAAACAAAGTTATATAAAATAAAGTTACCCTAGCTGTTAGATTATCTAGATTGGATTGGATCTCATTGATAGCATTTTTAAGTTCTGCCAATTCAGCTTTCATTTCTGCCCTTAGAGACTCTATGTTGCCATTACTTGATTTCTCCATTCTAGCCATTGTCTTCACAATTGCTAGCCTGAATTCCATCTCCGACATCTTGGTTATATCTGCATCCATTTGTAAATCTGCAGCATAAGTCATCATCTAAGTCTTTTCTATTTTGGGGGCTCCTCCTCCTAGTCATTCTGTTGATGGGTGCTTGAGAGAATGTATAGAGTCCAAATTATTGACCAGAACCCAAGCAAGATGCACCTGTTTTCTTGGGACCTTAGGGTTGCTGGCCTCTTGTTTTCCCAGCCTGTCTTCTGGGGAAGGGGCCTGCCGCACTGTTACTCAGGCAACCCTGTTTGGGCGGAGTTGCCCTGCCCCCCTGTGGCGGGGGATGGGCTCAGCAGGAATCTGTTTTTGGGGCTTTTGTTCTCTGGCAGCTTTCCTTGGCGGCTTTCCCGTCTCTTCCACGAGTCAGAGCAGAAGAGACCGTTTCCAACCCTCTGCCTCAAAGCAGAGAGACCGCAGTCTGTTCTTCAGTGAGCTCTCCAGGCCACACTGTCTCCGTTTCTGTCCCTGCTGCTATAAACTGCAGCGTCCTGGGTTGTGCGCCCCTCTGCAGCGCCCCCAGTCCTGCCTCCAGGTCGGGGCACATCTCTGCCCTTTGTGCTTCTAAAACCACCAGCCGCTCCCAGTTCGCCCGTGCGACCCTGCTGCTCCGGGTTTCCGCCGTGGGGGCTGCCCTAAACTCCTTTCCCCTTGCTACCAATTTCGAGTCTGTGCCCCGTCCCCAGCGCGCAAGGCTGTCGGTCACTGGCGGTGTAGGGTCCCCACAGCCAGGCACCGTCCCGCTGCCATTTATCCTCTGCTATCTGCCTGCGGAATCACGGCTCCCCGCTTCGTACCTCAAGACCAATCGCCTGCGATATTCTGCTTGTAGAGATCCAGATCTTCTTCCATCTCAGGCTGGTTTCGTGGGTGCTCAGAGTGGTCTGGTAGATATCCAGCTCAATTCCGGGGACCAGTTGAAATAGGGTCCCCTACTCCTCCACCATCTTTCCTTCCTTTGGGGTCATATATTTAAATGGTATAACAATTTATAAAGTAATAGTAAACACTAAATTAATGAAAATAGTTACCTGCAGGACAGGAGAATTACAAGTGTCCTTACTGGAGGTTTCAATTTGTCTTTTATTATATTTAACAAACATTTAAAAGTGAACGTGGAAAAATGTGGACATTCATTAAAGCTGGAGTTGGCTACTTGATATTCATTATCCTCTATGCTTTATATAAATAAAGTATTTCACAATAAACATAATATGTATTCATAAGAAAAGGAAAAATATAAAAAAATGACACCTCACTCATCCCATTACTTAAGCATAACTTTTTAAGCACAATTTAAAAAATTTAGTGTATTTTCTTACAGCCATAGGATTAAATTACAGCTGGTGGTATACTATATATACAGTTTTGTGCCCTCATAGGGCACACGGGGCTGTGATGTTTTGTTTTGTTTTGTTTTGTTTTCCTTAGCCTCTGTTACAGTGTTAACATTTTGGCCATGAAAACACATTAAAATTGTTGGGGTTAATGTAGAGCATGAAATTAGCCATAATATCTGGCTTGCTAAAATGTAACACAGAGGCTGCTGGGGGCGAGGGAGGGTTTCAGAGAAGGGCGTGGGCCTTTGGAATGTCGAGGCCCAAGTGACCACTCTGCCGTAGGAATGCTGCGGGGAGTTGCCTTCTCGAAGCTCTCCTAGCTCAAATAGCCGCCCTGTGATCTAAGAGGTATGTGCATTGTCCCTTAGGCTATGTTTAGTAGAACACGCCCAATTAGCATATCTTATCTTTCCCGTAAATCCTCTCAGTTTCAGTAAGACCCCTTGTCACACATCAGATGCTTGAGAAACAATGATAAGGATTTGTGATTATCCTGAAGGCCCAATAAAAGCAGGAGCAAAGAAGAGCAAAGGGTCTTCGTCTCTGAGCATTGACCCCCTTGCCTTCTCCTCTCTTTCACCGCAGTTTGGAGTAATCTTTCATCCGTCGGTATAGGGATTGCTGGCCACTCCTGGCAAAAATATTATTGGACATCACACCTCAGGATGACTTATTATGAGTGATGGTTTTTCAATCACAGTTACCTAATTTCAGGTCTTGGCACTGTAAAGCTAATGGGCATATTTCCATAATGGGAAGTGGGCAGAAGTATGGTGTGCTTTCTAGAGGACTGATAGGGGCCTAGGGAGGGCATCTGTGTAGTTGGTGAGGACAATGGGTATCTGCATGTACGATGGAGACTCAAGTCTGTTAAGGATAAACTTAATCTACTTTACAATTTTGCCTAGAGCTAGCCCTGGAGAGGATAATAAATAAATACACCAGATTTAGTGTTATGCTATATCTAACACGCAATGTGAAGTAACAGCTTGTTATTAGAAACTGACCAAGATATAATTTATCATCTGTACTAAAAGAATTTAAGCATTTCCAATCAGCACCGATCTCTTTTTGTTCAACATTCTTGATGTGACTGATTGAAGAGTGTGAGCATTCCTGGGCAGCCATGGGTGCATTTTGTAAAATAGAACACTGTTCAGCACAGTCTCTGTGAACTCAGCTTTGCTTTCAGAAAAAAAGTTGGGAGGCCATATTCATGCAGTAATTTTAGGGGTCAAAAGAAAGGCTGAACTCCAAAGTGTTGGTCTGACAGGATGCAATTACATTTTCTTTTGTCACGTTCTAATATACCCCTCGGAAGGGTATCATGTAAACTTTACCAGTTATCTCTTTGCTGTATGGGAGAAGGATTAATTGAAATGTCAGACAGGTCTGTGATTTGGGTGAGTCAAGTGAGGTGGGTAAGTGCAGGGTCTGATCCTGTCATTATTTAAGATTTTGGTATTTTATTCATCATGGACTTATGCATTAATTTTGATCTCTAAAATACTATTTATCTTGATTACTAAATTTTTTGGTGCCCTCTTAAATTTTGCGTAAGGTAGTACCTCATTTATTATATCCTAGTTCCATCAGGGTAAAGCAAAGTGTGGAAATAAATGTGGTACTCAGAAAAAACCTTTCGCACAACTGCAGATGATGTCATATATGTAACTATAACTATATATATATACTAGGTAATTTAAAAAATTACTTTTGCTGAATTCTTACAAATTTTTGTGACCTTTATCTAACCCCGTTGACTCTCATTTTTCTTAAAAAGTAAATGGAGATAATAATTCCTACTTCGCAAGTTAATTGTTTAAAACTTATACATAAAGAATCTAGCTTGTGGTGCTCCTGGGTGGCTCAGTTGATTGAGCATCTGACTCTTGATTTCAGCTTAGGTCATGATCTCAAGGTTAAGATGAGACCCTCATAGGGCTTTGCATTCAGCAGGGAGTCTGTTTCTCTCTCTCTTTCTGTTCCCATCTCCCTCTTCCCCTCCCTCCCTCCCCCCCCCTCATGCTCTCTCTCTAAAATAAATACATGTTTTAAAAAAACAAAAAAAAAAGAATCTAGCTTGTACCCTAAAATATGGATAGCTATGATAAATGTCTGTTGTAATTGTTATTTAAAGTAAAAAAGGAATAATTAAGGATACATGCTTATTCTTCCCAGATAACACATTTTAATCAACTTTAAAGCTGATGGTGAGAAGTGACATCTCAATACAGATTACCATTATATAATTACTCCACATATCAGCTTTGCCCAGATACCGTTATAGTTTGATCTTTCGCTTACTTCAAGCTATTGACCAAATATTACCTCTGAGTGTAGCCTAATCTGATCACCTTATTAATATTGCTATCACCCATCTCTCTCCCTCCCTCCCTGCTTGAGCCCTCTGTGTTCTTATTACCCTGCTTTACATTTCTGAACAGCACCAATCAGCTTTTAACACCATGTTTAACTTAATTACATTATCTGTTTTACCTCCAAGAGTATGTATGCTCCATGACGCAAACCCTTTTGTCTGTTTTGTTCACTACTTGATTCAAAACCAATGAGAGTGGTGTGTATATAGGTACTCAAGAAAATGTTTTCTGAATTAATGAATACATTAATGATGGGATTCAATTTAAACTTCTCATTTTTCTCCATGTAGAAGAGATATTTTTGAGAAAGCAAACTGATGTGCTTCCAAGGAGACACCCTAAGAAGAGGAGTGCCTGGGTGGTTCAGTTGGTGAAGTGTTAAGTGGCTGCGTTTGGCTCAGGTCCTGATCTCAGGTCTCAGGGCCCTGGGGCAGAGCCCTGCAGGGGGCTGGCAGGCTCCCTGCTCAGCTGGGAGTCTGCTTCTCTGCTTCTCCCTCTCCTTCTGCCTCTCCCCATCCTGCTCTCCATCGCGTGCTCACTCTCTCCCTCAAATAAAATAAGTAAAATCTTAAAAAAAAGAAGGTTAGTAAGCTGCTCAGAAACATGGTTACTTAGGCAGAAAACTAAATGCCTGAGCAGCTACTTGGAGCGTTCGCTCCCTCTCCCTTGTCTCCCTTAGCTCGCCCTCCCTCCCTCCATTCCTCCCTCTCCTTCTTCTCTGAATTTAATCAGCACTTAGAAGATCATCTCTTTTTCTTCCTACTTTTCTGTCACTAACTCAGTCTCACCCATCACTAGACCTCACACCTGAACAGTTGTTGCTGTTTGCAATTAATAATCTTACTGACTTACCCGTTCGTCCCTTTTTTATTTACTCACTCATGTATTCAGGTCATCTAGCAAACCTCAACAATTATAGTCTTTTGAGGACCTTAATAGCCCCTTGCTAACTGCAAACAAAATTATCCTGCCTTCTGGGACTCTATGGTACTTGAAGAAGGGACCAGGTGAGCACAGGGTAAATTAATTAATTCAGTCCCTCATTCTATTTATTCAACAAATATTTAGTGAGCACCTACTATGTGTAAATACAGTGCTGTGTGTTGTGGACATAACAACGAGCCAAATGACCTTTGTGTCCATGTATACATGGATTTAAAATATGATTAAAAATGTAGTCGTATATATTTTAACTATCAACTAATTCCTCCCTCGCCCCTGCATTTTACCCTTTAGCTCTTCAGCCTGAATTACAGAACATCCACAGCCTGAAGAAAAGTTGATATAGCAGGAAATAAAAGCCCCTTAGAGATGTGCCTGGTTAGAGGTTTGAAGTACTAAAAGAGAGCCTTAATGCTAGATTGTTGTCACAGGTTTCCTTTTGTTCAGAATTTTTTTGGTATTAAGCAATATAATCCTGATTTTAAAAATATGAAATAGGTACTATTACTATTCAATTTAAAAAATGATAAAACTGAAGTGCAAACTGAGGCAGTCACTTGCTAAACTTCCCAGAGCTGTTACATGGCAGAACCAAGTGTCCAGCCCAGTCCAACACCTCCCGTTGTCTGTTTTTGTGCCCAAGTGAAAAATGATTTGAGGATTTTTACTAGTCCTTGGCCATTCAACAGTTGCAACCTCTAGTAAAGAAAGCTATTTAAAAAACAGATTTATACTCTTATTTTCTAATGACTTTTGGAGGGAAGAAACAATCATTCCAAACTGAGTAGCACCTAAGAAATTCACAAGCACACTTGTTAGATTACAGTAGTACATATGCTATTATTTTCCTGCAAAACTGGACCACTCGATTCAATTGCACAAAATGCCCAAGTTAGCTTATTCATTCCCATGAACTGAGTGCATTTTTCTAAAAAATTATATTGACTTCCTGTTGCATACCAAATAGATTTTAATATTTAACAAGTTAAAGCATTCCTTGGGACATGGAGAGTAAATGCATTTGCTATTTACTCTCTGTGTATGATTCCAGCTTCTTCTTTAGCTGGGTGATTGTTTATTCAAGATACAGTTAAAACCATTTTTTTTTTTTTTAACTATTACACTGCCAGAATTTGGGCCCCTCTGCTGGATTCATTAAACTAGTTTAAATCTAAACTTAGTTTTTATGTTTTCAGTGCAGGCATTTTTCTGCTTTACTGTATTTTTGCCTTTCTGGCCATGGGATGTTTGAGAATGAAGGACAAAGTATGTGCAGTTATTTGACATAACACACTTTTGACAAGTAGGTGTGTTTACCTGCCAAATATCACCCTATACACTGGTTGATGAAAGCATTCTCAGTAATGCATTTCCTCTTGGAGTTCACGCCCAGGTCTTAATACTAGACTTCTCTAGACTTCTTTGGGAGTTACAACAACATGCTCTTGTGAATGACGCCGGGACTGTGGATCCATTGCCAAGACATGTTAATTTACAGCCCTTAGGTATCCTGGGGAATAAATAAACAAAGCTATGCTGTCCTTGGAGAATATCATTATGAATGATTTCATCCATTTTATTTAAAAAGTCCATATAAGAGAGAATCATCAACAAATGTACTGTTGCTTAAATGAACTGCCATGCAGCATGTGACTCAAATATCAATTTTAGATCAACATTCCCCCTATTCCTCTTCAGAATAACTGCTGAAAATGCAGGAGGAATATTTTTAAAAGTTCTCAAAGATACAAAGAAACAACATATTACTATAGGGGACACTGTATACTGATGGGTGACATGATAGATTACCCATGAAGATATATAAATAATAGTCATTTTAGAATTTGGCTACATCTAATCAAGAAACTTTGTTGATAACTGAGAATAAGCATTGAGGGTATGCCAAACCCTAGGGGAAGCAAATATTTGTCTATCATCCATAGGTTGTTGCTATCATGGAGTTAATAAACCAATTAACATCTCTCACAAAACAAAATACAAAAAGTGACACATCCCACAAAACAACAACAACAAAAAAGTGATACATCTTGGGGGTAATGTCTTAGTAACTGCAATAATGCAAGGTCATTTTTAACACATGGTTATTTCTCTTGGGAAACAATTTCTTTCAAGGAATAGATGAAACACATTTTATGTTCACTTTGAAAGAGGGTAAAGACATCTGCAATTCTGAATACCAACAAACACTGGGCATATTTTGAGTCTCTGAAAGAGAACATTTTTTAATGATATCTTCTTAAATACAAAATGGACAATTATAACTAAACTTTTTATTATAAAATAAAAGAATTATTATATAAAGATCTATGTGGAAGTCTGTTCTTTATAACATAAAAAAGGACTCATACGATCTTTTTATACAAGTGGAGAGCTTGTAGTTGACACTGAATATTGACAGTATTCAAGAATTTCCCCATTTAGTGGTATTTCTAGATCCAGTCTCAAGAAGACAGTTTCTAATCTCTATATATGTGAATATTACTTTTTTCTTTTATTTTTCTTTTAACTCTTACTTGTTTGTTAAATCAAATCTATTTTTGTTTGTAGCAATTTCCAAAGAGTGTTGACAGATAGGGCAGTTTTATGGAGGAAACCTCCCTTAAATACTAGCCTGCCCTTGCTCTACCAACATTTGATTGCAGCCCTATGGTGAAGGGAAAGGAAATGTGTTCTTGCCAACCTTAGTCCCTCCTACCCATATAAAGGGATGCATGAGGATCTAGTCAGGGAAAATAATACTCTGAGATGCCTCTGATGATTCATGGATTTCACATTGGCTATAATCATGGCAAAATTTATCACAACTACCAATATACATTTATTTCTGTGATTATTTTATTTCTTCCATCCTCACTATGAAGGCTCCATGAACAGAAGAACCATGTCTTTCTTATCCATTATGTTTCCCTGTATCTTCAACTCAGACAGAGAGGTATGAGTGATTTTGTAATTCAAGAGAGCCCAGGAATCTTCCTCCCTATCTGCTCCTCTATCAGTGGTCACTGGGGAGTCCTAGGAACTCATGGGTATGGTACCCCTTGTCCCGCACACAGTACAGATGGAATCTAGGCCAACTGTTGATACTGTCTCTCTCCTAAAATCATATTGGGTAAGCTAAGTCCTTTGTTCATAGATACATGCTGGTTTGGGGTTGGGAACCAGAATTTAAATTCCTCTCAACACAATTCAGAGGTAGGAAAGTATCAGAGGCCTCAGAATCTATTTTATTCTTCAATTTTCTCTGTTCCCTTTTTTTCTCTCAGTTAATGCAAAGAAGTTGTGGCAAGGCTATGCCAGAGTAATAGCAGCATGCTAATTTATGTAAACACTTTACCATTTATGATTGATTAGCATGTATCACAATAATGATTAATTATTCTATTAAATTAAGTATCAATTAATTGCTTATAATATTCGTTAATCCTTTAATCTTTTTTGGTATGTTTAGTCTTCAAAGTTTATTGCTCACAAACAATGTGAGCTCATGTATTCATTCATTCAGAAATGTTTACTGATTGCTGTTCTGTGCTAAGCACTATGCTTGCTCCTGGAAATAGATCCAAAGTGAAAAAGACGAAGTGTTCCTGTCTTCAAGGAGCTTGCTAGTTAAAGAGACCTTACGGTACCATGAGTCTATATTGTTTTGTGAGTATAAGATCTGGAGGAGTAATCGGGAGTCAGCAAGGAAAGGGTTTAGATGGGGAAGAAAAGAGTCTTCTAACCAGAGATGGGAAAAAGCCTATTAGCCTATAAAAAGTTTTCTAGCAGAGAGAAAACACAAAATTTATAAGTCTAAATTAGAAATTAGGGAGAATATTGTATAATATCTGTATTACCATTGTTTTTATTGTTGCTCTTCTCAAATTACAAAAATGATCAGCTCTTATTTTAATCATTTCATTCAGGTTGCTTTTTTGCCCTCTTTGACTTTTGAAAAACTTTTGTTTATCCTTTTCTTTTCTTTAATTTTTTTTTTTACCCTAGAAGTTTGCAGAAATCAAATCTAAGCTATTCCAAGTATTTCTTTTTTTTCTTTTTTTTTTTTAAAGATTTTATTTATTTATTTGAGAGAGAGAGAATGAGAGAGAGCACATGAGAGGGGGGAGGGTCAGAGGGAGAAGCAGACTCCCTGCCGAGCAGGGAGCCCGATGCGGGACTCGATCCCAGGACTCCAGGATCATGACCTGAGCCGAAGGCAGTCACTTAACCAACTGAGCCACCCAGGCGCCCCCCAAGTATTTCTTTCTAATGTGCTGATACGGTCTCACACAACCTATTTGTTGCCTTGTATATGCCTCTCTTAGTTTTAATATAATATATAACTATCTAACTGCATACACTTTCACATTCTAATACAATTTATAGTTTGAATTTTAATAAGACATTTCTAGAAAAACAAAGGAGCCACAGTTGGTCAATGATTGTTTGAAGCATGCCAAATATAAGCAGGAATGAGTATTATTTGATAACTCTGCAATGAAATTGTTATCTTTCCCCTGAGTGACTTAAGACCAACTTTTCTTTAAGGTAAAATATATTTTTTCCTATTAAATCTGCTCTTCAAAAAGGAACAAAAAGTAAGATTTAGAAAATCTCAATTGACACATTAATTTCTACCATGGACCCCATTTTAATTTCAGGGAAAAGCAAAACACGTGCGAGAGGGCTGGTGAGAAAAGCAACCATGAAAGACCTCTTTGAAGAAGGAATCCTGAAGTAGTTCAGAAAATACTGCTTACATCAGGAAAACAGTGTTTTTCTCAAAATGTTCAAGGAGGCTTTTTAAATTGTGGGGTTGACTTTGCTTTCCAGTTTGTAAAAGTATGTTTTTCCTAGGTGTTGGTTCTCTGGCCATCTCCCCAAGCACCAGAAAGCATGTAAAGTAAGTTCTTAAATGTGATCTTGCTGGATTAGCAGGCACATTCTCGGGTACCGTGATTGGAAGGAATTCTTTCTGAACATCCTAGAAAATAACTACTGCCTCCTCCTCTTTACCTGTTAACTACTAAAAGACAACATTTAACTCTAATTTGTCTCCGGATATAGTTGGTTCTTTTAATTGGTTTAATGATGAGAATATAAGTATAAAATATATACTTTACTAGTTTTGCTACAGCTCAAAATCTCTTTATCTGAACATGGTATTTTCTTGGAAAAAAAACACTGTGCAATTTGTTGGATTTGGAATTTGAGCCTTGCCATCCATCTGGAGTCTATCTGTATTTGTTATAAAGTATTTGTTGTAAAGAATCTTACTTGTCTAATTAAGAAGAAATGCTAATGCATACCTGACTTTTATATCCATAAATTTTAAATGCATAAATCCTTACAATTTTATATCTGCTATATTTTATCTTATTAGTACCTTTACTTTGCACAAGATTAGAAGCTTCTAAGAGTAGGCCCATGTTTGATATTGCTCACCAGTGTATCCTTGACACCTTGTTAAAATAGGTGAAAGGGTTATTACATTTGTCCACAGAAGATCTGAACTCTGCCAAATTTGTAGGTTGTTCCAGTGCTTTAGAGATGATTCTCCATTAGTATGGTTCCATCAGACCAGGAAACAATGCACAGACCTCCCTTAAGGCTTTTGCAAGACCTCAGTTCAGCTAGATATTTAAGCACTTACTGAATACATTATATTTGATTATTTGAGATAAATGTATTTTAAAAGACTGGGGGAAAAAGTTCATAAAGTAAAAATGCTCTCATATTAAACCCCCATAGTTCATGGAACTTCTATCAAACAAGCTGTTTCCTTCTCCATCCCTGCATGTTCAGTCAATAGCTTTAATGGATACTATTACCAGCATTATTTGAGTGCATTATTTTTCCTATTATGGCACTCATGCTGAATCTTTCATAGCATCTTAGTGTTGGGAAGCAACCACAGTGATTACCTATTTTGATCACTTTTGGGGGGGCATGGCTTAAACAATAGAAATTAATTTTCTCACAGTTCTGTTGGCTGGGAGTCTTAAATCAGGGTGCCAACACGGTTGGGTTCTGGTGACAACTCTCCTCTTGGCTTGCAAATGGCTTCCCTCTATTGCTTCACCACTGCTTTTCTTCACTGTGCACATGGAGAGCAAGATAAGGAGATTTCTCTCTTCTTTTTATAAGGCCACCAATTCTATATGATTAGGACTATACCCTCATGATTCCATTTAACCATAATTACCTCCTAAAAAGCCTTATCTCCAAATACAGTCACACGGGGGGTTAAAGATTCAACCCATGAATTTTAGGGGAACACATTTCAGTCCACAGCAATTTGGATTTTTTTTTTTTTAAAGATTTTATTTATTTGACAGAGAGAGAGACAGCGAAAGAGGGAACACAAGCAGGGGGAGTGGGAGAGGGAGAAGCAGGGTATCTGCTGAGCAGGGAGCCTGATGCGGGGCTCGACCCCAGGATCCTGGGATCATGACCTGAGCCAAAGGCAGACGCCCAACGACTGAGCCACCCAGCCGCCCCAACAATTTGGATTTTTTTCTGCACATTTTGTTTTAGCTTTATTAAGGTATAATTGGCAAGTAAAGTTGTAGGATATTTGAAGTGTACATTATGAGATACCACCTCATACCAGTCAGAATGGCTAAAATTAACAAGTCAGGACACGACAGATGTTGACGAGGATGTGGAGAAAGGGGAACCCTCCTACACTGTTGGTGGGAATGTAAGCTGGTGCAGCCACTCTGGAGAACAGTATGGAGGTTCCTCAAAAAGTTGAAAGTAGAGCTACCTTATGACCCAGCCATTGCACTAATGGGTATTTACCCCAAAGATAAAAATGTAGTGATCTGAAGGGGCACATGCACCCCCGTGTTTATAGCAGCAATGTCCACAATAGCCAAACTATGGAAAAAGCCTAGATATCCATCAACAGATGAATGGATAAAGAATATATGATATATATATACAATGGAATATTATGCAGCCACCAAAAGGAATGAAATCTTGCCATTTGCAATGACGTGGATGGAACTAGAGGGTATTATGCTGAGCAAAATAAGTCAATCAGAGAAAGACAATTATCATATGATCTCACTGATATGAGGAATTTGAGAAATAAGACAGAGGATCATAGGGGAAGGGAGGGAAAAATGAAACAAGATGAAAAGAGAGGGAGACAAACCATAAGAGACTCTTAATCTCAGGAAACAAACTGAGGGTTGCTGGAGTGTGGGGGGTGGGAGGTATGGGGTGGCTGGGTGATGGACACTGGGGAGGGTATGTGCTATGGTGAGTGCTGTGAATTGTGTAAGACTGTTGAATCACAGACCTGTACCCCTGAAACAAATAATGCATTATATGTTAATAAGAAAATGAAAATTAAAAAAAGTATATTATGGTGATTTGATACATGTATACATTGTGAAAGGTTAATCACTTCTTTTATTAGAAAAACTCTTCCCTTGAAATATTCAAGTTGTTAAAATGTTAAGAGGCACCAGTTTGATCAGATCAGGAATTAATACATAATATAATAAAGTAGGAATTATCCCCCTGAAGACACATTTTATGATATGACTGTTGCTCAGGTTGACTTAACTAGTCAACATGAAGTATTCCCATAGCTTGCAATTTGACTTACTTTTTTTTTTTTTTTTAAAGATTTTATTTATTCATTTGACAGAGAGAGACACAGCGAGAGAGAGAACACAAGTAGGGGGAGCGGGAGAGGGAGAAGCAGGCTTCCCGTGGAGCAGGGAGCCCGATGCTGGGCTCGATCCCAGGACCCTGGGATCATGACCTGAGCTGAAGGCAGACACTTAATGACTAAGCCACCCAAGCACCCCAAGGATATGGTATTTTTTTTTTTTTTATGATTTATTTATTTGACAGAAAGAGAGACAGTGAGAGAGGGAACACAAGCAGGGGGAGTGGGAGAGGGAGAAGCAGGCTTCCCACTGAGGAGGAAGCCCGATGTTGGACTCGATCCCAGGACCCTGGAATCGTGATCTGAGCCGAAGGCAGACACTTAACGACTGAGCCGCCCAGGTGCCCCTTGACTTACTTTTTTAAGGAGGTGCTCCCAGTCTGCTGGATTATTAGGTTTAAGTGATTTGCACAGGTTTCCTGCAGCAGTCACACGTTCAATCAAATGCAGCTCATAAATCACATTTACAACCTTCAGACTTCAATCAATAGGGTGTTTTATAGTCTGTAGAAAAATTATCTACAGAGAAGTAGGAGAAGTACAAGAAGGATGTAGCTGAGGCCTGCCCAGGTCTACATTCTGCACTCTGTCATCCTGAAGAGATTAACTTGCTGATTTTAACAAAGAGGGATATCTCCCAAGCAGCTGTATGCAACGCCAGGGCAGAGTTGGTATTAATGAAGCATTCTTGGAAGACATGATCAATAGCACCAAAGCAAAGAAAATGTTTCTGCCCTTTCATCCAAGTTTGGGTTGAATTACAAAAATTAACAGGGAAACAGAGCATAGTGCTTACAGTAACTGATTCTAATTTACCTGTTTCTCTAAAAAGGTAGCGTGTTAATAATAATGTATTTAAAATCTCATAGTAGCACAATGTTCTACTTTAATTTAGTGACACACTTCCTGGATACAATAATGTGTTATTTCTTTTTAATTCAAAATGTCGTAAAATTTTTTGCTAAAGTTGTAAAGTCACAGGGGCGCCTGGGTGGCTCAGTCGTTAAGTGTCTGCCTTCGGCTCAGGTCATGATCCCAGGGTCCTGGGATCGAGCCCCGCATCGGGCTCCCTGCTCCGCAGGAAGCCTGCTTCTCCCTCCCCCTCCCCCCCTGCTTGTGTTCCCTCTCTCACTGTGTCTCTCTCTGTCAAATAAATAAATAAAATCTTTAAAAAAAAAAAAGTTGTAAAGTCACAGTTTATAAAATAACACAGAGCTTCATTTAGATTTCCTACCATGTGCACACAAATAGGTTATTTCATAATTTCCTAAAATTATATGAGCAGTAGAAGATGTCCTGCTGGCTGATCCAAAATACTTTGATAGGAGAAGTGAGAAAGATTTCATTTAGATAGTCTAAATCTTCCTGTACTTTCAGTTAATGGTTATGTAAATTTTGTAGCAAGTGATGATTCTAAATAAGAAAATCATAGCGTAAGGAATGATTACCATATATTTATTTAGTTGCTTCTGGCATGTAAAATGGTGCTTATGATATAAAATTAAATTATACAGTGATGTGGAGAATGATGGACTCTTTGTATCTTGAGCAGTCTAAATGTCAGACAATAAGGATTGTGATGGTGATGATGAATTATTGATATTTAAGTTCATGACAGTTAAGTAATATGAAGAGCTTTTCACAACACAAATATGACAATGCCAATATTTAGAATAGGCATTGTCTATTTAGATTGTCTATTTAGATTCTAAATATTCCTATTATAATAGGAAACCTGTGCAAATCACTTAAACCTAATAATCCAGTGTATATTATGGATAATAATCCAGTGACTTCATTTGGCTTATTTCTTTTAGATTTAGTACATGGCTAATTTATGAGAAACAGGTATACATTCTGAGCCTCTTGAAGTCCCAAAGGTCCAAAATTAGGCACCGCAGTCTCAAGGAAATTCAGGGCAGCTTAGATGAAAAGATGCAGAATCTGGCTTGAATCTAACTGAAGGATAGACAGGTTATACATAAAGTCCAAAGAGTATTACTCACATACACATACACACACGTGCATAGATATATGTGTATACACATACATACAACTACACACATATATGGTATAAAGGAAAATTATATAAAAAATGAAATGACAAGTGACAGCTTGGGAGAAAATATTTAAAATCTTATATCTGATAAAGAATTTGTATCCAGAAACTATTAAAAAAATGACACAATAATAAGATAGATAATCCAAATACAAAATGAAGACAAGATTTGAATAAACATCACAACAAAGAAGGTAGAGGTATATGAGTGGTCATTAAGTACATGAAAAGATGCTCAATATCATCTGTCATTAGAAACATGCAAATTAAAACTGTAATAAAGTATCACCTTATACTCATTACAGTAGCTATAATTTATTTATTTTTTAAAAGATTTTATTTATTTATTTGACAGAGAGAGAGAGCAAGAGAGGGAACACAAGCAGGGGAGTGGGAGAGGGAGAAGCAGGCTCCCCGATGAGCCGGGAGCACAATGCAGGACTCGATCCCAGGACCCTGGGATCACGACCTGAGCCAAAGGCAGATGCTTAACAACTGAGCCACCCAGGCGCCCCCAGTAGCTATAATTTAAAAGGCAGATAATAACAAGTGTGGGTGAGAATGTGGGGAAATAGGACACTCATATATTGCCTGCAGGAATGTAAAATGGTGCAGCCACTTTGGAAAATAGTTCATCAGATCCTTAAATAGTTAAATATAAATTTACCACCCTCTAAGGTATATACTATACCTAAGTGAAATGAAAACATGTCCACCTAAAGATCTGCATGCAAATATTCATAGCAGCATTGTTCATAATAGCTAAAACCTGGAAACAGCTAAAACCTGTCCACTAATTGGTAAATGGATGAAAGTGTCATAGCCATATAAAAGAATATTACTCAGTAATAAAAATGGAATAGAGTATGGAAACTAGGTGCTAAAAAGTATTATGCCATGTAAAAAAAGGAAGATGCAAAATACCACATACTGTATAATTAAATTTTATGAAATGTCCAGGAAATGAAAGTTTATAGACAAAGAAGTAGATTAGTGGTTATTTGGGACCAGGGGGTGAGAATGGGGAATGAATGCAAATGGGCACAGAGGAGCTTTCTGGGGTAAGGGAAGTGTTCTAAAATTAGATTGTGGTGATGGTTGCACATGTCTGTAAACTTATTTAAAATGGGTGAAATTTATGCTATGTCAGTTAAACCAAAATAATGTTCTTAAAAGTAACTTATACTTTCAGATACTAATTAGCACTAGTTTCAAAGCAGAATGCGTAAGATAGAATATAATTCAGAGAATATGAGAAATTTCAACACTTATAGAATTCCTGAAAGGAACTTTACAAGATTTTTGAATCCTCAAATTGTGTCTAAAATGTTTGCGTAGTTTCAGTTATTACACTCTTTCCATTGCTAGCTCCAAGAGAATAGAAATATTAACCTTCTTGTTCATTAGTTTATTCCTGGTACTTAGAACAGTTCCTGGCTCTGTAATAAATATTCAATATTCATACTGAATAAATATTCAATAAATGAATGGATGACATGGTTCTCATCTAGATGGTCAACCTCTAAAGGAGAAATTTTCCATCTACTCAGCCGGGGTTTACAATCAAGCATGTGGACACCGGTAAGAATAAAACTGGAGATTGCAGAGGACTTCTTCCATAAACAGTGACACATGAGGGCAGGGAAAGCTGAGCCTGGAAAGAGGGTTATCAATCAATTCGAAGGAGAAACAGACAACATATTCAAATTGCACAATTTGAGGAGGATTTTTTACAAAAGGATTATTGGAAACTCATGCTCAGATTGCAAGGGGATCATAGGTTTGGAACAGCAACTTGAGGCTAGAAAACGGGAGGAGCTTCAGGAGAAGGGCCTACAGTATGAGAGAAGAGAAAGGTTCCTGGAACCCAGATGAAGAGAGTTGTATAGAGGAGGCCACCTCGGGAGGAGCAGTGACCTTTGTTCAAGGTCTTAGCCAGCAATGATCTGTTATGGAAAAAGCCAAGAAAACAAATACATTGATCTCATTCTCTTCCCTCCTGATGTCCTAGTGGGGTTTTTCACTGTCCAACCCAAAGTCTGGAGTGATGGGAGCCTGCTGAAGTATCCATATAGCTCAGCCTTCTTCTACAGAAATACAGTGAGGAAAGGTGGAAGGTGGATGGTGGAGTGCAAATGGAAGATTTCCAGCACAGGAGTGAGCCTTGGGCCACTGGAATCTGGGTCTGACTGTATGGAAAAGGGAACTGAAGTACAATGCAGAAGTCTAGGATTAACACTGGCTATCTGGAAATTCCTAGTTTGATTAAATAAGCAGTGGTACCAAGGCAGACTAATGAGGTTTTAATATTATCTGCCTTATATCTGGTGTCCTTCAGGTATGGCATGGCTGAGACTTCAGAGGGGTGATTAGTGGGCCACACTGAAGATGGTGGGAGGTGAAATGAAGCAGGTGTTGATCTTGTCTGCACTGAACCTCACTAGGTTTGCATCTCTAAATTGTGCCACTCTCAAAAAAGCAAAACCATTTACTGCTTTTTCCTGCAGTTAGAATAAATAGCACCGAGAGAAAATAGCAGATCTTAGAGGCTTAGGGTACTAAGGAAGTAGGGGCTCAAACATAATGTGCCTCCTGAACCATTTGCTTCTCTTTAGATTAATGTATTTGTTTCTTAGGGCTTCTGTTACAAATTATCACAAATGGTAGTGGCATAAAACAACAAATTTATTCTCTCACAGTTCCAGAGGCTAGAAGTCTGAAATCAAGGCATCAGCAAGGCCATGCTCCCTCCGAAGATTCTAGGGAAGAATCCTTCCTTGCTTCCTCCCAGCTTCTGGTGATTGCCTGTAACTCTTGGTGTTCACTGGATTTCAGCTGTATCACTACAATTTCTGCCACATCTTCACATGGTTGTCTTTCCTCTGTAAGTATCAGTCTGAATCCAAATCTCTCTTTCCTTTTAAGGGTACCAGTAATTGGATTCAGGACCCACCCTAATCCAGTATGGCTCCATATTTGTTTGGTTACATCTGCAAAAACCCTATTTCTAAATAAGGTCACATTCACCAGGGATTAGGACTTCAACACATTTTTGAGGGGTATATTATTCAACCCACCACAATTAATAACAATCTAAAATAATAAAGATGAACTCATTCTTAGGAAGCATTTCATATACTACTTTCATACTCATTATGCTCCCTTTATCTCGACTTTGTCCCTCTTTCTCTCTTTTTTTTCCCCTTCATATCTCTATACTGAGAGGCAGGACAGGCATGACATACTGAAACATGGGTGAGCACAAAGGCATTGTTCTTACTTCCTGTAGCTCTAGTTGTCAACTGACTCTCTCATACCATGGCCCTGAACCTACCACTTCTGTTTAACATGTAGCTTATGACTAAATGTATTCCTTTACAGATTTAAAATGGCAAGATAACCTACTAGCTACTGTATGATACAAAGGAAATGCCTTTTTTAATTGTAGATTTAAAATTAAACATTTTTTGATGATATTATTAGTTTAGTTATTGAATTGTTAAAATCATCCAGTAATATTTTCAATAATACCAATTTATACCTTGACCACTCCTCTGAATCTATGTATCTATATATAGTAAGTAAATAAATCAAATACAAAGACAGTAAATATCTTAAACATTATAAGGATCTGTGGCCTCCTAAAACTTTTTGGTTTAGAACAGTGCCTGGGTAGTCAATACATAATGCTATATCTAATAATGTCATCTATGGCCTAGGTTCTTTACGCTACCAGTTACACTCTCAAAATAGTTCTTGAATGAGTATGTAGACACATTTCAATTTATAGTTATATCTGTGCCTTATTGCTAAATAATCAAACCTTTTACTGATTAAAAGCTAGAACGTGCTTACTTTTAACATACCATTGAGAAATAGCTAGGCATAGCAAGGATTTGGAATGGAAAGAAATCCTTTGAAAATATAATTTTGGTTAATGATCACTGGTAAATCAGTCAGGGTTCTTCACTGCCAATAACAATTCCCAACTGAAACTGACCTAAGTGATAACAGGAATTTATTGTCTCAGGGAACTAAAAATCTCCATAGATGGATAAAGATTTAGATGGATTTCATCAGGGTCTTGGATTTTTTTTTCAACTATTTTTCAGCACTTTCCTTCTCTGTGAGTTGGCTTTTCACTAGGGCTGACTTCCCTATTTCAAACAAAAGGTACTGACCACTTCTAGACTATGCAATTCTCTTCCAGGTCCAGAAAGCCAGCATCTTTCCTCTGCTCCCATCAAGGGGTCTGAGGCTGACATTGATTGGGTGGGGGTAGTCACATGGTTGCCATGAGCCATTCCTTCTGACAGGGGGAATAAAATGTGCTGATTGCTTTAGGTGACTCAAGACCTACCCTTGAGTCATTAATGAGGAGGGGGATATCTGAACGAAAATTAAAATAAGTCTTAAGGAGAAAGGCAGACAAATAACAGATGTCCATAACAAATGCCCATTACCCTTTTCAATAGTGTCTCTTGACCTCTTTTTGGTGTGAATATCTCTCCCCAAAATGCATATAACCAAACTTCCATACCATGTTTTTTCTTCTCCATCTATTTTTTGCTTTTTTATTATTGTGAAAAGAACACTTAGCTTTAGATTTACCCTCTTAAAATTTTGAGTGCACAATATAGTATTTTTAAGTATAGGTACAATGTCATACAGCAGACTTCTAGAACTTACTCAATCTTACATAACTGAAACTTTATATCCATTGACCAGTAACTCATTTCCCCCTCTGCTTCCAGCCCCTGGCAACTACCATTCAACTCTTTGTTTTTATGATTTTGACTATTTTAAACACCTTATATAAGTAGAGAATCAATACCGTTGGTGGGAATGTAGATTGGCGCAGCAGCTATGGAAAACAGTTTGGAACCTCCTCAAAAAATTAAAAATAGAACTACCATCTGATTCAGCAATCCCACTTTTGGGTACATATCCAAAAAATTAAAATCAGGATCTCAAAGAGATATCTGCACTTCCATATTCATTTTAGTATTATTCACAATAGCCAAGATATGGAGATAACCTAAAGGTTCATCAATGGACAGATGAATTAAGGAAATGTGATATATACACGGAGTGGAATATTATTCAGCCTTAAAAAAAAGAAAATTCTACCATATTCAACAGCATGGATGAACCTGGAGGATATTATAAGTGAGAAATCCAATCACAGAAGGACAAATATTGTATGATTCTACCCATATGAGCTATCAACAATAGTCAAAACCTATTTATTTTTATTTACACTTTCAAGTAAGTTTGTATGTATTTAGATAAAATCCATGGCCAATAAAGACAAGAGTGTCTCACTTCTCCAACCGCAATTTAAAAAGTTCTCTCTCTCATGATAATGTTTAATTTCTTAATGATGCAGATGCATTTCTTCTTTCCATTTTTGCTAAATTCCTGAGCTTATGCTAGAAGTAAAGTGTAATTTAGAGGAATATATTTATTCCCAATTATGCATTTGCTTGTGGAATAAATATTTTTCTTAAATATCAAAGTTGCATTACTTGAGGAATCTTACAGTCATTCTAAATTTGCAAAATATACTAATATTATAATCTTATTTTTACTAAAGATCTTTATTAAGCATTTTTCTTCCAAAGCTCTAAAATTAAAATTTTTAAATTACATTGGTAGGAAAATCATCTTATTCATATATAAAGGGTAACCCTAGACATTTTTTTAAAAAGATTTTATTTATTTATTTTGAGAGGGGGAGAGAGAGCAGAAACAGAGGGGAGGGGCAAGAGAGGGAGAAGCAGATTCCCCGCTAAGCAGGAACCTGATGTGGGGCTCAATCTCAGGGTCCTGGGATCATGACCTGAGCTGAAGGCAGACACTTAACCAACTGAGCCACCCAGGTGCCCCAAGGCTCACCCTAGACTTAAGTACTACAACCATCTTCATGATGAGGGCATTCATTCTGTGCAATAATTCAGGTTGGTGGGGAGAATACCAAATATTGAAGACAATGAGGTTTATATGTCTGACAGGACATATATTTAACAAATCTCAATCATTTATTTAGTATGAAAGATGCCAGTCTTAAATTAATATAAATATAATATCTCATTAGAATGCAAGCAATAATTTATCTAATATCTGAAGGCCTGCTTTGACTATATTTAGTTTTTTGAGGACAATAAAACCACTTAAGAAAAAAGTAAAACATATAGTAAATAGGTCAATCATATAATCATGAGTCAATAAGAACTCATGTTGAGTTTCAAGAGTTTTTTTTCCCCTGAAACTTATGGACTACAGATGGTTGCCTATGCAAGGTTTCAAGGAGCTCAAAATAACAATATCGCTTATAAGGTACTGAGGGTGGTTTACAGATATCTTACACTGAATATTAAGGTTTCTTGTTTTGCTTTTATGTCTAAGAAACAAATTGAGAAAATAGAGCACATTTACATCTTCATTTATCTTATTATAAGCTGACTCATTAATAAGTATTTTCTCATTCTTTAGGCTTGACATATCTGATTCCTTGGATATGCTAGCATAAATGTAACTCACTCAATATTTCTATGCCTCTATTTGGTATTATAAATTTACATTAATTTATTTAGTAACTACTGTCCTAACCTAGGTTCTTTAGGAAGCAGAGCCTGAGACAAAAGCAAGTGTGCTGCTATTTTTTCAGGAAGTGCAATCCTAGGGTGCAATCCCTAGGAGTGAGTGAGGCAGAAAAGAAGAGAAAACCAATGCAGAGGTGCATAACTAATCCAGTCACCACTCAGTGTCAAAGACAAATTACTGCTCAACTTCATATAACTCCCTCTGGGAGGTTATATCAATGATTACTTCTTCAGACAATCTAAATAAGGGAAAATTTATTCTGGCTTCCATCTCTTCATTATGAGGTGGTTAATACTCCCACAATTCTGGGTTGTGCCTGCATGGGTGTGAAGGGTGCTGAGGCAGATACGAGTTCAGTTCCAGGGCGCCTGGGTGGCTCAGTTGGTTAAGCGACTGCCTTCAGCTCAGGTCATGATCCCAGGGTCCCGGGATCGAGTCCCGCATCGGGCTCCCTGCTCTGCGGGGAGCCTGCTTCTCCCTCTCCCATTCCCCCTGCTTGTGTTCCCTCTCTCGCTGTGTCTCTCTCTGTCAAATAAATAAATAAAATCTTAAAAAAAAAAAAAGAGTTCAGTTCCAACAGTGAGGCTCTGGAACAGTAAGTGAGGGGTACAGGATGGGCATGAAGTGAGGTGTCAGATTACACCCTGTGAAGTCTGCCATGCAAATCTGGACACCTTAGTGGTAACTGTGGATAGAACAAAAACCAAACCCCAGGGACTAGATCCCCAGAGGATCTACAACTAAGAGGACTTACTATGGTATGTAAGAGTTGTCTGATATACATACTACATGTTCCAGATACTGTGAATATATCAGGGAATAAAACAGACAGAAAATTGTGGTTTCCTGGAGTTTATATTCTGGCATGGGGAGATAGACAATAAAGAAAAACAGAAGAGATAACATACTATATATTAGAAGATAAGTATCATGGAAAATTTGAGCAGGTAAGGGGTAGTAAGGAATTTTATGCTGGTTAGATTCAATTTTAAGTTTGATGGTAAAGACTGGCCTCACAGGGAAGGTGACATTAGAGTGAAGGCAGCCAGCATTCAGTCCCAGGATGTTTGAGGAGGAGCAGTAAGGAAGCTGGTGTGGTAGGAGTGGTATGATACAGGGGGACAGGTGGAGGGGGGGTGCAGGATGGAGTCAAACAGATAAAGCCAGTTCAGGCACGATCTTAAGGGACACTTACTCTGTGAAAAAAGGAGAACCCTAGCAGGGCTTTGAGCCAAAAAGCATTATATGCATTGTGCATATTAAGTTTTGGTTTTGGCTTCCGTGTTGAGAATAGACAATAAGAAGTAAAAGGTGGAGGGGGAGGAGCAAGACGGTGGAGGAGTAGGAGACCTAAATTTCGTCTGGTCCCAGGAATTCAGCTAGATAGGTATCAAACCATTCTGAACACCTACAAACTCAACAGGAGAGCGAAGAAAAGAATAGTGGCAACTCTTTGAACAGAAAAGCGACCACTTTCTGGAAGGTCTCTTCTGATTTGTTTAGTGTATATTTTTCTGGGGTCGTTGTTACCCTGTTAACATTTTGTTCTTTAATTCATCTATTCTCCTCTGGAAAAAATGGAAAAACTCACCTCAAAAAAAAGAATGAGAGGCAGTACCGACTGCCAGGGAACTAATCAATACGGACATTAGTAAGATGTCGGAACTAGACTTCAGAATGATGATTATAAAGATACTAGCTGGGCTTGAAAAAAGCATGGAAGATACTAGAGAATCCCTTTCTGGAGAAATAAAAGAACTAAAATCTAACCAAGTTGAAATCAAAAAGGGGAAATTGGAGGAGAGGAACCATGAGAGACTATGGACTCTGAGAAACAAACTGAGGGTTCTAGAGGGGAGGGAGTGGGGGGATGGGTTAGCCTGGTGATGGGTATTAAAGAGGGCACGTACTGCATGGAGCACTGGGTGTTATACGCAAACAATGAATCATGGAACACTACATCAAAAACTAATGATGTAATGCATGGTGACTAACATAATAAGATAAAATTAAAAAAACAAAAAGAAGTAAAAGGTGGAAGCAGGAGGACCAGACAGAAGGCTATTGGAGTATTCCAATTACTTTCAGAGTTTCATGGTTCCTTACAATGAAAAATTTTGATGATATACTCTGATATTTAAACACTATATAACAGAAGAATAAATTTTTAACATATGACATTCTCATAAATGTATGTAAATATGTGAGAATTTTTATTTTGTTTTGAAATTTGGAATCTGATTTATTTAATTTTGGATAAATATGAAAAATATTTCTCTAATCAAAATTTTCAAATACGGATTGTACCCTTGAAAATAAACTCTGAGGATGTGGGTGCTTTAAATATGATGCTAATTTTTCTTTAAAAAAATCTCTCAATTAAAGACAATTTGTTTCTGATAACTAATTTGTTGTTCAATTTTGAAGTGCTTTCAAATTGTGAGTCTTATGTTGTGGGTTTACATAGAAAGAAATTTTAGGGTTAAGGACCATTATTGGAAGAGATTCAAGAAGTGGACTTAGGTTTTCAGTTAGTATTTTTCCCATTTAGTTTGAAGACAGAAGTGAATTAAAAATGTAAATTCCACGGTGCCTGAGTGGCTCAGTCAGTTAAGCATCTGCCTTTGGCTCAGGTCATAATCCCAAGGTCCTGGGATCAAGCCCCATGTTGGGAGCCTGAGGGGGAGCCTGCTTCTCCCTCTCCCTCTGCCGCAACCCCTGCTTGTGCTCTCCCTCTTCTCCCTCTGTCAAACAAATAAAATAAAATCTTAAAAAAAATGCTAATTCCTCATAATCTGATAAAGATGTAATATAGATTTTGAAAATTCTCCTTTATTGTTTTTTGTTTTTTTTTTAAAGATTTTATTTATTTATTTGACAGGGAGAGACGCAGCGAGAGAGGGAGCACAAGCAGGGGGAGTGGGAAAGAGAGAAACAGGCTTCCCGAGGAGCAGGGAGCCCGATGCGGGGCTCGATCCCAGGACCCTGGGACCATGACCTGAGTCGAAGGCAGACGCTTAACGACTGAGCAACCCAGGTGCCACTCTCCTTTATTGTTTATTGTTGTTGTTGCACCAGTAATTTAATGGTATCTTACTGAAAACATATGGTTACAAAAGATGGATATTACTAATAATTTATATTATAAATAATTTGCATCATTATGGTCATTTCACCTCTTTGAAAGGAAAGCAAAAATCTATACTTTGTCAATAATAATTGAGGTTAGTATTTAATAACTGAATAGAAATTACTGACATCCTTGAAACACCAAATTTTTACACTTCTTTTTCTGTGTTTTGTACTTTTCTGTTTAGTTGCAGAAAAAAGAACTGATAATTTCTTTGAAATGAGACAATTTCATAGATCATATTTTTATTTTGTTAGCTGAATTTCCTTTATTATTTCTCATTTCCTTTTTCTAGTCTTGTTCTTTAAACTATTGTAAAACCAATCAACATTAATGAGATTATATTTTAAATAATTTTTCTTATTAGTTCTCCCTTTCTGAAATGTCATTAATCCCTTGAATTAATTATTTTCATATGAATATGCATGATGTCTTTTTTCTAGGAAGTCCATCTAATTTAGTTTGCTGATTGCACTGTTAATCACCTAGATAATTTTTGGTTATCCTCATCAAATAATGTTTATTGAGGCTTATGTTTATGAAATACAACTATGACAGGTGCTGTAAGAGCTTTCTATGGCTTCATCTACATTGATTCACACTTTCTAAGTCCATTTAATTTTCTACACTTCATTCTCTCTCATCCATAACTTGATTACTCTGATACGTTAGATGCAGTAAAAGGACCTTTACCGGTCAGAAGTTTCATTTTATAATTTGAGTGGTCATCTTTGTTTTCTCTCTCCAGAAATACCTCTTCTTTTGGGATATGAACTCCCTAACTTTAGGGGACTTCTGGATCCCCCTTCTACCATATTTCCTCCACTACAACTCTCAGAGCCACTTTGCTGTTTTCAGCCTGTTAACTTTAGCAGCAGATTCACTGGCCAGTGGGGTGAGCATGTGACCCAAACCTGACTAATCGCCATTCTTCTCTAAGTTTGTTTTTCTTTTCTTGGAATAAAAAGTAACGTGAGAGAAGAGCTACAAGTTACTAGTTTTCCAGCTGAACTGGTTATTTCTGAATTAGTTATTTTGATATTGTGAATGTAGATACCATATATTTTATTAGAAAGACCATCTAATTAATGTACTGGGGGCACTGCTATAGATCCAGATGAAGGAAGTGGACTAGAAGATACAAATAAAATTAGAAATGTTCAATAAAAAGGTATTTTTATGGTGTTTCCAGTTCTGGTTCTAGTTATCTTTGAGTCCAAATGAACTAGGCTCTTTCCTTGGTTTAGTTACGTATGACAATAAATTGTTAATCTAAATTACTCCAGACTCTGTCATTATCTACATAACTGGAATTAGTTTAGGGTCCTTAACTACATGAGATCCTTCATGATATAGTAAATCACATTACTGGACTTACAAATATCATGGCAAGAGTTCATGGGTTAACTCTGTAGATGAAAATGAGGTGGGATGATATATTGCTGTATTTTGCCTCAGCACCATCCCCTTATACTTTTTAGGAATAGGAGAAATGTGACCTTTGGCAAATGATACACTATTAATTCACTTTCCCCATTTGAAGGAAGGAACTGACATAACAAACAAAGGAATTTTCAGCATTGCCAGAAGGATATTTAAAAAGCACTTACATGCCATGGAAGAAAAGCACAAATAATAAAAAAGTCATATAAATAATATATAATCCCTTATTCCTGACACGAGGAGTTCTTTGCTCATGCTCCTACAATAATATTAAATCATTATTACCAAGAGACCTAAATTTATAAACCAAGTGTGGCCTCCAGGCAAGTTCACAATTGCCTTCCTAGGCAAGAATGCTGGCTTTTTTTCTTACTTTTCTGCTTGCCTTGTAATTTGAAATTATACTTCTGGTGTGGCAGTAAGCTTGTGATAGTCAGCTTTTAAAATTACTAGACATCTCCTTGGCATTAAAAAGCAATTCAAAGCCTCAGGTACATATTGATTCATTTTAAAACCAACCCAATAATTTCTCTAGTGAGAGAATGGAATGAGTATTATTTTACTTAAAAACTAAAGACTGTATGTCCCAATAGTTTGAGATCATACCTAAGAGTGAGTTCCCTTGGGTACAGTTTCTAGTTTTTCAGTTGTTTTGGAGTTGAAAATAGAAGAATAAAAAGTAAAGTACTAGCAGGCTTGTTCAATAAGACATCCCTTACTGCTATAAAACTGCCTTGGGCTAATTTCACTCTAAAACTGCCAGAGCATAAAACTCAAGAAATTACATTTTTAAAAAGATCTAAAATGCCGTTTTTTTTTTTTAAGGATTTTATTTATTTATTTGAGAGAGAGAGAATGAGAGAGAGCACATGAGAGGGGTTAGGGTCAGAGGGAGAAGCAGACTCCCTGCCGAGCAGGGAGCCCGATGCAGGACTCGATCCTGGGACTCGAGGATCATGACCTGAGCCGAAGGCAGTCGCTTAACCAACTGAGCCACCCAGGCGCCCCTAAAATGCCGTTCTAAGTCACAGTATAAACTGGCAAACTAACTTCTAAAGTTTTAGAAATACCCAAAATATCAACTGTGTGATGAAACTTAAGTATAAAAATATGAATTTGTTATTTCCCATGAAATCTTACATTGACATTCATACAACTCCCATATGTTATGTATGTTAAGCAATAATAAAAGGTCTGGCACTTAGTAGGTATTCTAAAAATGTTTTGCTAATGATTAAATGAATAAAAGGAAAGGCTTTTTTTTTTGAAGTTCATAAAATCTTCTTGGTGCCAAATGTTAATTATCATACAATTTCAAATCATATGCTTCAAGGACACTAATCCTTACTAAGTGAAGTGTCCTCATTCACATTTTCGCCTGTGTTTTAGGCAAAAATTAGTATAGGATACTGTGATGGCACTGGGGACAGATTAGGAGAATATAAAGTTTTTATAGGGGCAGGAAGTTTTGTTTACTTAGCCCATTTCTGACAGTGAACTGGCATGTATGGAGAGGGAGCTCAACAGACGGCTGATAAACATATGAATCAAATGGGAAGTGGGCAGAAGGAAATAATTTTCAAGTTGTGTATAGGTGAATTAATGCATTAGGGGGACATTATAAAATCTGGGGTTTGAGATAAAACAAAACGAATAAGGCAAAATCTTGGATCTATAGAAGCAATAAAGTACTGGAGAGAAATTACATGGTCTTGCATAAATCTAAGCCAGTTCAAGGCTTTGTTATTATAACACTCTTGCCCTATTAAAATAGTCAGCATACTATCAGCTTGAAAAATAACTGGATAAGTATTTTTTTTTTCTTTTCAAAAATTTCAAATGGGTGCATTAAAGGATTCCCTGCTGCCCCTCTCTCCACCAAGTTATGCCAATACACCTCACATTCTAGACATTGCAGGCAACTTGTCAAGAATGATGGAGTGGTGGTGGGTGGGAGGGATGGGGTGGCTGGGTGATAGACATTGGGGAGGGTATGCACTATGGTGAGCACTGTGAATTGTGTAAGACTGTTGAATCACAGACCTGTACCTCTGAAACAAATAATACATTATATGTTAAAAAAGAAGAAGAAGATAGTAGGTAGGGAAAAATGAAGGGGGGGAAATCAGAGGGGGAGATGAACCATGAGAGACTATGGACTCTGAGAAACAAACTGAGGGTTCTAGAGGGGAGGGGGGTGGGGGGATGGGTTAGCCTGGTGATGGGTATTAAAGAGGGCACGTGCTGAATGGAGCACTGGGTTTTGTATGCAAACAATGAATCATGGAACACTACATCAAAAACTAATGATGTAATGTATGGTGATTAACATAACATAATAAAAAAAATTAAAAAAATTAAAAAAAGATAAAAAAAGAATGCTTACATTCCTTATATGTATAATCCTTCTGTATATTGAAATTATTTGAAAATAAAAATTATAATTTTGTCCTCAAATTTCCTAATACCAAGCATTACATTAAAAATAAAAAAATGAGTCAATAAAGATTGACTTAAATCTCATCTTAATAATAACTGAACTCAACAACTATTTACTAAAAGTGTAACACTGAGATGGGTATTGTAGGCATTAGAAAAGACTCCCACATTGATATTTGCCTTAGTGCGCCATGCAGTCTTTTGAGAGAGACAAGGCATAACATATAAAACAAGTAGAGAGGAAATAAGAAAACACTGCCAAAACACAGAGTAATACATTATAAGATGCTAACTTGACTATAATCAAAGACTATGCTCTATGGTACAGACAACATCCTTCATTGGATATTAAAGATTTTAGATTAAAAGCAATGGTCTGGTTGTGTAAATTTTATTATTAAATCATTAGATTGCAATAAAGAATCCTTTTAGGTAAAAATTTTCTCAATGTATTATTTAATAAATAATAAAAGCAGATGATATACTATGCAATGATTCAGTTTTAAAAACGTTTTATCTTGGATATATTCACTAATGTCAATAACAATTTCCTATAAGAGGATAAAGGCCAAACTTTATTTTTATTTTTATTTTCTGAAACTACAGCAACCTCAGTTATTATGTATAACCACAGAATGAATTTTATTAACTTTGCTGATTTTATTATAATAATTTCTGGTGGAGTAATACAAATCAATCACTTTTGAAAACAAGATCCACACTGCATTTCCACAGAGCCCAAGGAGACATATAACATTTCCCTAGATTACTTAATTATCAAAAAATTACCACCAACAGAATAAATGGCAGCATTCAGTCCTACTAAAAAAGATGTCTTTTTAATCACTGAAATGCCACAGATGGGGTAAAGAAAGCAATTACTTGTCACTTCTACTGCAAAGGTTATAATATTCAACTTACTTTAAGTGACAGATTTTTCTAAGGGTTAGAAAATTAGCTGCTAAATAGGTCCCAGCTTTTGCAAGCAATCCATTTTTGTTACCAATATTCTCAATTAGTTAAAAAAGCCAAAGGACTTCTATGACGTTAACTCTGATTTGTTAGAATTTAATTTTTGTCTGCCCATTTTTATTTACGCTTGTACTTACAGGTGCCATTACCTGTTCTTCCTCTAACCTGATTGAGAAAGATTAACATTTCCCTGAGTATTTAATATATTAAATATTCATTCCCACTGATACCTTAATTGAATTCTAATATGGAAAATCATGAAGAAGTATAGTATAAAGTAACAAATCTGATTGTCCTCAAAATGTTTCTAATTCTATCTGTTATGGTTTAGGTATAATACAGTGTTTTTCTGATTTTGTTGAAACCATTTTTTTTCTTTTATTATGTTATGTTAATCACCACACACTACATCATTAGTTTTTGATGTAGTGTTCCATGATTCATTATTTGCATATAACACCCGGGGGGTGGGAGGGATGGGGTGTCTGGGTGATAGACACTGGGGAGGGTATGTGCTATGGTGAGCGCTGTGAATTGTGCAAGACTGTTGAATCACAGATCTGTACCTCTGAAACAAATAATACATTATATGTTAAAAAAAAAGAGAGAGAGAGAGAAGATAGTAGGAAGGGAAAAATGAAGGCGGGTAAATCGGAGAGTGAGACGAACCATGAGGGACTATGGACTCTGAGAAACATACTGAGGGTTCTAGAGGGGGGAGGGGTGGGGGGATGGGTTAGCCTGGTGTTGGGTATTAAGGAGGGCAGAGTTGCTGGAGTGAAACTATTTTTAAAATCTTTACTTCTGGGTGAAATCACTGTATGGGATGAACTCTGTAATCACACTATTTGCCTTGTCCTCTTACTCGTACCACTTTCTCAGAGGACTAGTTTATGCCTCATCTTTCCTCAGGATTACATGACCTCCTCCTTCATTGAGCAAAGCATAGATCTGAAGAGAATTCCCCGCAAGCTACTATGGATGGACAGTCTGTGTCCTTCCCTAAGGCCAACACCCTGAGAGGCCATTAGAGTCCACTGCGCCTCAGTACACACATGGACATGCCGCCTTCATTTTCTGCTCCTTCTTGCACATGAAGTTTTTTTCATTTCTATTGTGCCACTGCCATCAGCATACAAAAATGCTGTTATTTTGTCTTAAAACAAAGAAATAAAAATCTCCACTTTTTCCTCTGCTACCACCACCCATCACCAGTGATCACGTGTGCCTCCCTTAATGCCTCAGAAGCTTCCCCTTATCCTCAGAACAAAGGCCAGACTCCTCAGTGGACTGCTGCTGACCTCCAGCCACAGCTCTTCCACTCCGCGTTCCTGCTATTCTGAATTCACTTCTGTCCATGCTCTCTGCTCCCAAGATTTCACACCAGCTGAGCCACTGACTGTGACATTCTTCCCTGTGCTGCCTTCAACTCTACACATCTCTGTCCTCTTCCTCATTGCCTGGTTGCCTCTCATGTGTCCTTCAGGCTTTGGCTTAAACATCACTTTGACAGGGATCTAATCATTTGACTAGGTTGTGGCCTATTCAGTGTGTGCACATGTCTCCATCACAACTGTCCCAAGTAAATGGAAGGTTCTGTAAGGGCCACAAGTTAATCTGTCTTGGTACCACTATATTCCTGGCATTTAACACAGGGCACAGCACTCAGCAGGCTGTCAGGAAATATTTGCATTAGAATGAATAAATGAAGGAAGGAAGAATCCAGGACACTCAGTACTGCTCAGTAAATATTAGCAGACTATCCACCTGAAGAAACAGAGTTTGCAGTAAAAATACAGCAATTTGATTGTGAAGCATGACTTATAGATTCTTAGATTATACTGGCCAGCATAATTTCTAAAATTCTCTTTATTTAAATGTAAAATTCAACTATGAGAATTCCTTCTTAACCAAATGGAAATACAATGTTCCCTTTCCACCTCATTTTACAAAATTATTCCATAGAATTTGATTGAAATAGTGACAGGTCATCAATATTAATAGCAAAATTTTATAGCTTTCAAAACAAATGTCTGGTTTCCTAAAACTTTCTTTCTTTATGGCAGGTCTACTGAGGATACAATTTTTAATCATAGATTCATCTGTAAGAATTTAACTCTTTACTTTGTAGGGAAATGGCTATTTTCAAATAGAATGAAATATATGAAAAACAAAGTAAGTATGCTTCCCATTGTGGTTGGCAGAAAACTGGCACTTTAGGTTCCTACTTCACTTTGGTAAGACGGAAAAACTCTGAACTCTTCCAGAAAGCCACTTAGCACTCTGGCTTCTTTGAATTCTATTCTAACATAAAGTCACCATTATGCAAAAAGTAATAATAATAACCTTTGTACTACAGCTACTGGCATCTTGTACTTTTTTGGTGGGGTTAGAGGGAGACTGGCATCTGAAACTACTTGAAGAGAAGCAGCCAAATTATCAAAAGACACTGAAAATATTTAGAAAATAGAAAATTTGCCTTTTTGCCCCTTGTTCAGGTTTTTTACAAATCCAAGGATTGAAGAGAATAATTTCATTTAAAAAATCTACAGGATTTATATCCACCCAGCAAGCCTTCATTCATGTTCAGGCTATTTGTAAATGTATGTAGCTACCATATGTTTTGAAATCATTATTCTCACCAACACATTAAGACATAGTTTTAATGCTCTGAAAATAATTTAACATCTAACACACAAAGTCAGCTACATGTTGACTGTCATTATTCTTCAATCAGTAAAAAAGCTCTATCAGAGAGAAAATACCTTATCTACTTATTAAGATTACTTCCCATCTTGTTTTATGTAAACATATAGTTCCCCTCTAAGTCACAAGTCATACTCCTGAAAATTTCAGGAGTGAAAAGCCATCGTCTCCCTATAAACATGCTTTAAAAACAATGCAAAGACTCAGAGGTTCATTTTACAGAAATTTAAAATCAAAAGGAACAGGGTTTAATATCCTATGTTGGAAACATTAAGTGCTAAAGGGCTCTGTTGTGATCAAACACTTTCTTTTTCCATGGAGAAATCTGTGGTGTCCAAGCTTGAACTACTTTATTGTCAATATCACATTGCCATCCTCATGATAATCATTGTTGTCATCTTTGTCTTAACAATTACCTGTCAGAGAGCCACTATATGCCAGATGTGTTATTCACTTAATACACATTTAATCTAATTCTTACTATATCTGGCAAGTCAGACGTTACAGAATCCTCATTTCAGATGACAGAGGTACAAAACTGGTAAAGCTGGCCCCAGACTCATTTATGGTCTTCTCACAACACAGGCTAAAAATAAAAAGCACCATTTTGGTTCCAGGTGGAATCCACAGTGTCTATCAGAGGCAGCAAATTCACGTGATTCCCAGGCCTAGGCTGGTCACTTAAATGAATGAGGAAAGGTAGGGTAGGATTATGATAAAATTTAACATACAAGCCCCTCGTAGAGGGGCAGAGACTATTCAGCTCCCACCAAGGGCTTCCATTTGTCAATATGCATCTAAGAGGACACATTTTCCAACTTTTCAAGAGAGGTTGAAAACCTGGACGTTCGTGTGTGTGTGTGTGTGTGGGTATGCATGTATTGCATGTGTGTGTCTTTCACAAAAAATGTCTTCTCATTTTTGAAGGCAATCAAATACATGTTAGTAAAATCATGTGGGGGCCAAATACAGTATCTGGGAGTACTTGCAACCTTTGTGTTCGTGAGATTTAAAAATTCTGAATAAATCCAACTTTGTTACCAGATCAAATATTTAAAACTTTTGTACCTAAGAGTATAATCCAGCCTCTGTCCCCTTCACATTTTTGGATAAGCATTGCCATGTATCTTCCTTTTTCTTTGTTTTGTACTTTGTGGAACCCTTAAAAGAACATCATCAGAAGAACAAAGAACTGCAGTAGAAAACCACTTAAGGCATTCTGTACACAGGGGCAGATTTGACACCCTTCTCTCCTGGAGTAAAAGCAACCAGAGAGGCAAAACTGACCAGACAGAAGAGCATCCTTCCTTCTCCCTTATCGAGCTTTCTTCGCTCAGAGGGAGAAAACTGAAAGTGGCGAAAAGGACTCTCTTAGCTCAGCTTTGACAATTTTGAAAATATGAGCACCTGGAAAGTAGGATATGTTGTGAAACTTGAATAGTAAAAGTGAGTAAACTCTCATAAAGATGGATTATAAGTGACTGCTTTCCATCCAAAGTGCTGAATCGTGCTGTTATCTCCCTCCCACCTCTCTTAGGTGGCATACACACTTCCTATGAGAACACACAGGAATGAGTTACTAAGTAAGGCTGCAAAATGTACTTTTTTTCTCTCAGAAATCCAGTAACAATCTTTGTGTGATAATTTGAAGAAAATCTGGGCTAGGGATGAACCAACTGACTAAATTCTGTCTAGATAACGGAGATATTTTCCCCCATCCCTTTGGAGCTTCCCCTTCCCCACGTTTTACTTTATTGGATCAAAGTATGCATTTGTACTTAGTGGTATTTTTTTTTTCTCCTTTACCATCTCTACAATTTTTATTCTTACTTTGTGCCTTATTATTGACTCATCTGTTGTACCTAGGAATCCCACAGCGAAGAATCACTTCTCTCCATCTCATCCTTTTTAAATCTTCTAAAGATGTCTCAAGCAATATAAAGAAAATAAAATAACTTAATCCTTAAGCTACTGTGCTAAAATTAAATTGTGTTATAACTATCCTAGGGAAATCTTTGTAGTTACTGGTGAGATTTCATGTCTTTATGTAAAAACCATTTGAAATACAAACTTAAATGGTTTGTATTTAAGCATTTCCTAATGATTCAATGATTAAGAGTCAAAGTATTATATCAGTTATAACAGAGGTTTATATTATTGTCCAGATATATAATTTGGGGTAATGAAGAATCTTTTCTCCCTACACAACAGACTTTGATTAAAGTTAAAAAATAATTACATAATACATATAATCAAAATTCAGATGTAAGCTATAAATACCTTTTTCATCTAAAAAAGAAAAACCAGAAAGCAACAGACATTCTTGTTTTGTTAATAATTGTGTATGTGAACTAATTCTTGGAAAAAATATATGGCTTTCTTCTCTTGATCTATCATGAACTCCTTATAAGACAAGGACAATTTTCTTCTTAAATTTTGCTTGATCTATGTGTTCAATATAGAATTTATTTCTTCACAAATGATATAATAAGATTTGGACACTGATGATGACTGGAATTAGAATATTAATAAATAATCGCCAGAAAATGTGATTACCTGTTGGAAATATTCTTTAACACACAGAATCATGAGTTGAGACGTTAATATTAAGTGCCAAGAGAATCTTGTAAAGGTTACATTATTTTGCAAGGTTGAAATAATTATTTAAATAGCTCAAATTTTTATTTTTTTATATTTATGCATTTATTTTTATTTGTACTTTACTTTTCAAGCTCCACCCAAATATTTGACCATATAAAGTTACACAGAGGGAATTAAATTCACTCTTTATGCCTTCTCAATATGTCCATGGGGTGCATCCATTTCCTTATACCATTTCCATATCTGGTTTTAGCTTGAGGAAAATTTACAGGTATTTCCAGAAATATGAACATTCTGAATAACTAAATCTGAGCATCACTTTACTCTGATATAAACTGAATACAATAATTCCTACATCCCATTGAGCTAGAGGTGCAAGATTTAGCAAATAAAAATAAGATTGTATGAATTTCAGGTATTTTTGTAGCTCAAATTTGTTCCAATCATTTTTCGGGGTAAGTGTGTCCCAAATATTGCATGAGGAATATTATACTACAAAAAGATTTGCTGTTCATGTGAAATCCAAATTAATTGATCCTATCTTTTATTTGGCAGCCTCATATTGAGCTGTTTGAGGGATTAAATCAGATGATTTATCTAAAATGGCTGACAAATGGTAGATACTGAACAATTTTTTCCTGCCTAACCTTGTGAACTATTAAAGGATCATGACTTGAATTAGATCAATTCTTTGTATCTTATATCTGGTGAAAAGCCTGATATATTATAGGTACATTAGTAAATGTACATAGTACAGAATAAATGAAGTTTGTGTGTGAGTGTGTGGGTTGTGTGCACATGCGTGCATGTTTAGGAGATGGAGGTGAGCATTAGTTAGTATGGAAGGGGGAGATTAATACATTAGGGAAAGTCATGTTCTTCTACCCTTTTATCAAAATATCTCATTATCATTTGATCACTATTTTTGGGATTAGAGACCTACAAAGACCTTCATATATATTCTTGCCATTCTTCTTCCCTCAAAGAACTTTACGCATAAATAGTACTGGAATGATAATAATCTTCGATATTGTTAAAAGATTCCACAAACTGAATTTTTACTATATTCCTTAACATTTTCCCACCCTCAGAACTGTAATAATTTGAGTTACATTTAAGTTCTGTTTTGAGAGTAGCTGTCATTAATGTAAGTTTTAAAGTTCTTTGTATATGTGTGTGTAAATATATATGCAAATAAATATATTTATAATGAATATAGATAACAAAATTCCAGAGCAAATTTTGCCCAAGACCTGGTTTTCTATGGTCCACCTGTGAGGTAAGAATGTTTTATATTTTGAGGTGTTTGGGGGAAGAAAATCAAAACAAGAATTAGAATTTGTGATGCATGAAAAGCATATGAAATTCAAACTAAATAAAGTTTTATTGGAACACAGCAACATTTACATATTGATTTGTTTACATATTGTCTATGGTTCTTTTAGCACTGTGTAGTGGTTAGTTTTGTGTGTTTTTGTTAAGCTGCAGTATTCAGTTATTTAATCAAACATTAATCTAGGTATTCTGTAGATGTGGTTAAGATCTACAGTCACTTGACTTTAAGTAAAGGAGATTAACCTCAATAATGTGGGTGGGCCTCATCCCATAAGTTGAAGGTCTTTAGAGCAATACCGAGGTTTCCTAGAGAGTAAAAAGTTCTGCCTCAATACTGCAATACCAACGTCCAATTGAGTTTCCAGCCTGCCAGCTTGCCTTAAAAATCAGATTCAAGACTGCAGTATTAACTCCTGCCTGAGTTCCCAGCCTGCTGATTAGTTTTATGGGATTTCAGACGTGCCAACCCCCATAACTGTGAGCCAATTCCTCAAGTCAGTCATATATATATATATATATATATATATATATATATATATATATATATA